>NC_031769.1:7816683-8049043 GCF_001522545.3 Parus major | reverse complement strand
GGACCATGACAGACACACTGTTCCCATGCACTTGCTGACCCCGTGTCTGATACACCACTGCCAACATTTTGCACTCAAAATAGGGAGGGTGGAAATAATCAGGCCACTCAATTCTGTGGTGTGTTCAACCTCACATCTTAATTTTTATCCTTCCTGATGCCATTCCAGTCCCTGTTGGTGGCTGCAGAACACAAATGGTCTGGCTGGAATCACCTGTTCAGGACTGGCATTGGAAACTGGAGACTAAACTGAGAAAAGCTGCCTCTTACCCTCTAAGCCCTCACATTTACCAATTATCTGTAGTGCTATTTCGGGGTTGCTGGAAATCAAGCTGGGCTATCCCACAGAGCAGCTATGATACTTTTACAGCTTCTCACTTGCTGAAACTTTTCTTTTTGCCAGACCTATTAGTAGGCTGGATCTTCAGTGGCTTTAATTGCTTGACCTTTTGGCACAGTATCTGTAGATGTGATCTTTACAATCACACAGGAAGGCAATTTCAGCTCTACGAATATTCTGAATACTCTGCTTTATTCTCTCTTCATTAAGATTTGACGTACTCCTGATTGATCCCCACATAACCAAAAGAATATTAAACTCATTATAACTGAAAAGTTTTAGGTGTGGGCTGCTGAATTCCTTTTTTTTGTTGTTGTTGTTTCTTTAGTGATGCCTTGTGTACCCTGGCTATCTAAGGGGATGTTCTGTCTGCAACCTGTCTTGTTAACAGCAGATCTATTTATAGCAGACCTCATAAGCACAGAGAGGGTTGGCTCAGAGCACGTGTCACTTTGGGATCAGCCATCGAGCAGAGTGGTACAAACTGGCTTTTCCTCCTCAGATGATGAGTTCCCTAACAGCAGCCAGGAGTGCCATTGTCACACCATCCATCAACTGCCTTCTGTCCCTCTTAGCTGAACCCATGAATTAAGCAACTGTGGTTAAAAAGCAATAAAATTAAAAGTTGTAATGGGGAGACATTGACAAAAGGGTTACAATGCGCTGGTCATATATCTTTTAACTAGCTAAATATAACCATAGGTTTCCATAAGTTCAAAGAGTGGTGGCCTGGAGATGAATACAACTGTTCCAACTGAGTTCTGGGCTAGGAGCCAGAAGTTTGTTAAAACACCTTAGAACATGCTTATTCCCTCTTAGAACATTTTTTGGTACTTGCTCTATTAGTATGGATTTTATTTCCCCACCAAACGAGTTCTCTGCCTTTGAACCATAAACAATAATGGCACATCTGTCTCTAGGCTGCTGTACTTTGAAAACCAATGCTAAGGACACAGAGGGGTAGATTTTCAAAGCGTTGCGTGGGAGTTTGTACCAGGAGTCTAGCCAAATATTTTTCACTCATACTCATCCCTGAGCCTAACCTTTCCTCACTCGTTAGAATGGCTCTGTTTGCTCTGCCCACACTGGGACATTTCAGACAGCTTTTACCTCCAGGGACAGAGCTTCAGCTGGTCAGAAAAGCCTATAAATAGGGTTTTCCTAATGACCTTTTAAATCTAGTGGTGGATCTTCCCTCTGATCTTTTTTTATTTTACTTTTCTGGCTTTGTCTGTGTTTGTATGTGATTCTCAGTTTCTGCTGAATTATTTACCATTAGGCCACGATGCAACTAAAACTCCCTGACAACACTGAGACAGGTGGTGTGAAGTGCTTTTTGCTGCCTAAAAGAGAGTGCAGCTCAAAACTGCATCAATGCTCACTGTGCCCACCTGTTTTCTGTGCTGGGGAGTTTCATGGCAGCCTCAGGGGAACCAAACAATTTTTTACTGCCTTTGTAATGCCACTGTGATAAAGCAGCAGAAAAACCAGTAAATTAAAAAAGCCTCCTTGCATTCTTCTTTGCCTGTATAAACCAGCATTTCTCTGTCCTGGATTCCTTAGAGCAAGTGATCTAGCTCTGAGGATGCTTCCCCACTGACTGAGAAGGTACAAGCGTAACACTGCAAAAGCATAATGAGCCATCACACAGGGATGTGGGCAGCTTTCAGTTTTAAAAATGGGCCAAGCTTCTGGGAATGACTTTGTTTTTCAGTTTTTCTCTTTCCTTTGTATTAATTTTCTCTGCTAAGAGGAATGTATACTTTAATAGATTTTTTGTCATTTACCAAGTGACTTGGCTTACCATTCTGTAAAAACATACTGCACTGGTCTCTACTTTGGAAGGACATTACACTGTGGTGGAAATTTGCCTCATTAATAAACTATCTCACTGTGTTTCTTTTCAGATACAGCACATGGATATTTGCTATATCACAACAAACTCCCCTTCTAGTTACTACTGTTCCAAGCCTTATTTGATTTTGATGCACTACTTGCCATGGGGGTGTTATCATTTTTCACAGTTGAGAATCTCCTTTGATGAAATCAGCTCAAAGTTCTATCTCTGGGTGGTTTCCCAGGAAAAACCTCTTGGCTACTAGCAATCTTCCATTTAGAAATGTTTGCCGGTTGAATTCAATTAGTGTCCTTGGAAACTTCTTGTCTTTAAAGATACCATCATTCCTGGGATTTCACTGCTGGATCTCAGGCATCTTTTTGTGTTATCGAAGGTTGAGGCCAATAGAAACCACTTATTGAAATCCTGTTCCTTTTTTACAGAGGCACTCTGGTGTAAGGAAAGAAAAATACTTGCAGATCAACAAGCCAGTCAGGGTGGAAATGACTGAATCCATGAAAGGTGTTTTCATGCCAAAGGAAAGCTCTGGATTTATAAACTACATGGCATGACAGAGGTGTGACCTGGTAAATCTGGATTGTGCTTCTGCAAACCTCCTACTGAGGAAACAAATGCTTTTGTGGATACTGTTTGGCACGAATAAAAAAAAATATTTCGGAATCCAAACACTTGCAGAGTTCACTCAGGAGCTCCTAGCTCCTGGATGGGAAAGGATGTGATTGCTTTGATTGCTGTATACACTCACACAACCTGCATTCACCTCCTTGAGATCAGAGGAACAACACCTCCACTCTGTCCCATTTCAATCTTTGTGTTACATCCCCTGTGCTCAGAGTTTTTCACATAAGTGTCCCATATGCGTGGTAGATGATGTAAGAAGGTTTAAGAATTGCTCCAGTCATTTAGTCTCAAACATTTCCAATCCTCTACTTTTTTGAGTAATAGACACATCTATCATTAAAATGTAAGAATGGATAATGAGCAGACCTTCAAATGCATGAAACCTTCCATTTTCTGATGGGAGAACTCATTATATCTCCCTGTTATTAAATAAGTTCCATAACAATATTTTAATATGATTAAAGATGCTGTGCCTCATTTCTTAAGAACTCGGGAAATTAATCTGGGCAGGCATTAATGTAGTGGGGAAGGAAGGCATGTGAATCTTTTTTTTATTATTATTTTTAGTTTCTTTCTTTGCTACTGGTTGTATCAGTGCCTTATCAGTTAAGTGCAGGAGCTTAACAATGGGTTCTCTCAGCAAAGCCCTCTCTTTTTGCTGGGTGAGGTTAAAGAACAAACACATTGTCGTGAGCTTTTAAAAGCTTGATTTCAATTACATGCTAGTAGGGCAAAGCTCTCAAACACACAAAACTTTGACTTTGTAAAGATTGTGACCTCCCAGGTACACGTGCTTTAAGGAGAAGAAATGTACTTGACATGTCCCACTGCTGTTTCCACGCACCAGGAGCTGTGTGTGTCGGGAAGAGGGGAGAGCGGGAGGGAGGTGTTCAATGTGGGATGGAGGGAAATCATTCCTCTGGGAAAGCAAAGCTCTTCTGTTTGACTAGAAAGAATTTAAAAGATAAATATATCCCTTATCATGGAATGATAAACAACCAGGTCCAGGAAAGACTCTTTTGAATAATTCAGTCTGATCTCCTTCTTTTTGCGACTGTTTGACTTTGCATTTCTATTAACATCTTATAGGAGTTTGTCTGTCCTCATGTTTGTTTGTGGCAGTCCCCACAGTGTAATGGCACTTTCTAGGCTTTCAGGAAGAGCTGGGGCCTTCAGCCTGGGGATGGACAGGCAGACAAACAGACAGAGGTCATGGCAGAGGAGCAACAAAAGACCTGCTGTAGCTGGTATAGATTGCATAAAGAGGGTTCAAGGAGGTTGTTTTCCCTTATCCCACTTTGCCCTTCAATTGCCTGGAAGTGGTGCCCATGCCTGCAGCCACAGACACACAGCTCTGCAGCTTTCACTCTGGGCTGCCTCTGTCCCCAGCCAGGCTGGAACTGGCTAAAAAAGAGGCATAAAACTGAGTGTGGGAGACTGCAAAATGTGCATCCCTGCCCAAGAGGTTTTCCACCTGTAGGGGGATATTTTAGAAGGCTATTTGGAGAGCTAAGATGTCCACAGAAAGCAAACAGTCTCTGGATTCCTACCTGTCCTTTGAAAATCCACCCTCTATTTTAACACACAGAAACTGGTAAGGCCACAGCAATGGCACTGCCCATGGCACTCTCAGTGCTTACAAAGAAAAGGACCCCAAAACACAAAGCAGTGCAAGACATTAAAATGAACTGTTTTTCTCCACACTGAAATTCAGTTTTCCTTTTCAAGCCTTCTATAGGACTTTGCCTCTAAGTGTGTTGAAGGAAAATTAAATAGCATTCCAAAACATAAAGCAAAATGCCTAATCCCCTTGCCTTTCATAGCTTATCCTGTACAATACATCAGCCACTCTGGAAGTTGTATCAAAGACAGAAATACAGCTTATGCTGTTTTGAATGTAAAAGTAAAGTGAAAGATGCCCACAAAACTAAATCTGCTTGAAAAAATGTTTTAATTTCTAGGAAACACAGCAAGGCTCAGATCAGCTGCAGTGATACAGAAGCCCAAAGAATTTTCCCAGAAAGTGATGCAGGTTGATCTCTGGTGGGTCTGCAGTTCTGGTTTCACATCCAAGTGCTGGTGATGCAAGGGTCAGACTCCTACCCACCCTCCCTGCTGTGCAGCCCCTCTGGGGTTCTACCACAGCCCCTGAGTGGGCTGCTCAGCAGCACATGTTTTATGGGGTCAGTGGATGCCTGTACCATGTCAAATGTCTCTTTTGATGGTATTTTTCCCTGCATATAGCAGCCCTGAGGTTGCTTGTTGTGGTGCATGATAGGGGAGTGGAAAGAGTTAAAAATCTTTCTCATTTTAATGCTAGGTCCACTATTTGTGTGAGCAGGAGCTCTCTATCAGGGCTGGGCTTTGTAATGTATTCCATCTATTGATAAGGAGGCAAAATAACATTTCTAAATTGTTCAGGGTGTTTGCAGAATGCCAAGGCACTCCAGTGGCCTTCCATACAGAGCCCTGCTGATGATAAATCGTAAGAGATATTCTAGAAGTGCCTATTTGCTTGTGGAAATATCTGAAATACTGGAAGGCTCACAGATTTCCCAAGGTAGGTGAAGAGGCCATTCAGCAAATTTTCCCTCTACTTGAAATGCAGTTTTCAAATCATTTAAATCCTAAGTACCTAATGAAAATACACCGTAGTCCCCACGGCGTCCTGCAGCGATACGCTCCAGTCTCAGGCTCGAGCAAATAACCTCCATGTATTACTTTGCACTGGGTGATTTCATTCTGCAGCACATTCTGTTTGAACCATACACCTATAAATGCCTTCAAAGGAGGGCAGGAGCCTGCCCACTGAGGAATAAATGCAGGAACAGAACCTCCTGTGCAAATATTAGTGTTCAGCATCTAGTGCAGCCCCAGCGAATATGTTCCTAACACATGTACAATTCAAATGAAAAGGTTATGTGCAGTACATGGACGTGTACTGACATGGCCTGTGTGTTTCATGTGGAAGCACATTCACTGTCCTAAAGTAAATGTTGTCATCAAAAAAGCCACCTCGTTTTCCTAATATTATTAATGTGAAGGACTGACAGAAAAAAAAAAAAAATCAGATTTATCTGGAAAATGAAAAAATGTTTCATCTGATTCCTGTGGAGGTTGTTCCAAAATGTTTTCCTAAGTTTCTATGCTAAGAGGCAGCTATGTCAATAAATTACTTAGAAGCATGAGCCTCCCTGCAAGGAGTCAACATTGTGGTTTGAATGTTCCTGTGCAAGAAAAAAGTGGAAATGCTGCAAAAGGTATCTGTAAGATAACCTATCAATAAAAAAACCCTTTCTAAAGTCACACTGCAGCTTGCTTAAAGCCCTGAAGCTTAAAGGTTCTACCCCTTCTAAAATGCTTAAAGTGAAATCTGTCTTCCAGCGATGTTAGTGGTTAATTGGTCATTATTTCCAGTAGCCCTAGAATGCCATAATTACCCTTTCCTACCTTTTACTTCATCACATTATAGCTGTGTTCAGTATTTAAATGCTGAGACCTTTTAAATTATATTTATTTATCTAAGTGATTGTATTTAATGTATCACTGGCATAGCAGCCACCACTATGTGCAGCACTGGGATGCTGAATAAAAGGCAGCAGTGATCCTGTGAGACTGCAGCACGCTGTCTGTTTACATATGAAAGCAGGTTCAATATGCACCACATTGTGGCAGCCCCATGATGCCTCTCTTCGTCGCTTGTTAGTCCAAGAGCCTCCTTACTTTCTCAGAGCTACTCCTTATGCATATGCATAACTCCTCATAATAATGCCATAAGGCTGCTAATCTATTCTCCTTCAAACCCCTCCTCAAAACTCACTTTTTCTGTGGTGGCTGGAAAACATCTGACAATAGCCCAGCAGCTGGTGTGCTGCTACTTATTCTACTGAAGAAGATAAATACGCTGTTATCCCGACTGCTTTATTTCCCTCTTCGCTATATCCACCTGTTGTTTTCATCCCATGCTAAAATGGTGAGGGTTTTTAGAGGAAAGACTGTTAGGATTTTTAATAAATACACACGTGTCACCTACCATGGCAGGGTTCTCAGAGTGGCATCTCTCCTTACTACCACAATATGAATAATTACAGATATATTGTCTAAGCAATTTTATACTCTTTCACGAATAAGGCATCCCTAATTCCTTCCAAATATGTTTGCAATACATTTTCCTTCCTGCTACATTTGCATCAGTATCTGCTCTGCCCATTGCAGAGCAGCAAGAAGGCAGAAAATATCAGTCTTTGGTAGGAAAACAGGATATTGTCTTTGTATATAGTGAGGTGCAGTTACAATTGCTGTAAATTTGGGATCAGTGGCACCTTCATGATTCCTTCTCCCTTTTCCTTGGGTCCAGCCTCACTCCCTGCCTCTGCTCCTGTCTCTCCAAGCATTTTCTCCCTGGCTGCAAGGCAGGAGCTGCAAGTGCCCTCCAAGGCAAAGCCTCTCCCTTCCCCAGCACTTGGATGAGTGGCACAGAATCAGCTCCTCCAACACAAAGCCTGGTGTCTTTGCCAAAGGGCCCACGGCAAATTCAGTTTGAAGCAGCATCAAGGCACATGTTGTGTGCAATGTTTTATTCGTGTTTGGCACCTCGTTTGCATGTTGTGTGCAGTGTTTTATTCGTGTTTGGCCTGCAGGAGACGTGGCTGGGTAGTCCCTCTGCTGCCAAGGTCCAGCCTGCAGGCAGGCTGATTCCTCTTCAAGTCTTGTCGACCCCCATTAGATATTAATTTCTGCCCTCCTGCAGAGTGGATATTTATTTTAGGGACCATTTCAATGACTACTTGTTTTTGAAATCTCTACATCATGGTGTTATAATGTGAGTCTCTCAGCACTCAGTTGTTCAAAAAAGCACTTCCTAGTCCACCCCTTTTCAGAGGAGAGTTTGAAGCTTCCACCTCTGAGAGAATACAATAAATACAAGAAACAACATGCTATTATTATATTTGTTAAAACTGAGTTATCTTTGGCCTATTTCATACAACAATCTAAATGTACTCTCATGCTTGAAAAAGCCAGAAGAGTGAAATATAATTTTTATTTTCTCATTTCTACAATTTATTTGTAAAATCTGAAATTTCCATTAGGCTACTAAAAAAGTGTTAGATATGTAACTAAGTTACATATCTAACACTTTTTTGGGTAACAGCTGTTACAGCAACTAGTTATAATTAAGCAATTTGGAATTAAATTCATTTGCTGTCTAAAGTGGACCATTGTCTTGCAGAAATTTTTGTGGAAAGCCAACTACAAAATCTGTTTTAAAATTGAAGATGTGGGTGCTTTTGCATTTATCCAGTCTGGAATTTGAAACTGCATAGATCGTGTGACTGTTATGACTTGCCAGAAAGGAACAAAATAACCCAACAAAACCATTCTAACAATCCAAGAATAAATAGATATTTTTTAATCTGAAGGATGAACAGTCATGAGAAAACTGCAACTGGAGGCTGAAAACATTAACTTGATAACTTATAAATAACTTACTCATCATAGGATGACATCTATAGCATTGATGATACATTTACAAAGTGTCCAAAGAGAAAAGAACAAGTTCATTTTTGCAGTCCTTTAGGCTGCTCGTAAGTAATTGAGAAAGCCTTTGGAGTCCTCTGTTAAGATCTGCCCCAACAATGCTGCAGTCAAAGTAGGTCCTCTTATTTAATCCAGAAGGCATAGGAGCAAGTCTAAGAAGCTCACTGAAACTTTAAGAACATAGACTTGACAAAGAAGATGGAGGCAAAGTCAATGGATAGGACTTCCTGGACTAGCAATGACTGCTGGTGGTTCTGCTTGCCTGTGAAACGGGATCACCTCATCCCATGTGGAACAGGATCACCTCATCCCATGTGGAACAGGATCACCTCATCCCATGTGGAACAGGATCACCTCATCCCGTGTGAGAAACGGGATCACCTCATCCTGTGTGAAACGGGATCACCTCATCTCATGTGGAACAGGATCACCTCATCCGGTGTGAGAAACGGGATCACCTTATCCTGTGTGAAACGGGATCACCTCATCTCATGTGGAACAGGATCACCTCATCCCATGTGGAACAGGATCACCGCATCCCATGTGGAACAGGATCACCTCATCCCGTGTGAAACAGGATCACCTCATCCCATGTGAGAAACGGGATCACCTCATCCCATGTGAGAAACGGGATCACCTNGGATCACCTCATCCCATGTGAGAAACGGGATCACCTTATCCTGTGTGAAATGGGATCACCTCATCCCATGAGAAATGGGATCACCTCATCCCATGTGAAATGGGATCACCTCATCCTGTGTGAAACAGGATCACCTCATCCCATGTGAAACGGGATCACCTCATCCCATGTGAAACGGGATCACCTCCTCCTGTGTGTACCAGGATCACCTCATCCTGTGAGAAACGGGATCACCTCATCCTGTGAGAAATGGGATCACCTCATCTCATGCAAAATGGAATCACCTTCTCTGGATGTCAGTGGAGTGGCTGACGTGCCAAGGTACCAGGTACCCCCCAGGGCGCTCAGCACAGCATCTTTCAGGTGGTTTGTGTTGGAGTCTGCAGCTCCCATGGATGGCATTCAAAGCAGAAATGAATCCTTCATCTCAGCCCTATTGTCTAAGGGTTTCCCTGTGTGTTCCCTGTGGATGCCTGCCTCAGCATTCAGCCATGATTTGTGTTAGGCAGTGCTGTTTGAATGGGCATTACCACTTTCTTTTCCCATGTTTGTTTTCCCCAATTTTCTCTACTTTGGTTTGTTTTCCACCATTCCTTAAATTCCTGTCTCTTTCCTGACCCCAATCCTACTGCTCCTTCTTGACTTGCCCTCTGCTCATCTTTGTTTTTTGTCCTCAGAATAAGACCACCTCCCAACAACAGTGGCTGTGGCATGACCTAAGGGAGCCCACTGAGGCTTTTTCCCCCTCCTGTTGCTGGGAGGTGTTGCTCAGATATGCTTGGGTGAGAACGCTGACCACTCACGTTTCAGTAAAGGGAAAGGGACTCAAAGTGACCTAGAAATGCTCTGTACTTTCTTGGATAATTTGCACTACACACATGCTTAATAGCCTGCAAAATAGGCAGAGTAGGTCTTACCTACTGAAGAGGGAACTTGAGTGATTATTATGGAGTCACTGGAACCATTAAATTCAAATGCAATGTGTTAATAGCCTTACCAAAAAGAATTTGTAGTAGATTTGTAAGCCAGCAAGGAAGAGGAGATATAAGATTGTGTGCATGAATGCAAATAATTCTCATTGCTCTCAGGGTTATTTATTTTGCACCAATAGGCACTAAGACAACCATTACCATTAAGAGGAAGCCCTGATGTGAAATAGCTGTTGATCAAGGTAAAAGAAACAGCACTTACCAATGCAGAAAAGACTGTTATCTATTGTGTGATAATGACCTTTGGGTTCTTGGAGCTTCACACAAAGTCAGAAAGGGAGGAGTGACATTCTGGTGGAGCTCACCAAGTCCAAGCTGGCTAAGGGACAAAAAGACTGAGAGGTGAAGGCAATGAAAAGCAATTTCTGAGGTGGCCTGTTCACCTTTTGGCGTGCATAATAGGTCAGTAATGAATGGATGGCTACGTGGAGGTGTGTGCTCCTGCTGGGAGGTTGTGCCATACAAAGAGAATAATGAGCTTTGCAAAGGAGGTTGTGGAAAACTTACCAAAATAGGATTGATGATGCTGTTATGCCAGGGCCATGCCAAATGCAGGTTCAGGACTGTTAGCAGGACTACTAACAGTTACTGTTTCTTGAAGGAGGAATGGGGGATGGTAAGATCTCTATTTTTCAAAGAATTTATAATACAGTGTACTTTTTTTCCACTTTGCCAGAATCACTCTCAGGATATCCACTTCAAAAGAATAGTTTGTCTGGGTTTAAATTCTATGTGGGGCCACTTGCACAGTTATGCAGTGATATTAAGTAGCACAATGTCATATTATATGCAAACGCTTGTGTCTTTAGAAATACAAAGGAAATTCTATGGATTAAAATCCAGCAAAATAAAATGTTATTCAATTAATCAGCAGCACTTCTTCTAGAAAGCCCCATGCTAAAACTAGAAGCATGTAAAGCCTACCTTATACTTAGATGCTGTTGAAATCATTTACCTTGTCTTTTTTTTGAAAAAAATGAGAGAAAAAAGCAAAACAAAATAATCTTGTGCCAGTAGGAAAAAAGCTTTCTGTCAGCTGTGGCACGTTTAAACACCCTAAATATTTCATCAGACACTGCACTTAGTTCAGTGTTTTAAATAAGATTTAATAAATAGGTGCATGTTCAGACTTGTACAGCCCTACTTTTGTCTGTAGTTGGCAATGTGCTGCTGTATGTGTTTGACTGCACAGTTAAGAATTTTAATTACTTACCTGTTCCACAGACACTCATTCTCTTTTAACTGTTTATTAAAAAATAAAAATGAACCATTGTGCAAGAAATCTTCCACACACTGTACAGCTGCACTATTGTCAAGAGTAGGATTTTCTGAATGTACCCCCATATTCCCCTTGTCTCCTACTCCCAGTGTCCAGTCTCTGGAATTCCCACAGACCTGTGATGTTTGTGGAACTAAGTCATTTCCTTTGAATGTCTTTGCTGTTAATTTTACAGAGATGTCTGAGAGTCTGCCATCTGCACACCCAAATGGATGGCACAAGCAGTGTCTGTCTTATTTTTAGAAAAACACAGCTGGAGCTGATGGTCCTGTTTTTGTTTGTTTGTTTTGTTTCCAACTTCTAGACCCATTTGGTTAAATAAATATTCAGGAGAATTGAACAAACTCATCAAAATTTGAATTAAGTGCTTACAGTAAGTTGTGTTATCATCTTTTCCTGTTTGGCTCCCTTAGCAATGACATCCAAAACAAAAACATGTCAGGATGAAAATATTCCTTCATTTTAAGCTGGTGGTCAGTGAATGAGTCACATTTGGAGCTTCACACCTCAAGAAGTTCATTCTCTGCTATAGAAACAGCCTGGCTTAAACTGGACACTTCATTTTTTAGATACCTCAAACTATGTGGCATGAGTGTCATTCTAAGGGTCATTGACAGAGATGGCTCTAGACAGTTACCAATTTTTATGTCTCTGCTCCAAGCTGGCCAGTTTTTAAGCAGCTCTGCAATCTCTACACCATGGGGCACATTTGGAGTCAATATATTGTGCAATTTAGCGACAGAAGGGTGAAGCAGAAAGTAGGAAGGTTTATGATGTTTTTCATGAAGATACTGATGTCAGACAGCCAGAAACTGTGGCTGTCCTAAAAAAAGGGATATAGATATATATATAGATATATCTGTACATAGATAAATAAATAGATAGGCACTTGTTTTCCAAATTACATCCTATGTGTTGTTTCATAGTTCAGAATGTGTCCTGAGTACAACAGTAGAGAAACAGCTTAAAGGTGATTGATTACACAATTTCCTTTCTAAAGCTTGGGTGAAAATGAAGTGGGTATATGGATTTGAACCAAAAATATTACAGGTGATGTGTTAAATGTGTGTTTTGATAGGAGTACACTCACTCTTGGATTTGTGGGTACATCAAAAGCATCGGAACAAATTGTTAAGGACTGAAGTCTGGCAGTTCCAGGAGCACTTTAGTTCCCCTAACATCCTGGCATGTTCATCTGTGGGTGTTCTGCTGACATGTCCTTTGGTCAGATGAGATCAATGGCCTAGACCTTGTACTGTTGTGTAGCTGAGCATCTCTTCTGAGCCTGCTGCTCTTTGACCTGAGTGTCACAGTGGTGTTTTCATGACTTTAGGTCTGGTGGCTTTGGATGGCAAGGTGGGGTGGGAGGCCTTGCCTTTCTCCTGTGTTATGTGAAGATGTGTTTTCACCTGGCAGATTTCAGAGCACACAGTGTCTGGTTCTGTACATGTGAGCAGATGTGATGACAAACACAGTTGGGTCATGGTAGGTCACTGAGGAGTGGTGTCCAGGTGTAGCAAAGTTGTATCAGCTCCATCTCCTGCTCAGGCTCACAGGGCACAGCTCAGAGCAGAGCTTTAGAGCTGTGGTGTTGTGCAACCTCCAAACATCCGCTTTGCCAGTGCCACCTTGGGAGGCTCCGTCGTTTTGAGCACCCTGGGAAGGTGCTTAAGTGTTAACTGAGTTAAAGTGTGAGTGGATCCCACCTTATCTGGATATATCATTTGGGTTTGCAGATTTTGTGAAGGTACCAAATGCATTGTTTGCCATTAGCCAATTATAAATGGACTTCAAATCTGTCTGGGGACTCTGGCCCCAGGATTAAATTTAGTGCGTCTGGAATTGAAGTCTACTTACATATGTGTTCACTAGAATGCTGCAGCCAACTATCTATAAAATGTCAATATCCACAGTTTTTTTGGTACTACAACCTTTGCCAGTTTTGGAGGGCGAAGACTAGCAGAATATCTTGTTCTGTTTTCAAAGGATTGCTTCTAGTTCTTGTAATTTCCTACTGAAAATGAGAGGCTGCTTTGCTGAAAGGGAGAGTGGGAGGAAATGTCCTTATTTGCATCCTTTGTTGTTTCTTTCATTTGAGTGTTTTCTCCTCCTTCCTCTAGCTTTTCTCACATTTACTGCCTACCTTTACACTTGTTCACTTGTCAGAGAAAGATGTTGATATCCTGTTGGCCCATTAGCTTTCTTTTTGCTTGATTTGCCAGACTACTTCAATATGCTTTAGCAGGATTGGGAAAGACAGCTTTTTTTTTTTGAGTTTTTTTTTAAAAATATTTACATTATATTTGTCATACTGAAGCTTTTACAGCAGAAATACTGCAAGTAATTCAATTCATAAATAACAAATGTTACCTTTGCTCCTAAACTCCAGGAAGCTGATGAACATTTTTGCTTTACTTTCTGCTCTATCTTCTTTTATTTATAAAAGAAGAACGGAGGGAACAGGGCAAAAGCCTTGGAGAGAAGGAAAAAATCTCTTATTGATGATTTTTCTGGAGTGAGCATAGGCACTGGGAGCATCCTTGCCCCTTCCTTCATCCTCCATCAATTTGAATACAGCAGATGGTCACATCAAGGCATGCAGGAACAGCAGTATGAGGTGGTTTAAACTAGAAGTATCAGGAAAGCTATGAATTCATTTAGTTAGTGTCAAAGGTGGTCTGATAAAGACAAGTATTTAACATGAATAAGATGAAGAGAACAGATTATGGAAAGAAAGAGCAATTTTAGATCAATTTTAGATCAATAGATTAATTTAAAATTTTTTTCATGATAACTGTGGGAGCTTGTCATCATTAAAAAAATATATTTTCCCTAATTTGGTATGACTTAAAGAATTAAAAAGGAAAGTATTTTTGTGATAATTTTCCTAGCACCTCCTGGCAGTCTGGAGACAGCATATGAGCATTGCTTAGAAAAAAGCCCCTAGATTTCAGTAGTGTTACTTTACCTGCCCACAAATTAGGTATCTGGGCTGGATTATTTGGCTCCTTCATTGGTCAGAAGGGAGGGGCAGGTGACATTCACTTTCACGATCCTTGGCTACTTCAAGGAAGGGCTTCATTGCCCTTTAGGGATGTTTCCTTTTCCTTGTCTATAAAAAACAGCAAAAGTGTTGTTTTATACAATAACTTGCATCCTTGAGGGAAATTCCTGTGGGTGGCCTTTGTCCACTTTATCTCCCAGCTCAGGTATTTAACACAAGTGACACACAGAAGAATCCCTACCATGTGTCCAGACTAAGTACATGTGACATAAACTGCAGGTCAGAGGGTTGTTACTTTACTGGCTGTGACTTCATACATGAAAGTTGTTACTTAAAATATGTTTTCTTCCTTTGCTCAGAGTTTTATTGATATGACTGGAAACCATCTGCAACAAAAATTCAGGGGGCAAGGGTCAGAAAGCTGAAGCCAGATGGGACATTTTGCCAGATACCCTACATGATAATTTTGCTGTATAAAAGTCCTTTTGACAGTCGTTTTTTATAGTGCTACTTAGAATGAAGTGACCAAAGAATCATAGAAGGGCTTGGGGTCGGAAGGACCTTAAAAATCATCTACTTGCAACCCTCCTGCCCATGGCAGGTACAATTCCCACCAGGTCAGGACCTGGCTCACAAGAATGGGAATATTATATGATACCACTACAGTTTTTAAGGGATCCTTCAAAACATTTTGCCTCTTTCACTTAATATTGATGTACTGCTCCTACAAATGCTTTTCTAACTCAAAGTGATATCCAAATGTTAATTATTCTTGTTCCTGACTTTGGAAAGCTGACTTTCCTCAAACAGTCCATTGGGGAGAGTTGATTGTCTATGAATGTGCCTTATAATCCTGGACCACTCACAGTAGAAATATGAAATAAGGTCTAAGTCCAGTTCATTCTTCTCAATTCTTTTTTCCCCTGTAAAGTAGATGAAGGACAAACATCATAGCTGGGCCACCTATCCTATCTCATCTGTGCCTCTTCCTTATCCAGTCTGGTTAAGTTAGAACTATGGCATGCAGTGAGTTTTACTTTGGTTTTTAATCTGTGGCTTCTGTAAACCCTTTGCTTTGCAGTATGGCATTACAGCTTCTCAGTATGCAGCAGTCAGTGGTTTCAGGGAGTTGGATCCACAGGGTTCTTCTGTGGGGCATAAGAATGGCTGTGGATCCACTTCCTGAAGAGAATGTGAAGGGATCTTCCTTCTCTGAGTTAACACTGCCCAATTCAACCTCTGTGAATTCTGACTCCTCAGTTATCAAAACCAGAACATGTTACAAAATGAATAAGCAAAATGGTTTATTTGAAGATGTTGAAAAACTCTGGTCTTACATTCTTCTTGTCAAATTCAACCCAATTTTACCACTGGTTGCAGATCTCTCTAAATTGTGTGGATGACCACAGTTGTATTAACCTTAAAACCATGTTCTAGTTTACCCCTCCCTTCCCAGTGAGGGACAGAGGTACCCCAGTCACCAGACCAGTTTGTAGCTCTCCACTCTGACACATGCTACTCAGCAGACTCTATCTCTAATCATTATATTTCAGTGAAAACATTTTCCTGTGAACTTTCTATCTTGTTAGTAGAAGGCAGTTTCAGTAAAGCATTTGGACATTGCTTTATAGTGAACTTTCAAATAAAAATTGGTCAATCTCTTATGAATATGTGATTTGAAATGCTGATGCCTAGGTTTTGTTTTCAACTTTAGTTGTTATACCATCTGCTTTAAGAGGCCTAGCACTGAGGTGTCAGAGATATTTCTTCACTTTGCTTTTCTCTTCCAGGACATTAAAGGGCACTTTCAAGTTAAACTCATCACGAGACTATGTGAAAAGGAGAGTGTCTGATGTCTGTTGTAGGTGAGTTGACCAAAGAGATTGTGAGGCTTCAAATTTATCTTTTTGTTCTGAAAGAGCAGAAGTCAGATCTGGCAATTAGGGTGAATTATGGTTCGGTTCCCAAACTGTCTTTTCACCAGATACACAAAACCCCCCTATGTTTATGTTTGCCACTGCTGTTTGGTGGAGACGAATGTTTCTTTAGTCTTTGTTTGCTTATGGGAAGCTTAAGGCTTATGCAAAGATTGGCACCTAAGTATAAAATAGTTTTCTGCACAGCAATAGCTCAAGGTTTTGAAGAGAGGTCAGCTTTTAGGCTTTACTTTAATTGTTGCTCTTGTAATCCTGAGATGCTGAATGTTTTTTTTAATGCAGACATGGGCTGAGTAGACAAAACTTCTAAAACCCCCAGCTAAGCACGGTGCTAAGCTTCTGAATGTTTTCACAAGGCACCTCAGGGAATGTGGAGTTACAGTAGCTTTTAGCCACTTCGTTTTGTGAAAATTTGGTATTGTAAAACCCTTCTCCTGCTATTGAGGTAGAGGAACTTATTGCTGGGAATTAGTGTGACAATGGAGCAGGGTTACTCTTGGGATCCTAAAAAGCAGTATCTGTTCTAAATGAAACTCACAGCAGAGTTCCTTAAACTACAGAGAGGAATGCAGGCTTGAAATGCTGGCTCTGAAGGCAACAAAAACAATTAAAGTTCTAGTTAATGTTAAATCTTAAGTAATTGGTTTCTTGCTTCCCAACCTGCCTTTCTTTCTGAAACAAATGCCAGTAGTGCAGAGTCCTTCCTTCTTTCTATTGGGTTATTGTCTCTGTTAGAAGTGTAGAACTTTGTTCTAAGCTTTACTGAAACTAGACCTTCACATTTTAGCAGAAATACTGCCAAAATCATAACAATACATTCATTTAAATGCAACTGTCAACATACAGTTGGCTTGTTAAAAGTGAATATTTAGTAGCCATCTCAACATTTAGGTCCTCCCTCCCTCTGTGGACCCAAATTTCTTCAGTAGTGGCTGAACTCAGCTGAAAAGCTGGTTACCAGCTTGGTTGTATTTTCCATTAACATCACTCAGTATCATGCTGCAGGTCTCAACACAGAGAATTCCACACACTCCACTGCTACATTACAGCATTGAATCAAACCAATCTGTTTATTTTTTTTTTGTAGTAAACTTTATTCCTGATTGATAACATCACCTCTCTTCTGAAATTCTGACCATCATTCTTGACTTGGCCTAGACTTTAACTGTTATCATTTAGTTGTTTATTTTGCTTTCTGAAGAAAGCACAAATACCCACATTTTTAGTAGCAACTTAATGTATGAGGTCCTTATCTAGTGTTTGACTACAGGAAAGCTGGTCATTACATCTGTCCCTCATTTTCAACTCCTCTGCATTTTGGAAGTTAGATCGTGGTCTTTTCTGACTGAGGAGAGTAAAAAACCTTCTCAGCTCCCTGGTCTGAGGTTTGGGTTTGGTCCTGATCTCAGCTACGGAAATCAAGGATCAAATATCTCAGGAGAAGGCCTCTGCCTTTATTCTCTGGCCAAGGCTGCTGTCAAGAGATGTAAGAATTAAACTGAGTTCTTTCTTCAAGGGAGACAGTAACTTCCGTCTGCAAGTGAACCTTCAGACGCAACGAGCTACAGGTTTTTGTTGAGCCCCTCAGGTCTTACCCTGAACTGGCTGCTCTGTTTCTCTCTTTTAACTCCTGATATTTTACTCTGCTTACAGGGGTGAACTGTCTTAAATAAGCCAATATTATGGGTTTGGAAAGGAGTAGGATACAAGTGAATAAACCCACTGTACTGTGCTGTACTCTATGTGTGCCCTGAGTGGTCTTGTGGGTGAGTTACCAGCAAAAATAATGCACTAATAAATAATAATAATAATAAAACAATAAACACCAGGTTATTACCTCAAAATGGGAAAACAGGCAACTGGATTTCCCTGAGTGTTTGGCTGCCTGACTTAAGCACTTACCAAGGGCTCATCTTATAGAAAATTGGGCTCCTCCTGGATGCACACCCACAGCTTGGGTCATCCAGTAAACCTTCTAACCTTTGAGGCTTTGTGCTCTTAAATCATCATATGACTTTTGGTACAGCTCAGGCAGGCATTTTCATACCTGTATTGCCTTGCTGCTTCCAGGAAATGAAGATGTAGTTCCTGGCTATGGCACAGCCTCCATGAACACTCCAAGTGAACTCAAAGATCTTTGCAACTGTACAGATCCTCTGCAAAGCTCACTGCAACCTCAGGAACACAGACAGCATTTCAATCATATTTGCTATCCTACTATTCAAACTAGTAGAAAATTAACAGGTATGGACTTAGAGAAGGATATCTAGATCAGGTTTATATTAGAAATTACATATTTGAGACTGCCTAGAAGTAGCTCATCAGAGGGTTATGAATAATGTATGACACTTTTTACTGTTGGAGAGACAGTAATAGCTGAATTAATCCACTTGTATTTCTATATATACATAAAAAGCCTTTACTTCTTTTCAGCCTTTATTGTTGCTGCAGTGTAGCAGGTATTTGAGTAAAGTCAGTGATTTTTCTTCCTGTCTACTTTAGAAAACAATACTTGTAGGTTCTTTCTTTGACTTAAACACATTCATTCTTCCTAAAGCTTTTAAAAGAAGCAGAGCTTTCAAGATCAAAGATGTTAATACAACACCTGTACTAACACTATATTCAGTCGTTATTGACCATTCTTTGTGATATTTTATGCAGGTGCCTTTCCAATGTGCTCTTTAGAATGTGAGGGAATATAAAAAATAAGCATCTGTGTATCTTTTTATCACACTTTAAAAAGCAGAGCCTTTTGACGAATGTGGGGGGGAAAAGCACATAAATATAATCACTTCACTCCCCTGCTCCTTGAGATCTGGGGTTGTAGAGAATCTTCAGATGGTTGCTCACATGATCATGAAATCACTGTGTATTCTGTAGAATTCGTGGATATGAGCCAGGAATGAATATTTACAGGTGGTGGCAAAGAATTTCACTTGATAATCATTTTTCATTACCTCTTTTTAAAGACTGGAAATTGTCTTGCTGGGGAGCAGAAATAAATCCACATGTCTTAGATTACCTACCCAATTCAGCCTGGAGAAAGTCTGGTGAATACTTACAGGGAGCAAGTAAGGGAGAACTTGAAGGCATTAATTTATTCTTAAAAAGTACTTTGCAAACACTTACAAGTATCATTCCAGAAAATAGAAGTGAGTTCTCCAATGATCAGGAAACAAACTAAAGGGAAAATGGAGAGGGATAACATACAGTAATTGTTCCACACAGACAGGAATCAAACTATTGCTATTGGCAGCCATGCTACATTTAGAGACCTCTTTTCCTGCCATATTTCTGTTTTAACACTTACCAGATATGAACTGGGCATATTTAAAGACTCAAGAACAGAAGTAGGTACACACATTAAAAAAATATTTACACTGAAGTAACGGATAGCTGAACTCTATGACAATTATGGACTTTTGGGTCAAAACTTAAAGAACATTTTCTTGTGCAAATGAATCTACATTCATTTGTTCCTGAAAAAGGAAATCTTTATTTCTTTTCAGGACAGGATGCCTTTTATGATTTTAATCTGAAGCAGTTGATGGTAGAGCAATGTCTTTGAGTTTGACTGGTAAATCTCTGTTTTCTCCTTTTACAGTAATGTTAAAGAAAAGGGAGATAACCGAGTAATCCAGTCCCAGGATGAAAGTCTGTATGTTTGAGACCTGAATATTCATAACCATGTGCTTGAAGGTGCACAGACTGCACACCAGATAGAGAAAACACTGATCAGAAACATTTGTGATGCAGCTTCTTTTTGCTGATAGGCTCATGAACAGGTAATTCACAAACTGATATAAATGGAATATATTTTGGCTTTTGTAAAAAATGTTTATAATTTATTTTATTTTATATTATTTTATATTTTTATTTTATTTTATTTATTTTTCTTTTGTGTGGTTGCACTGTGGCCCTGTGAGAAGTTGTGACATTTCATGACAAGTCTGTGTTAGCAGTAGCTGAAGTCCCTAAGAAACCAGTGTGAGACCTGGTGCAGTCCCTGCAGTCAGTGATAACAGCCCTGGGGAACATAAGGAGATGGGAGTGGTGTTCCCACAGCAGCAAACCTGGGGTTTTACTCCCAAGCTGAGCACCTAAAATACTCAGATATTAGAGATGCATTAATTCTTCCAAAAGAGGGCAGAAGCAGCATTTACTGAGTCCCCTTGATGAATCTGTTCCTTTCACCCAACTGCAGTCCTCTGTGTCCCAGTGTCTCAGAATATAAACCTCTGGCTCTGCGAAACAAACAGTAAGAACCAGCCAGGGATCCCCACAAAAACTGCAACATCTACAAAGCACTGTGGATTATATATATATATCAAAATATATCAAAATCCTAAATGCTCTCTCACTGACAGCAAACCCCAGCAGGGAAAGTACAGACTGCAAATGAGCAGCCTGACAAAGGTTATTTTCAGCCCCTAATATTCATACTTTATGTTTTTAGTTTGAGTGGTTTAAAAGGCTTTAATAAAAAGTCTGAGGAAGTGTGTGAGCTTGTGTATAGCACTTAGATAAAAGAAAGACAGAGGAATAAAGCAGTGGTGGACAGAAAAGTATGATGTTATGTACCCACATGTAACCAGTGTAAAACTTTTGGACATTCCAGGCTCAAGATCAGACCCAATGTGTCACCTTGGCCCGAGGCAGTAAAATCATTAAATAAAAGGCTGAGGAGGACCACAAGAGGTAATTTAGTCCAGCTCCCTGCCCTAAGGCAGGATCATGTCTACCTGCGTCATTCCTGACAGATGTTTGTCCAACCTACTCTAAAAAACCTGCACGTGGTCATGTCTGCCAGGTACCCAGGCAGACTTTCTTGCATGTTTGGCAATGCTTGGGTAGCCTGTCAAGCCAACAAAGTCTCATTGAAGTGACAGTTGAAGAAGGCAAGGAAAAGAAATTTATATATATATATATATATATATATATATATATAAATATATATAGGAAAATATAGACACCAAAGTACATGTATTGGAAGAATTACAAGTATATGGAAGAATTTTGTAGGCAATATTAAAATTTTTCAGAAGACCCTGCTGAGTTCTACATGATCTACATCCACATTTTTAGGATTGTCTTCTTGCAGTTGAGGTATTGAGAGAACAACATGTTTCACCAAAATGTCTGTTACATAAACTTCCAAGATACAGATCAATACATCTTTTCAAAGTATTTCAACCAAAATGTGTAAGAACAGTCAGACTTCTCACCTTTGTTGTTCTTCTCTTTTAATTAATTTTAAATTTAATTTTAATTATAATTTTAACTTTAATTTTAATTACAAAGAGAATAAATTTTCTCTTTTTTTTAGATTTTGTGAGTGTCACCTTCCAAAATGCCAGTTGCCCACAGCAAGATTTTAGTAAATGTGCTTCTGGATCAATTTCAGGACCCTGTTCTGAAAAAAGAGAATGGCATCTTATGCTGTCTCCCAATTCAGGAATTACCTGGTGTCTGATAGTGGCTGTGAATGGTCAATGCGTGGAGCAATGGAAAAATGAAAAAAATATTTTTAGTCAAGCCTGGTTGTGTTGTTCCTTCATTTTGGCAACCCACTGTGGTTGTGAACCTTTCTCCAGAGCATGGCTCTTGGTGAAAGGGGTGTGAGAAGCAGAGTTTCTTCATGAATCCATGTAAAAAGTGAAGGCAGAGGTATGGCTTGTAGCTATGAAGAAAGAGCACAGAATACAGAAAAACATAGAAAACAGAAGAATGAGGAGAAAAATAAGGAAGATGGAATTAGATATGTGAATCCCTAAGAAAACCTTCACTGTCCAGGCTCATGTTAAAATTGCATCCTATTAATATCTCCTGAACATTCAGAAAGTTACTCTTCTGGAAATAACCAGCTGCTACGTTTTGTTCTGAATTCCAAGCTTTTCATCCAGTATCCTTGCATACCTACTGTACATTTAATCTTATATGTATATGTGACAGGCTTGAAAGAAAATAGGTCAACAGTACTTAGGATAAGTAGTACTTTAATCAATTTTAACATAACTTGTGATGGATAGTGACTGAGGATAACATACTGCCTTCACTAATTCCATTTAAAGTAGCAGGGACATAAAAAAAAATCATATTGTTTAAATTGCTTGGGGAACACAAATTATCTGTTTTATACTCCCATAGAAGCTATAATATTCAACAGGATACTGTGAAAGACATGCAATAATTTTAGTATCTACTGAGTGTTATTGACATACAATGTACATGTAAATTCACCCTCTTTCAGTTCTGTTTGGAGGGATCATTATTGTGTAATGGATATGATGATACAATAGACCTTAATGATAACTGGTAGCTGGACTTTTGCTCATTTTATCCTTAATAGATTTTTACTTAAAAGAGATATGTGTTCAACTACAGCTTTCAAAACATGTCTGTATGTGGTTGAGGGCACAGTATGCAAAGTGCAATTGTTGGAGTATCAATATTTTAAAATTTAAAATTAGTATCTTTACACTTTGAAAAACCGAAAATGCACGTTACTTTTTAATGCAGATTATCCCAGGAAAGACACAAGCAGTAAAAATGACCTGGATTTTTTTTAGCAGAAGTATCAGCATTCCATATATTAAAACCAAATCTCTAGCACACATCTCTCAGAGTAGCTCCACTGATGTCTACAGAACTATACCATTTTATATAGTCTTGAATTACAGAATCATGGAATGGTTTGGGTTGGAAGGGTCCCTAAAGATCACCTGGTTCCAATCCCTGTGCCCTGGGCAGGGATGCCACCCCCTGGACCAGACTGCTCTGGGCCCCTCCCAGCCTGGCCTTGAACGCTTCCAGGGATGGGGCATCCACAACTTTTCTGGGTCACCTATGGAAGAACTGACACGAAGGAAATGATGTCTTGACTATATATTTGGTCTTGGGACATTTCTTGGAAGAGTGAAACTAGCAGAAAAAGTCTCATTTTCAAGATGATAGAAGAGTATGAATAGCAATCAACAGAAAATGATGGACATGCAGGTGCTGGAAGAAAAGCACAAGTGCAGTTCTGGGGGTCCACAGAAGCAGAGGAAGATCAAGTTAGAGTATAGATGAACTTTTAGCTCTTTGCATGGTATAAAATAATGCACAGTCTTGTACTTAAGTAACACAGTCTTGTAATATTTGTGTGAATCTACAGTAGCTAACAAAATATATGAGATCTATTGATCAAAAGGTGATGCAACAGCTAATTCTTAAAAGTAATAAACAGAAAACCTGACTCAAGCAGTGATCTCAAGCTATAGTGGAGAAAAGAAAGACCTTTGGGAAAGGGAGTTAGAACTGCTGTGAGATGTGGCAGGGGAAGGTCTCCTTTCCCTAACACTTAAAATTCAATCCAGCTGCTACTCCCAGGGTTGCTTGAAGGGCTTTCCTTATCCTCTTTTGGTGTACCCTCAGAAGGAGGCATGATTTGAGTGTCCCTCAGGCCACTCTATCAGCAGCTCTAGCAGACAGCTGTTGGATTTTCCTTGTCTATTCCAGAAGCCACCCAAAGACATTCTGAATTGTCACTTCAGTGTGGGATAGGAGGCAAAAGGAAAGTGAACCAGTAGATGCAATGCAGAGGGTGCAAATGCTCTCATAAAACTTCTACCTTTATTTAATGGGTTCTTGAATGAATTCCTGGATGTCATATCACCATAAAGCTGCCTGTCATCCATTTCTGTCAAGCTGGAGCAGACCTGCTTCCTTCTAGGATCAGGACACCTTAGGAAAGAAGGTAATCCCCGAGTTTCTGTTGCAAACCCCTCCTGAAGCAGTAGAGTTCCACTGGACTAAACGCAAGTGCAGAGACTTGCAGGACCCAGAGGTGTAGCAGGCATGTGATGAGCAGGGCATGGAGAACAAGGCTTTGCAGAGGTGGAACTCCAGTGGAAACTGCTCACTTCCATTTCTTTCATTGTAATCACAGATTTGGCCTGGACCAATCCTTCTGATTTGACAAACATTTTGCAAAACCACAGCAAGAGATGTTCTTTGCTGTGATGTGGTCACAGTTCTCAACACTGCCCAAGCCTGCACTGCGGGCAGAGATGTGTGGGACAGGACTCTGCACACTGGCACAGCATTGGAGGCCCAGTCTGTCCCTGAACAAATCATTCAGGATAACAACTTCAGTGCCAAATCCTCTGGCAGCAACAAAAGGGGCTTTTGCCATTCATTCACAGGCATAAGGAGGGGGAGGAAAAACAGAGTTTTCCCTCCAGCACAGACAGCCCCCTAAATAACTTCTGAAGATTTAGGTAATATAATGCTCTAATGAGATCTTTTTAAAGAAACTGTGTTTTTTAATGAAATAACCATTTCATTTGCAGGTGAGAATGGCTGTTGCAGGATGGAACTTCTGTGACATTTTGTTGTGATACGTTTCTCACTCTCTGTTACCAAATAAGATATATGGTGCAGTGAGACAATAAATTGTATGCAAATTTTCAAAACTCTTCACCCAGCTTTCCTACAGTTGATTTTTTACAATATTTAGCAGTGATATTTGTGTTCTCCCTTGTGCACAAGAAAGATGTCTCACTTTTCAACTTAAAAGATGCAACTTTATGAGGCAGAGGTTGAATCATGATGTCTTAAATCAAAGAAGAATTATTCTGAAAAACTCAGTAGTTTAAAATTTGTGATCAGGATCTGTTTCACAGAGCTCTTTAAATACCCATAAATAGTGAAAAAATGTGTAGAAGTGCCCTACTGCAATTTCTGGGTTGTGTTCTTTTTAATAGATAGCTCTGCACAGCCACCTTCCAGAAGGAAAGTCTTTTTCTGTGCTTGACTATCTTTCACTCAGTGCAATGGTTCATGTGCTCACAGTCAGACAGGTGCTTAAGCACTTCACTTAATCAGTGCCTCAAGCAATGAGGATGAAGAGAAATCTACTGCCCCAGAGGGACCAGTCTGTTTTCTATGACAAAGGCAGAAAATTTCACTTAGACTGATGAGGAAAAAAACCCCAATACCCATAACAACATAAATCCTGACACATAGGGATCGCTATAATCAGGATAGCTTCAGAAACTTTCCCTCTTTGGGGTGAGAAATGTCTATAAAAGGGTCATGGAAGGATCTTTCACGTGCTGGCACTGGGGATGGATTAATGGGATGTCCATCCAGGTGCAGCACTTGGACAGGAAATCTCTGATGGGAATACAGCAGCCACATGCAGTGTTCAGCAGAACCTGCATCTCCTGCTTTCCTTTCCTTCAGCTGGACTTTGAGACTTTAAACTATTAATCAATTTATAAAATGTGGATAATTTATCATTTGACTTCTCACCCTTCATTTCCCTTTGTCAGGAGGGGACTGGCCTTTGACTTTACCTCTCTTTGAAGCTTCCTTGCAAATGTATAAGTGGATTTGGATTCACACCATCAGTGGTTCCTCTGAGGTGTGGTCCAGAGACAGCTCTAGGAGGAGTCTGTACACAGCAGGGTCCAGAAGCACTGATGCTTCTGGTCAGGGTCCCAGGACTGATGCTTTCCTTCACAGCACCACCTATATCTGCTCTTCTAGAGTGTTCCCAGCAACCAGAAAATTGTAGATTTTTTCATCTGAAGCAGGATTTATCACTAAATTTGGCCCAACAGAACCTCACACAGCATTAATTCCCCGTGTATTAGTAGTCAGTGCAAGGCCATGTTAAGTGTTTTGTAACTAATTTGTACAACCATTTCATCATGTTTTCCATGTAAGGATAGTGATGAGCGTGCATGATCGTCTGGAAATTGTAAAGATCTGTGAAACATATAGGCATTACTGGTTCACAGGTAAGATGTATGGACAGATAGAAGCTACTTTGTTTTCAAGATGTCCCTTTTAAAATGTTTTTGATAGATTTAAGCTAGCCCCATCTAGAAATCTGCTGTTAAAAATAACATTGCAAAAATTAATGAATGTTTATAATACTGATTTGCAATGACAACTCTCTTAGAGCTCAAGTACTGTAGTTAAGAAGGTGATGAACTAACCCATTTTAAATCAGTGGCCTTATCTCAAAGATAACTTTGACTCCACTGCCTTTAATCCATTTGACCATCAGAATTTTCTTTCATTGTCGGAGAACCATGTCTTTACAGCAAATGCTTTTAAAATAAAATGAGGAAAAACTCTGGGATACTGCTTTCTACATAACTATTTCTTTAGAAATAGTTCTTCGTCTTCGGAAAAAAATCCTCATGCACTATTCAAACAGTTGGAAATATATGAATTATTGTTTTTGTATTTTACTAAGTTATGAAATGAGTTTTTTTGGTGTAAATGATAGTTTAGTGCAGTGATACTGTATGTGTCCCACCACCCACCACCCCATCCTCATCCCCATGCTGGTCTCCAGACTTTAAGGCTGTTTTAGTTTAAGGTAAGCTAAGAACATTTTTCCATTGATCTTTTTATTCCACATCCACAAAAGAAAATGCTAAGACGTTGCTACTGATTTTTTCCCCCCAATATGTGGTCATTATAAGCAAAAAAGAAGCTCACACTTCTACTTTTTAATTGGGCATTTAGCAGGACAATGTTTGAAAGCAATTAATGGGAAAAACATTTTTGTCCTGTTTTATCAATTGGTCTCCAAGAAAAATGCTGTCCAAAGTAACTATTATGTGCAAGCCAGGAAACTGTTGTCCTTTTCAGTTTTTCCCATGTCACAATTTATTCATTTAATTCAGTTCCTCAAAATTACTGCAGTGCCAATTATCTCTCTCTGTGTAGAAAATGAGTTTGGCCTACTTCAGCTCCCTTCATTTTATGCCTGTTTTCGGCTATTCTTCAATGAGTAAGTAATGTGAAAAAAGGGAGTATCTTCAAAAATATGTGAAGTGTCTAGAGTGGCTTTTTGGTACCTGTGAAGAGGCCCCTTGAAGAAGCTTAAAGGACAATAGAATATTGCGGCTAGCAGTGGTTTATTTTGTCCACATGACTCATTTCACACGCACCCAGGCAACTGATGAATAGAGGATTAACACAAGTTTTCACCTTATTGAAATGAGTGATTCAAAGCAAACAAATAGGACTAACTAGTTTGGAATATGAAATTAAAGTTTCTCTGAGTCCTTTTGTTATGCATCACTTTCAAACTTAATTAGAAATATGATGGCTTTGGAATTACTTTTAACCAACTTTGTTAAATAACAGTATTTGAAGTTTGTTATTGTCACACGGTCCACTTGTCTGAAATCTAAAGACTCTAAAGGGGCTGTTCAAATGCATTATCAAAAAGTTTTAAAACAAAATTAAAAAATACCATGTATATACACACATATTCTCTCTTTTTGGGGAACGTGATTATAGACACAGAACAAAAGAGCATTAGATGCATTTTTTTATTGTTAGTTGCATTATACATATCTATAAATATTTATGGATGGGTAGGTGGCACTACAGAAAAAGTGCTTTAGATGCTATCTTCATGGTAACTTACACATCCCATTCAGGTCCTTCAGCTTTGTAATTACATTTGAACCAGGATGGGGTTACCCATGCACACCATTCAACCCTGAGTGACTTTATATGGTTGCTAAGTTGCAACACCCTGCAGTCACACAAGTCACAAGCTCCCAGTTTACAGCTTCCCCTTGAGGAAGGATAACTTAGCAACTTTACATGGTATAGTCAATGTCCAGGGCACTCTTGTACTCTCCAACTGGAATGTCTCCCTTCTATTTCTTCTAAGGATACAACAAATTGATATTAACACATTTTCTGTGGAGCAGGTAGGCAAGCACACCTTGCTGGCTACATAGTCAATGGGTCATGTGCCCTTTCCTCTGTTTTTTTTTTTGAATAATGCTCTTCACTGGCTCTGTATTGTGGGAATTCGCTGCAGCTGAGTTGGCTTCTGTGGAACAGTACCATTGAACCCTGCACACAGTTACACAAAAGCTCCAGGATGCAGCTGAATCACAAATTTTGTCATTGTTCTCTGAGGTTATGAGCATGACACTCTCTGAGGAACTTGTGCAGAAGTGTACTGAATGAAATGCAAGAATTCTGGTTTAGTGAGTGGCAGTACAGGGTGGAAAAAAAGTTCATTGCACCATCTAACTTGTGTCTAATCCTTTTTGAAGGTTGTACAAGTGTAGAGAGGGACCAGAGGCCTAATTTGTTTCTATTTCCCCCACAATCAGCAACACTATGGGATAGCTCTAGTGAGATCCATTTTTGTCATGTCATTGCTATTCTTGGATACAGAGGGATGTGATTCAGCATAAAGAGGTACTGTGATCACGGGGTGACCAAAGTAAGTTGGGATGTGGGATGACCTTTTACCATTTCCATTGAGAATAACAAACATTGGCCATATTCTGGTTTGCATCCAAAGTTTTGTTGTTGGTGAGAGGGGTTTTGGTTTGGGTTGGCATCTGCTCATTGCTCAACAAGACAGGCAGGACAGCTTTGACAGACTCAGCTGCCAAAGTTTAATGAGTGTCCATTGAACATGTTCAATCTTTAACTTTTCCTTGTCCAAAATCCTTTACAGTCATTGACTGAAACATTTTCAAAAATGTACAAGACTTTCCCATAAATCAATCTTTTTTGACAATTTTTAAAGCCTCAATAGAGGCATGGAAATGTGAAATCTTCTCAGAAAAATGTCCACAGATA
This sequence comes from Parus major, assembly GCF_001522545.3. Lineage (NCBI taxonomy): Eukaryota > Metazoa > Chordata > Aves > Passeriformes > Paridae > Parus > Parus major. Next base: position 8,020,214 of record NC_031769.1, on the reverse strand, counting down.
TTTTCTTTTCAAAGGAAAAAAATAATTTATACACTTTTCTTCTCTCAGTCTTAAAAAGCAATTACATTTTTGTTGTTGCTGTTCAGACTGATTTCAATCTGAGTCAGGCTTTTGATGTGGAAAACCTTTTCACATCTCTCATTGTAGTGAGTGATCATGTTTGGGTTCTGTACAGAAGCATGGAAAACTTTTAGCTAATATAATTAAAGTTTCCCAGCAAGTAGAGTTCTACATTTCAGGGCAATTTCAACACTTTCAATATTTCTTTAGTTAAAAGATTTTAAAATTTGTTTTTGTTTTGGGACCTCATATACATATTTGAAATATTTAATGGAAAATAATTCTGCAAACTTGCTTCAGCTGGAAGAATGAAATTATTTTTGACCATGTAGAAGAGATTAGCACATTTAAAATTTTGTAACTGTATATACATTGCACTGAACGGTATTTCAATATAATGCTAAAGCAACATAAGAATCAAAACTAATTTTCTCTCATCAAGACAAAAATGTTAGATTAGTCATTGTGAACCTTTAATTTTAGAATTATTACCCACACCATTTGTCTATCCCAGGAAAAATATAATTCTTTTGGAGAAAAAATTTTATTTTGTTGAGGGATTTCAACTATTTCATAAATTAATTGTTGTAAATCCCATTGAATCCATAATACTCAGTGAATATTTCAGTCTTCCACAGTTTTCCAAAAGGGTGGATAAAGAAAATCCTGCCCTAGAATCCTTTCTGCCTCAGAGGATAAGTGGAAGTGGAGCATTCAAATGGAAGTGAAGTTAGAAATAACTGAAAGCAGTGAAGATGTTGGACCACAGCCTACCCTGAAACCAAGATTGCCTCAATAAAACAAACAACATTGTCTGGCTTTGTTGGGTGAATCCTACAAGCTTCTGTGCTGTAACAATATCTCAGTCAAGATTTTGATGTGCAAAGTCGGTGGTTTTGTTTTTAATCAAACCTTGGACTGGAAAAGTTCTGTGAACCATTGGTCTTGCACTTAAAATCACGATGGATGTGATAAAGGGAACACTACCTGTGCTAGGAAGAAATGCTGTTACTGTTCAACAGCAGAGACTTATTTCTAACGTGACAAATACAAGGAAAGGTTCCCATATTCATTCTTGTTTGGTGGAACTGTTCCACCTGGAGATGGTCATTTGTGAATTCAATGTGGTAACTGCATGCTCCTGTTAGTGAAATCCACGTGCAGGAAGTGCAGAGTGTAAGCTCCCTTTATTTTAACCCTGATAACAAATATTCTTCCACTTCTCCCCACACATCACAGTATGTGTTTCTTTCATACCCATTCTGTGCAATTCTGAAACTTAAGGACAATGCTTTTTCTATCATTTTCTAGGGTGGAAAGCAATTTTACTGTTACCTGACCAAGGGGAAAGGTGATTTTGTTGAAACATGCAGAAATTTGTCCCATCCCTCTGAGCTCCCTCCCTCCCCCTCAAAGGGGGGGACACTTTTGCAGAGGGCAGTTCCAGTGTGGGCAGCCCAGCTGTGCCCTGAGGGCTCTGTGTCCAGACACAGCCTTTAGACTCCAGGATGAAACTTTTTCAGACAAACCCTATTCATACTTTTGGGTGATATTGTGCTGTGTTTGACTAGGAGTGACCCAGGTGTGTTTTGTAACATGATGAAAACACAAGAGCATGGCTGCTTCATGAAATTATGGCAGAGACTATGACCTGAGAGACTATCCTGTGTTTTTTCCAGAGCTGCCATTGATGGGATTTCATGTGGCTTTGGTTGAGGTGCATTTCACAAACCAGTGATGTGGAACTTCTAGCTCATCTTTCTTCACTTTGCAGACTTGCTTTTCTTTTTATATTTTTTAGCTCTGTCCTTTTGTTTTTAATTTTTCAACTTTCACAAGGAAAGAGCGAGTCTCGTGGTCAGAGGGATGGTGTTAAGTTTAGGGAGCAGCACTGCAAGAGAGAAACAGTTCAGAAACACTCAATAAAATCAGTAAAATTGGTGACCAAAATTGTAAATGAAATTTAAAAAAATGAAATAAAAATTCCCATTTTACCAACTGAAGGGTTTTATATTATCAATCCCTGCAACCAGGGCAGAATGAGCTCTCCACTCTATTCATTAACAGAGGAAAAGAGGATAAAAAAGAAGGAAAAGGAAAAACTATAATTTCCAGTAAACACAGTGATGTGGAAGTGCTGTTAGAAATCTCACCTTTATTAATTCCTCTCCCTTATTCCCTCAACTCAACAATCCCAGGGAAGTCACCACCCAATCACACCCACCCTCCTTTGAATCCTGCCCCAGAAGCACACATCAAAACCACTGTCCAATGCAGGGAGTCACACCATGCCTGGTTTATTTTCTCTGCTGGATGTTGTCCCGTGTCCTGCTGCCCGTCCAGAGCTGCTGGAGATGCTGCTGTGGGCTGTGACCCAGCTGCTGCCCTGCAGACCAGGAATGACAGCTTACCAGGAGGGAGTTAGCACCATTCTTCTCTCTGTAATTTGTAAAGTGCTTTGGGGTTCCACTCTGTGCAGCCTGCTCTCTGAATGTGTTATTGCCACATCTGAAAGGTTACACAGAGCAGCACTGCAGGCTCCCAGTGCTTCTGGTATTTCTGATGTTTTTGGGAAAGATGTCTGTGAGTGCCTGGCTGTGTCTAAGGACTGAAACTGAGGGGAAACGGGTCATTTGGCTGATGTGAGGGATGCCACATGTCCCACTGGTGTGAGGGTGGGCAAGGTTCACATATGCTGCAGGGGTGCCTATGAATAAAATAAGATTTTTTTTTTTGCTTAAGGGGAGAAAGGAGATAGCTCTGGATTATTGAGGGGGAGCCATGATTCATTCTGAATCTTCATGGGTGCCATCTCTGGCTCTGCTGAGCCACCCTGATGCACAATCATCTCCCCCTGCTGCAGTCCCCATCCCTCCCCCCAGTCCAAATTGGGAAGGGCTGAGAATTTGTCTGCTCCAGCCCTCACCAGGGCCACGAGTGTCAGCTGCTCTGTCTGATGACTGGAGCACTGATTATGCACCTATCCAGACACATGGAAACTCCACAGGGAAAAGCTCCCCAATACACACACATTTGTAATCTCTTGTGAATAGAGTCCTAAGTGCCCATTAACTATTGCTCAATTACACGGGAACTCTCCAGAAGTAAATATGGCATGCACATGAATATCAATTAACGCCATTATGATCAGTGTGGTCGTGAGTCAGGAGGGAAATGTGCATAATCTTGACAGAATTACGAAGACATGCTTCATTTTACTTGTGTGGATTGGAATAGTATGTTAAGCTAATAAAAGCTTTTGCATTTTTAAAAATAGTTTAACAAGCCCAGAATAGATTTGAATCATATCCGCCTCAGATTTCAGTTGTTAAAGTCATCTTTGAAGACCTTCCTTAAAAAAACAGAGGGAAAAACCTCTTCTACTCTGCCTAATTTCTCAATTTCCCTTGCATCCTTAAATTGTTCAGCTTTCACAGAGCCCTGTCCTACCTGGGAACTTAAATTTTTACACCAAAAATCCAATACTTGCACCAAAAAAGGCTGATAGCTGCAAGATAAATGCTGAGCACTGGCAAACCATTTCAGCTGAAATGGGGGATCTTATCCTGAATCCTCCTACCCACCTCCTCTCAGACCAGGGGTAAATCCCAGGTTGATGCCAACACCTCTAAGGTAAATGAAGGGGGTAAAAGAGCTGCACCACATGACAGTGACACCTTTACAAGGCATGTCCTGGATTTTTTTGCCTAGGGAAGAGAAGGACAAGTAACATACAATGTTACCAGGGGCAGGCTGATTTCAGAAGCATTTATGAGACTACCCCAGCATTTCAGGTCTCATTTCCACCCTGATGAGAACTCCAATGTAGTGTAAACTTTCCATACAATTTTCATCTGCTGAGCCAAGCTCTTCTAGCATCCTGTCCCAGGTGCTATTGAATTCCAGAAGCCAATTGTCTCATAGAGAGCTACAAAGACTCCTCAAGATAAAATGTGGTGTCCTGTGTGTCATCTCTCACAGACAGTTGTCCAAGAAGCCTGAAAACTACTTTTTTTTTTTTGAAGCAATAAACCACACACAGGTACTTATTGCTTCAAATGCATTCAGCCTGGCTTAAAGCCAAAATTTCCATTACTTTGAAATCAACCACGTTGTCTCGTGGGCTGAAGAGCCACACAGACTGTGTCCTTGGGTCAGTGAAGGCCAGGTTCTGACCATCCACACTGTTGTTTGATGTCTGGGCACAGGTGGGGATCAGGAGCCCGTGCTGGTGGGTCTGGAGGGGTTTCTGTGGGGATGAGAATCAGTCCCCAGTTTGCTTTGTTTACTGAGCTGTAGCCATAGCCCATATCTATAGTCACACACTAGAGGAGCAGGGCAGGCATTCTAGCACTTTCCTGCTGTGGTCCATGGTGTTTAATTGCTACCCTGGCACATCTTTACCCCATGCCATCACCAACATGATGCCCAGACACAGTGCAGGCCACAGCCCCAGCCAGGAACCATTCCCAGTTGCCAGGATGGAAAAGAAGAATGTATCCATACAGCTACAAGCCATGCCTTGCCACTTCCCATCGTGGCAAAGAATGGGCCCTGGCTCATTTTATGTACTAGGATGGATGCAGTCATAGACTGAAATGGTTGTACTACCTTTATTTTAAATGGAAATCGTATTTCATGGCAATTCTCAGAACAGTCTAAATCTGTGGGATCAGGGTGGTATCTGACCACTGGAGTCAGAGAATGATTTCCAATAGTTTTAGGAAACAAACTGGGACAATTCTGAGTGGCTTCTTTAGAATTACTATGCTAGAAAAATACTTAAACCTTTTAATATAATTATTTTAATTTTTATCTTCTTGAGGGAACAGCTGGAAGATTTTAGAATTGTGGGTACATTTAGAATATCTAATGCATATGGTTGTATCTACAGGGAAAAAGAAAGCTACATAGTTCAGCAAATACAGTAAAAAAGAGGAAACATGATTAAGTAAATATTATGAAGGCTGAACAAATGTCAGCTGCCCAAAAGGATGAAAATGTGGCTGTATGAGATAGAATACTGAGGAACAACAATTTCAGCCTAAACTTCAGTGTTTGCAGAAATTAATTTTTGTGTAAAATTTCTAGAGTGGGACTCATCCATTGATATTCACTGTGAGGCAATGAGCTCTCTGTCCTTTGTTGGGGCTGTATGCCACAGACAGCAGTGTGCCAAGTACAAAGTCTCCAGCACAGAATTTTCAGGATAAATATTAACCAAAGACATTACTCAGATTTCTTTGCTGGACTGGGGCCTCATTGTCTAAAAACCAAAATCTCTCAGTAGAAATTTTGAACAAACTTGCATGGTCCTGTTTTGTAAGTGCCCAGTGGAAATACTGGCATCTGTCATTAGCTGTCACCTCAGTCAGGGATGAACCTGAGGTACTGAGAACATCTTGTAAGTCAGCTCAGAGCCTTGGCTGTCAATGATTTTCCCTGGCTTTGGGGGTAAAACCATTCAAACCTTTACCCTCCTTTACCTAGTCAATAAAGCATTCATAAGGTTCCCCCATCCAGGAACGGGTTAAATTTAATTAGTTAATATTGAAAAGTACTCTGGAAATGAAAAGTGCTCTGCTATGTAAGTGCTGACCATTAGCCATTATTAGGTCCTGTCTTGTTTTTCATACATTAACACAACTAAAAGGCAACTCAAAAACTTTTTTCATTATATGGAGGGCAATTCAAACCAGCAGATTTAAAGTACATTTAACAGGTCAGATTGGTATATTTTTAATAGCCCATAGCAGGTTTGTGGCAAAAGGGGCAGGAAGCTAATTTCTGTCGTTGCTTCTTTAAATTAATAGGACGTAATTTGTAGAGAGGGACAAAGTTTCCTAAGGAAATCATTGTGTTGGCAAGGCTGGTTAAATAAAGCGTCCTACAGGACTAGGTAATAAATAAAACCCCTGCCTTTACAAGGCTTTGTCATTGTCTGGAAAGTGGAGAGAGAGAGAGACTAAAATAATTAAAGGTGCTTATTCTAGTGTAGTAGCTCAGTAAATGAAGTATGCTTGGATTTTCCCTTCACAGGAGCTAAATCTGTGACCTTCTGTACCAGAGGAAAGAGTCCTTTGTGTTCTGAGCTCTAATAGCCTTACCATGGTTTCATTTCTACCAGGGTACATGAAACACTTATATTTATTTTCATTACTTTCATTTTTCCTCTCACAATGAGGTGTTAGTTCAGACTGTAGGGAAAGTGTAGATTGCTTTTGTTTTTTTCTCCCTTGATGGGCTCTATGCCTCTGTCTTTGGTTTATCTCCTGTGTTCCCAAATGTTTCTTTTACCTTGTGGAATACTGTTAGAAGTCTCTGTACAAAAGCAAAAGCTGTGGTTGCTATAGCAATAACCAATCTGATGAAGCTGTGACCTAAATCATGACTGAGAAAAATAGTACCTTTCTATATCACTGCAGTTACTGCTTCCTTGGATTATGCTACCGTTATGCAGGATTTATTACCTAAAGTGAACTCTTTGACTCCAGGACACAGAAAAAGTAAAGTGATATTTCTGTAGTTACAGAGTTAGGAAGGGATATGAACAACTTACAGCTGCTGAAATTTATAAGTGAAAAGGTGTTCTGCTCTTGGTAGCACACATGTAGCTAAACCTTTGTGCAACACAAGCTATTTCTTGAAAATCTAGGGAGCTTTGATGTCTGGAAGATACTTAAATCAACATAATGTGCAGTTCAAATTTACTGAGCATTGCAGAACCAACAACTTGATCAGCTTCCTGAAGTCTTTGCTACTGCCATGAGTGTAGTTACTGAGCAGGAAAGGAGAGCAGCATTCTCTAGGAACAGTTGCTTCCTTGCTCACTGAAAATTTGGTGAGGGAATTGGTGCAGGCATCCAAAGATCTTTACCTAAAATACAAAATTTCTCCCTCAAATTTGGCTGTGACCCTCAATGTCCCCTCAGTAGTAGGAGCTACAGATGAGGTAGTTTTCTGCATGTCCTCTACTTTCACAGCTGACAGGGGATTGTAACATGGAAACTAATATGACAGACAGTATGCTGTGGGATTTATCCTATTGTCTTTCTGAAAACTAGGGTTTAAAACTATGCTTATCATCTAGACTCCCTCTATAGTCAACGGAGGGCAGACACATATTTTTTCCTCTCCTAAAACAGGCATACAGGATGGATTGAGCAAAAATTTAGGAGAGCATTTCTGTCTTTTTGTGCACAGAGGGAGCATGGACAGCTTGCTTGGAGCAAACACCTGAATTTTAGATGGCTGTAGTTACATGAGCTGAACTCCATTAAGCAGCAAATCAGTATGGATAACCATTGCTATTAAAACAAGGTGGTGGAGTGAAGTGGTCAGATTTTCAGCTTTAACAGCAGTTTGTTGCCCTGAGCTCCATCCGAATTGAGAATTAGAAATGACTGAGCTGCAGCAAGGTGTGAGTAAAGGCAATATCCAAATTGCTTGTATTGGAGAGGATGGGGAGTGGGAAGTTGGCAGAGTTAACTAAATTAGCTTCACTGGAACAGCAGAAGCAGGTTGGCAATTGTGACTGCGTTTGCCTGACAAATACCAAAGAGGTACTTGTGCTGTTGTTACCCTCCCTGCCCATAGCTCACCCCTCCCTCTGCTGTAAGCCCAAGAGGATAAACCCTGAGGATCAAGACACAATAAAATGTGTTTGATGAAGCTCTTTGGGAAATCAAAATTACTGTCTTTGCTGTCAGAGATTTGGACTGGAGATGCAAAAACAGTGAAGAAGCCTGGCTGCTGAACTATTTGGAGAGATCTAAAATTACCCATTTCTTATGGCCACCTGGTCTCTTCAACATCTGCTGCATACTTGGCTCAGAGGCTGCCTGCTCTCTGAAATCACACCACACATGACATAATGTGTCAGAAGTAGTGTGACACAGCAGTGTCATTTAAAGGGACACAAGCCAGGCCATCAGCATGCTCTAGAGCTTTCACAGTTTCAGCAGGTTGCAAAATACAAATTAGACCATTTGTGACAATTTTCAATTGTCTTGGGGTAGATATCCATGGACACTCATTTATTTCATGAGTGGTCACATAAAAGCAAGAGTTACTTGTAGTGCAAGGACTTAGAAATATCTTTAATTTTGTGAAAGCTGTTTCACACCCTCAGCACTCCTGTCTGATGGATGATGGTTCATTTATGAACTGGAAATTATGTGGCTATTGGCCAATATGCAATATGATAAAATACTACAGTGCAGAGACTTAATATTTCACAGCTAAGGAAGCTGGGAACTGACTCTTGCTGGAAATAGCACCCACGTACAGCCCTAGCTGAGAATGATAATCCAAGTGACAAAATAAAAAAGGTCGGGGTGGAGCACCATTAGGTTGGACTGCAGGACTGATAGTGCCCATATCCTGGGCTGCATCACCAGCAGTGTGGGCAGCAGGGCAAGGGAGGGGTTCTGCCCCTCTGCTCCTCTCTGGTGAGACCCCACCTGCAGTGCTGCATCCAGCTCTGGGGTCCCCAGCACAGGAGAGACGTGGACCTGCTGGAGACAACCCAAAGTATGGCCACCAAGACAATCAGAGGGATGGAGCACTTCTACAAGGAAAAGTTAAAAGAGTTGAGATTGTTCAGCCAGGAAAAAAGAATGCCTCAGGATGACCCAATTGTGACCTTCCAGTACCTGAAAAGTGAGCCTGCAAGAAAGATGGAGAGAGATTCCTTAAAAGAGTTTGGACTGATGGGAAAAGAGGGAATGGCTTCAAACTGAATATTAGATACTAGGAAGATATTTACTGTGAACGTGGTGAAGTACTGGAACAGGTTGCCCAGGGAAGTAGTGGATAATCTTGGCAGTATGTTTTTGTTATACTGGATCTGTTTGACAAATCTGTGTGTTTCTGAGATGAGGGCTTTTCTGGTTGTAAAATCTGCTCAATAACATTTTTGTGAACAGCTTCAGCTGTTTACTGAAGACCCCATCTCAGTTAAATCAGCTATTGTGTAGCTATTTCAAACCACCAGCTGACCTTCCCTTTGCTTCCTTCTTGTGCTGCTTCTTTTTTCACCCCTGTGAAGACATTCTTTTAAAAGCATTTTGTAGTATTTTAAGGTATTAAATATTTGAAAAGTATTAAAAAATATTCCTACTCCAAAGTCCATTTTGATGGCTTTTGGAGGGAGCCTGAGGCTACAAGTCCTCACACATTTCCTAATGCACCAGCTTCGTTCTATTGCATTCATAGTCTCCCTTCCTTGAGCAGCCCAAATAGGTGCAGAGATTCACCTGGCCTTGTGTTCATCACCCCCTTTGGGGATTCTTAATAGTCAAATGTCCATATGCATGAATATAGAATGAGATGTCTTCCTCCTACAGCAGGGACTTTCCATTTGTACCCACTATCTTTTATAAAATGAATTTCCTTCACTGCTCAACCTCTTTCTTTATATTGTGGCTGCAATACGCCATTTCAGAAGTGTCATCACCTTTATCTTTTTACATTCTGATGTAGTCTGTAATCAACACTAGCTTCAGCGACTCTCATTACTAGCTCTTGAAGTGATTCTTCAGACTCAGCAAGAACAACATCATCATCAGATTACAGCATCTGCTTCCTCCAATTTCAGCCCTGCCACCGTAGCCAACAACAACAATGCGCATTTGCATTTCAGTGCACAGACAGAGCTGATGCTGAGCCATTGTGCAGTCCTGATGGACTTTCTTCCTGCCCATCAACCACTGAGCAATGTCCTTTGTTGGATCAGTCTTTTCACTTGTGCCTGGTCACCTACAGCACAATAAATTATATAAATCTATAGGAATGCCCCCACAGGTAATGAGAGCTCCATGTAGCAGTCAACTGCTTCTCTCTGTTCTACAGCACAGGTCTTTTTGTACCAGCTTTTCCCATTATTTTTTTCCCCCCCAACGTTACTTTAAAAGCTGATTTAAATAATTTTCAACAGTAAACTGTTTTCTCTTTATGTGCTTACTTTTGCTTTCCTATTTTTTCAGTCCCTTTCTCCAAAAACTAAGCTCATTTTTTCTCAATGTGTTTGAATAGCAAGTGGAATTATTTGGTAATGTGCACATCCTCTCAGACTCCCCTTCTCTGAGCACAGAATGAGTTTAGTGTCTCTTATTAAGTCCCTTAGCCGCTGCCCTGTTTTTTCACAGAAGTTTGCAGATCTTATGGGAAATCTTGATACCAATCTAGCATTAGAGTGTTCTCTTCAGGTACACAAAGCAGGCAGGCATGAGAATATTTGAAGCATGCAATAATGACTGTTTGAGTTAAGGACCTCTCTGTCTTCCTGAAAGAATAATTCTGATAAAAGATAAGAGGTTCTGATGATGAAATCATATTCTGATACATGAGGAAGCATAATTTGGCCTTTTTGTTTATTTGTTTGATATTAACACACACACTGATTTAATTTCCTTTATCTCTGCAGTACTAAACAGGAGAGAACCTTAACAAAACAGTGAAGAGGATTTACAAGCCTTGAAGTCCAGCACAGAGCCTGAGAGTGGTGCCACTCTCAATGTGCACATTCCAGCTTTGCTGTGTCTTGAAGGGGCAGCTGTTCCTCCTGCAGCTCACCTGGGATCCACAGGTGGTCATCCACATCCCTGCTGTGTCACACTCAGGCAGAGGTTTGTGGAATTAATGCTGTTAGGCTGAAGGGCTGCCTAGTCTTAAGCAAATGAGCTGAAATTCCCTTCCATATATGTATGGAGAGCCTGGGGAAAAAATACCTGCACAGCTACACTAAAACATTTAAAGTCTGAGAGCCTCAGTGCTCCTTCAGGAGTAGATACATCCTCTGAGTGACTTCTGGGAGGGAGACAAAGCACTGCAAAGCTCAGCAAGTTAAAAACTCAGGGCACCAAGGAGTGTTGGTTCCTAATTTTGAGATTCATAACCAAGCTGGACAGAATTGTTATTATTTTACATAAACAGAGCTTTAGTCTTGCCCCAAGACTGCCAGTGGAATCACTACAAGACTTTGAGTTCTAGCTAATGTCATTGAAAATCTTTTGTTGTAGATATCAAATTATTAGGTGCTTTGACCTCTCATGTGGGAGCCCACCAGGAACACCAGGTATCACTTATGCAGTGCAGGTCGTTGACTTTTGACAGGGTCCATTTTAAATTTTCTTTTATTCTTTTCAAACCATTTCATTTCCTACTGAAACACTGAAAAATTCAAACCTCACTGAATATTTCTATGTGTTTACCTGTCTTTTTTGCAGAGGTTGCAACATTGACAACTTCCATTATAGTGAAATTCTGTCATAGCAGTTGAGCTCTTTTGAAATCAAAATGTTAAATTAAAGCAAGATAATTGATATTTCTGTTTTGCACTTCTTCACATGTCCAGCCAAATTATGAGCAAAATTAAACCACCCTGCAGCTTGACTCCTAGGAAAAAAGGGGGATAAAAAATCAGAATACAAATAGTAAGCTCTGGATTTTTACCTCTCGTATCATGTTTGTATTAAAGACTGACAGAACTTCCAAGTGCAGCCCTGGTTCATTCCCAGCAGTAAAGTATGCTAAAGGCATATTGGTCCAAGTGTTAATAAAGTATTAATAAATCCTCACTACGTGGGAGTAGTATTGCAGGGAAGGCATTGATAGAGAGTGCTAGGTCACTCACAAGGGCTGGCTGGGATCCACATGCTCACCTGTCATCTCTGGGTGACAGCTAAGAAATTGGTACCAAACTTTTACATTTTTATCATACTTCTTCACATGAGCATCAATTCTTCAGGCATCATTCCAAATATTCTTCTCAGGTAAACATCACTTTAATTTGCTATATTTGTAAGAAGCTAATTTACTCATCAGAAAAACAAGTCTAAATAAATGAAAAAATAAATGAATATTTATTTAAATAAAAAGAAACCAGCAAAAACCCCACATATAAAAGCAGGGAGCCAAAATAACAGGCAGGTGAGGGAAGGCAGAAATTCTCATATGCAGCAACTTGTAGAACAGACTTTGATTACAAGGTGAGGACACCTGAGGATTTCAGCCTTCACTTTACCTTCTTCTGATACTCTGTTACTCTAAGACCCATGCCTGAATGCAATATCCAGAATGTCTCAAGCTTCAACTTGCTGTATTTGTCATCAAAAGAAATATTAAAGTGCTGTTTGCAGTATTTCTGGCCTGATTCAGATAGTTACTGGAGATTTGAGTAAGGTTTAGACAAGAAACCTGAAAGAAAATATAACTATAATTATCTGTTGTTTATCCATCTATCTAACAATATCTGGCTTATTAGAAAATGTCTTTGGGGTTTGCTGCAAAGCTTTACCATGGGGTATGTTACCTTCCCAGGGCTAGAATCACTGTTACTGGAGGCTAAATTCCTGAAAAGTATTGCAGCCACACTGAGGACAGAAGAACATAATGTGAGCAGATTCAGAAAAAAACCAAACCTGTCCACAACAGCACAAGCTGAAAAAGAAAGGTGGGTTCCTTGTGCTGGATTAATAGCAGCAAATGTTTGTTGATCTCTTGGTCCATGCTCAGGACCTTAGAGTTTGTCTGAAATACATTGACCTTGCTTTTCCATGGTCTGCCTCTAGGTTCATCCCACTGCACTGAATTGGGTTATACAGTCACAGGACTAAAAAGAAAAAACAACCAGCTTTTATACACAGTTGCAACTGAAGAATGGGGTGTCATGAAAGGAAAGAAATTCCATGGTCTTAAAGCCAAATGTAAAGTGCAAACCTGATGAATTTAAAATTCTTCTGGTTCAGAACTCAACAAGAAATACGCAGCTATGAAATCTTTGTCAGCTCATATCAATATTTTGTTTTGCCAGTTGAGAATAATTTAATTTCTATCCATTACCAGAATTAAATACATTGACATAGAGTTGAACAGAAAGTGTAGAAATTAAAATTTGTGTATCACTTTGCTGGACAGAGTTGCCATGAAGGGCAGAGTGCATAGAAGGGTGTAAAAGCAATTAAACACCAGCTTGTCAGTAGGCAGAGAATTAGAGAATTCTTCACATGACAGGGACAAGAGGAGGTCATTAAGGCACATGCTATTTATTTTAATATTATCCATGATCTGTATTGTACTCAAATTATAAATAGGCTAAGTGTGAGTGACCCAGAAGAGTTTGGCTTCTGTCCTAGCTGGATTTAATCGCTGTTCATATTGTTCTCCTTCCTACTCATTTTCTGCCTTCAGCACGGCACTGCCAACATCTGAGATTTCTTTCTCTCCTGAGGCTTGCATCAAAACTTTTGCTTCAATATTTAGCATTAGCTCATGGAGTAGTGTGTACCTCATGACATGAGAAGTTTCAGAGGTGTTTAAGTAGCACCTTGTTTTGCCAAAAGATCCTCCCAGTCAGTAGGTATATATAGAATTGTACTGGAACAACTCCCCTGGGACAGTGACTCCATTACAAGATGGTGTTTGGGCTACTTTTTGGAGGTGAGTTAAATTATAACTTTGCCTAAGCCAGGTCCCAGTGTGAGTGACCAGCTGGAAGAAAGATTTAAGCTGATCTAACAATATATTTTTTAATTCACATGTTAGATTGTGACAAAAAAAAAAAAAATCCCACGTAGGCAAGACCTACATTTTTGTTCGTTAGGGCTGTGGAGAAAACATGACTCAAGTGAATTGCAAAGGCTGAGATACCAGAAGGCAAATGAAAATAAACTCAGTTATTATCAGAATTTTTTTTTCCAGTTTCATTATTTTTGTGCCAACCTCAAGGTTTTAGGGGTCTGAACTCTGAAATCATGAACCCTCAGGGACAGCAGAAATATTGACTATAATTAGATAGTATAATCTCTGGGACAGGAACTGCCTACTCCTGTGTTTAGACAGAACTCAGCACCAGGAGCTGCTAAGCAGAAACAACTTTCTGGTCCTAGCACAGTGTGAACAAATACTTAATACAACACACCTTTCCCTCCTCTAGGTGCACCTCAGCCCATAATCCCCACCCATATTCCCTATTCAGACAAAAGTACCTCCTCCCACAGCTCATTTCTATTTTGACAGAAGACTTCACCTTGGCTTTTTCATGACTCTGTGTCACCCTGAACTCTCTGGGGCCACAGACTGTCTGTACCTTTCCCTGAGCCATGTATGGATGTTTTGACAGGTGTCTTTACACACAGCCTGCTTTGGGCTTACTTGGGAAACTACAAGAGGAAATGAATGATGTTAACTCTTCTGCAAGAGGAGGAGCAAAACCCCCAAATCTTGCCACCTGCCTAAGAATATCTTTTGTTATTTGCTATGGGATGAATATTGCCCTTGTGCAGATGGTTCACATAAACCCCTGCATATTCTGAGCTCACAGTTATCCAATTAATGTGTGGCTTTAGAGCTGTCTTCAAGGTCCCTTCCAAACCAAACCTTTCAATGGCTTCATGATGTTGCAGCTCCATTTTTCTGTGGTAATGAATTATTGCACTGATTAAATGTAAGGAGCTGGATCTCTTTTACACAGGAGTCTATAAAAGCATCAGGAGGTACAAGTCCAGGGTTTGCAGATGGGGATGCTGTGATGTAGCTCACTCTTTTATGACAGGTCCTGTGGAACAGTATTTCCTACTACAGTTTCCAAATATTAGATGCCCAGTATCTCACACCTCCTCCAAGAAAGGCATATGGGCTGTCTTTGGAGCTATATATTTTGCTTCAGGACCACTAATTTAGAGAAAAAAGTACACAGCCACCCTTATGACCCTACAGAAGGACCTACCAAGTTGCTGAGCTGATGTAACTTTCATCTAAGTGCTCTGCATTTGTATGGATGGGTTTCCTGGAATTAAGTACCAAAGCTGTACTCAAAAAATACTCCCTCTCTGTTTGACAGAGTTGTTTCACGGCATTTTTCAAATGCAGAAATGAATACTGTTAAGTAATTTCAACCAATGTTTGGTAGACAGATTGAGAAAAATTTTATCCTTTATCATGAGTTAAAAAGCCCCAAAAATTAAAGGTAAAATATTTATTACAGTTCTCGATCAGCATATAATCAGGTTGTCATTCAATCTAATAATAATCCTCCAATCTTTTATTTTTATAATACACTCTTTTTAAATATTAAAGGGTGTAAAGATATCAATTCAGGTGTTTTATGGTATTTTAGGGGTGATCCCAGCAATCCAAGTGTGTTTAGGAAACTTTAAACCCATGTGATTTTGTGCCAGACTGAGTGGGCCTAGTTAGTACAAAGAACATCGTGAACTGAATTAAAGCTTTGATGAACTCAGCAACTTTATCTCCCCCTGAACTCCCTTGTTTTTCATCTCTACTGAGAACCAACATAGTGGTTTGTTTCAATGACCCCATTTTTAAAATAGCCCCTCAGTAAAGTTTATGGAAAAGGAGCAAAACACAGTCCATTAGAGAGCAAATGCAGGCAAGGCCACACGTAGAGATTTTTCATTTCTACCTTCACAGAAGTTATCGGTAATAGTGCATTTGTTTTGCCTAGCAGCATCTAAGAAAAATCTTATGTGTCCTACTTTATAATTGTTGTCTTTATATTGACTGGGGGAGACCATTAGGTTTTTCTGTGAATGATTTCTTCTGCAGTAATAAAATGTGGTATTAAAATGTCACTGCAGTCATTTCAATGGTTGTTTTCTAGCAAATGGATGATTTGTGGATTTCACAGTCCTTAGCTGTTAATAATCACTCTGCTCGTTCTTTTGATGATCAAGTTAAAATGGCATTTTGACAATAATTCTCCATTATCAACTGACATTTGCCTTCTGTTCACTTTGTGCAATCATCACAATCCCAGTCTAGTCTGGGGGCTCTGCAGAGATTGCAGGAGAGGGCCAAGCTCCTCAAAGACTAGGAAATAGTTTCTTTTCCTCTTCTGGAAGAACTGCTCTCATGGTTCAGCAGCTCTGGCAGCGTACTTTCCTTGGGAATTGATGCCTTGGAGTGGCTACCTAACATAGAGGCTAGACAAAATTAAAAGAATAAAAGTAGATATTTATTGAAGGCCTTCAATAGGTACCCCTTGGGCAGTCAAAAGCCTCTGAGGGGTTACACCCAAGATGGACAATGGTCACGAGGTTTTCATACTGTTGTAAGTTTGGTCCATTTACATATCAGGGATTAATGCTCCAATTACAGTTCCAAGCAATGAAGTAATTTACTCCAAGTTTCTCCCCTCTCACCCCCAATTCACTGTTGTTTGCATCTCTCGGATCATGAGACAGTAAGGTGTCCTTGAGTTTCAGGCCTAGAGAGGAATTTCTTTGTCTGAGTAAAATGGGAGAACAGTAGCTGACAGGCTATGGAGATTTAGAGTTATACACTAAAGCAGTACAGGATCAGAGAAATATAAGAGCTAAATCCTAAGGCATCAAAACAGTTTAACACACACATCTCAGGTGCCTTATCCCCAGCACCAGGGGACACATCCTGTGCCAGAGGTCTGGCAATGGAAGAGGCTGCATGAGCCTCAGCCTGAGCCTCGTGCAGGGCAGCCTGTGAGCCGTGGTGGTCCATGAAGCTGGGGATGCACCTGCTATTTTGACAGGTGGAGAATGTGTGTGTGCACATGTAACACCAACTGTATCGTGTTAATCACAGATATCTCACCCTCATTCCAGGAAAGTGGGATGTGCTCCACTTCTGTGAAAGCCAACCAGCTCAAAGGAAGCGGAGCTGAATGAGAGAGTCTGACCCACAAATCTGACCCTTTGGAATACGCTCAAAGAGTAACCAGAGAGGTGTGGAAAAACTGGAGAGCCTGGAACACCTGATGAGCTGTGAGAAAAGTCCTTACTCCTCATGGAAACGTTTCTGTGCCCAGAAGGAGCAGTGAGAAGCCCTTGCTGATGCTTATCCTGAGCCACTGAAGACCTGGAGAGCTCACTGCCTAGCTGCTGCATGGTGGCATGGCATATCTGTCTGGGGAGCCTGGGCTTTGGTGACTACCTGCATCTCCAAGAGTGCTCTGACAGCTCTGCTCATGACTAGATGATGATCATCATGTTCTTAATGCCCTGAGGCAACGGACCAAGTGCTGGGGTTTGTGTGCCAAAATGAGGAAAGTTAATTCAACACCCTTGATAACAATAGTACTTCGCGCTTTTGATCTTCAAAGCGCTTTACAAACATTAGCTAATTAATTAATCCTTACAATACTCCTCTGCTATTATCCCCATTTAGCAGATGGGGAAATTGAGTCAGAGGAGTTAAATGACTTGCCCAGGGCTATGTAGAAGTTGGCATCCAGGCTGTGATGGGGAATTCCTGGCTCCTCCTTTCAAATCTCCAAAACAGCTGTGGCTGCTGTTACAGACCTGAGACTGGCTTAACTACAGAGGCCAGAGCGAGCAGCTTGGCAGGAGCACTGATTCTGAGGTGCCCACCAGACATGGGCAGGTCCAAGTGCCACCTTCAGACTTGCACTGTGGTGCCAGTGAATATTGTGAATAATTTATTGTGCTCTACTGTCTACAGAGCTTCTGGAAAGGAGCTGACTCATGTCTGGCCAGCCTGGCCCTGAGAATGCCTCTGTCTGTGCAAATACCCATATCCACCCCTCACGTGGGGGTCTCACAAAGATACTGCCTCCAGTAGGGATAGATAGGGAAATTCTGAGCCTGCTTTGTAGTCAGAAGACAGGGAGATGGAGACAGAGGTGGGCACACCCAAATATAAGATTTTAAATTCTTATTTTACAAAGTCCCCATATAAAGAATTAACTGAGAGGTTCATGGATGTGGACAGTGTGCTAAGGGAAATAACAAAAGTTCTTAAGTTTTACTCACCCAGGTATTTCTGTATCTGATAGAGTACCAAGATAATAATTTCTTCTACTGCTTAAGGATAGGGTTGCTCAAGATCTATTACAACATCAAGATAATTACTTAATATCAAAGGAACCATCATCCTATTTTGGCTCCAGGTAATCTAGAAAGCTAGTCAATACTATTAGATAGCAGTTATGCATCAGTCAAATAAGCCTAAGAAAAGTAACAGTGGTTTAAAAATTATATTGCAATTTGCAGTTCACATTTTGCAATGCATACAGCACTGTTTTCCATCTCACAGAGGCACAAAAATATGCTGTAGAATAAAATAAGGTGAAATTTATAAGGATAATCTTTCACTTCTACACGATTGTAAGAAATTTGGGAAACAGGGGAAGGGTGACCTCCCTTGACAGGGTAGTAATGCTCTTCCTAGTGCAGCCCAGAATGCTGTTGGTCTTTGGGGCCAGAGCCCATTGCTGGCTCCTCTGCAAATTGTTCACCAGAAACAATTTTTCTACAATGGCCCTTTTCTACAATGCTGTTTCTCAGCTGATCAGCCCCAGCCTGTGCTGGGGCGTGGGGATGTGCCTCCCCAGGGGCTGCACTTGGCATTTGTCTTTGGTGGTCTTCATGAGGCTTCTGTTGGTCCATTTCTCCAGCCCATCCAGGTCCCTCACTGGCAGCACAGCCATCCGGTGCCTTGGCCACTGCTCTGTTTAGTACCACCTGCAAACTTGCTGAGTCTGTGCTCTGGCCATTTGTCCAGCTCATTAAGGGAGATGGGAAACCCTATTGACCCCAGAACCATCTCCTGAGGCGCATCTTCAGCAGCTGGTTTCCAGATGAACTTCATGCCACTGATGCACCCCTTCGAGTCCAGCAGGTCATGCTTTCCCCTTTACACATTCACACTCACCACTCCCCACTTTATGGCTTCCAGGATTAAGGTTTCCAGAAGCACCTCTTTTATTGAGTTGGATGTTCTGTTCCCTGCCTGCCATGAGCTTAAAATGTGCCAACTGTGGGGAAAAAAGGCAAGTCTGTTGCTTCAATGAAAGTAAGTGGATATATTTCTTAGGACCAAACTCTTTGCTACCTTATTTAAATTTAAAACTGTTTAGTCTGCACAACCCTTGATCAATAGCTTGAGCTGACCTCTGAGAATGCCTCTCGTGGGAATGGGCGGGGGGAGATTTCCCAAAACCTGCAGAGTCAGTGTCCCAAGCACCTGTGCTTGCACAGAATACAGGCAGCTTCGAGCAGGCTGTGTCTTAACCTTGGGCTCTTTGTTTCCTCACGGGAGCCATCATCACTTGGCACAGGATGGAAATGCCTGCAGGCTAACATCACTTTTGTGAAAGACACTGCAAAACCAGACCAGAGCCAAGGTGACACAACCATCTCCTCACTTGCAGGGTTGATCAGTGATTATCAACCACGCATGAGAACATCCAGAGATGTGAATAACTCCAGACATTTCCATGTGGCCAGAAGGACACATTTCCCAGAATCCAAAAAAGGAGAGACTGAAATTCCTTTTGGGGGTGCACAGCAAGGGGGGAGAAGGCAATGAACACAGAATGCAATAAGGGAAATTCTGACTAGATAGTAGGTAAAAAATACCCAGGGTAAAGGCAGTGACTATTCAATTCAAACTCTAGAAGAGGGTTCAGCACCAGGGTTCAGGGTCTGCACCTTTGGATGTATTCACAGCTTGGCTGGACCTAGCCCTGAGCAACCTGATCTAACTGAACTTGAAGGAGGAGGTTTGATTAGACAATTTACAAAAATCCCTTCAAACCTCAACAGCTCTGTGGGTCTATGAAATGTAAGCTTGCATTAAAACTCCACCCAACACTGGGGTGGGAATGTAGCACAAACAGGAATGTAGGACACAGTGTTCATCTGCTAATGTTTCTCAATCCAAAGGGAAGGGAAAATACCCTATCATTATATAAAAGATGGAGAGGCCAAATCCAGAATAAATGCATCAAAGTTTGGGCTACTTCTTATACTACCACTTTATCTGGTTCAGTAATAAAACTACTTAGAGCAAACAGTCGCTTCTGGCATCACAGATATGGAAGACTTGATATTAAATAATTACAACAACTCTAAATATAGTGTGAGGCAAATAAAATACAGGAGAAGTAAAGAGCTCTGCAAGAGATATGAAGTGAGCCCATTATGAAGAGCTTTCTGAATTGAATTTGTAATGGTATATTCATGTTAAAAGGAGTTCAGTGTGTTTTTAGTGGGAAAAAATAGCTCTTGGTACAGATAAAAATAGATTGTCCTGGGATTTTCCTTTGTTAGAAATTAAAGAATCTCACAAAATTATTAATAGCTATGTGTCTTCATGATGCCTGTGATTTTTTCTGTGGAGAAGTAATGTGGTAGAAGGTTCTGATATATCTTCTTCAACATTGTCAAGAAAACAATGCCTTCTTCACTATTTATTGTTTTAGAAAGAAAAAGTATTGCTCAGCTGCTTCACCTCAGAGGTGTCTGATGGCACTTTGCACAATCAGCACTGACAGTTCAAGGATGAAAGGTATGGTGTACATTCTTGTTACTCAAGGGTTAAAGAAGGTCCCATAAATAAATTATGGATGCATTTTTAGAGCACTTTGCTAAGAACAAGAATGGCAGAAAATATCACAAGGCTGTCAAATCAGATTAAAGTCCATGTGCTCTGAGTAATCTGTGGGGAAAACTAACAAACTGTATGTTTGTCATGTATTAAAGATATTTTCTTAAAAAGCTGATTGGCTGAATGAACATGGAAATCCACCCTTGCTTTTTCCTATCTCTCATGGTTTGTCTCTTATGCTTAGTTTTAAGTATAACTTACAAAATAAGTGCAGCCAGCAACATATCCCAGGTGAGCAGAAACTCCGTGAAGAATAAAGCTGTGGAATTGAGCATACATATTAATGCCTGTGTATGGATAAAAATCCATAGTATATCTATAAGTTTTCTCAGCAAGGTTTTCTAAACCCAGTCGCTTGGGTGTCTTGAAAGCTTAAACTTAGAATTTCTGCTATTTCATAGCACATAAGCAGAAGATTTGTTTTTCAATTGCTCATACCAAATTTGGAGGAATTTACATGAATCACTCAGAAGGACAGAGCTACTGCTGCAGCAGTTTTTCAGCTGTTGATCCATTACCCTAAAGATCTAGAGAATTAATCATGTAACTGAACAGAATCTTACCAAGTAATTGTGCCAAGAGGGGTGCAAGGGTCCTGGTAGAAAGGGTGAGTGCTAGTTTGAATTTCCAGGACTGTTCCTCCTGGCTTTTATCCTGGATGCATGTGCTGGGTGCCCCTGGACTGCCTGTTGGACTAGTACCCTGGCACATCCCCCTGCATGCTCTGTGTCTGTTTTCCGTAGGAAACAAGCATGGATCAATAGTGTGCTGTGGCCAGGCTTTTGTTTGGGAAATGCTGCCTAAGCCCAGCTGTGCCCATGTGAACTACAGGCATAGCAACTTGTGTATCACTTCATCCACCCAAGGAACATCTATTTTCCTGCATCAGATTTAGGGATAAGGGACCTTTATTTGACCATAAAGCAATCTTTCAGTATCATGTTCTATTGGACTCAGTTGGACTCAGAGGCAAGTCAAAGTAAACAAAATATTTCAATTTGATAGATGGAAAATATCAGCAGAAGGACAAAAGAAACAGCTGAAACCCTCTCACTGAGTGACACCTTATGAGATGGTCCCTTGTAGATATGTAACATGGTAAATACCTGAGGCAGAATCTAAGGAGGTAATTAAATGCCTTGTAATTAGAGCAAGATGACTATGATGCTGTTAGACCAAGAGTAAGAAAAGGCAGTTCAAGTCAACATTGAATTATCTCTCTTTTGGACTATGTTGGAGGTGTATGTGAGATTTGGACCAGACCCAAAAGATCTTTCATGGCCTTCTCTTCCTAGAAATGTCTGGATTGGCATTTTTCTCCAGCTGGCTGATGGAAATCCAGGATACTTCATGAGGTTATGAAGGAAAGCCCAAGCACAAGAGTACCAGTAAGTAATGAAAACTCAGGAAATTTCATAACCAAGCGAGTATGATTCTGAGTTTTTATCTGGAAGAGATTTGAATGCCAGAGCTGTCTTATAGGATAGGGTTGTTTGTTTGGTTTTTTTAAAAATATTTGATTTATTATAGGCATTTTTAATATAATCTGAGCATTAAGTGTTGTCTTCCATTGTTCACTGTGGGGTGGCCCAGCTCCAAAGACCAGTATCTCCTGGTGTAGTTTGTGTACCAGAGGATAAATAGTTTATAAAATTTAAGGCATTTTCTACAGGTGTACATTTTCTGCATAAATACTTTTTGTATTCTAAATATGCTATAAATTTGGTGCTGTGACTCAACACAATGAAACTATTTTATAAAACACTATCAAGGTAGAGACATTTGAAAAAGCAAAACTAATTTACCAAAGAGAGATACACTTACAGATTAGCCCTGGGTGTTTTAAAGCCCCCCAAAGGATTAATGAACATTTCTCTGAATTCCCATTCACTTCAATGGGTTAAAGATTTCTCCCAGTCCCAGCAGCGTTTATGCTTTGTAAAAAAATGTTTATAAACATTTTTAGGATTGAGCCATGTTTATGATGAAAAGAACATATTGGACCTGAAGTCACCCACTGTGGAAAATACCACTCAGTGCCTGCTGGATTCCACTTCCACTGCAGTTGATTTCTAAGCTCAGTAAAGCCTGTGGAACAAAATTATGTTATGAAATCTTAACTAAAAATGTTACCACACATATAACCAGATGTCTAAAATGTCAAAAATAAGAGAACTAATGCAG
This sequence comes from Parus major, assembly GCF_001522545.3. Lineage (NCBI taxonomy): Eukaryota > Metazoa > Chordata > Aves > Passeriformes > Paridae > Parus > Parus major. Next base: position 7,997,564 of record NC_031769.1, on the reverse strand, counting down.
ACAGGGGAAAAAAAATGATAGATTTTAAATAAATAAAACAGTCATCAGCAAATGACAACCTGAAAATAGCCAGGACTATGAAAGACAAACAGTAATTCATTATTTTTTAACAGAATGGAAAAAAATACTGTAAGTGACAGATTTGATGACTTTGGTTGACAGTTCCTAGGATATTTAAGATAAGTTCAAATCACAGAAATGGATTCTTGAAGTAATTTCAAGGACAGTCCTTTTGGAAATAAATAACAATTCTCAATCTCATAAAAATTGCTTGACTCCAGGAAGAAAGGAAAAATACATTGACAATGCAGCCAATTTTATTTAGAGTAGATGGGTTAAAATCATTATGCCAAGGTGTTGAATGCTTTGTGAAAAGGAATACTGTGAATATTGTAAGGGCAAAAGGTGCAAGCACAGAAGAACTGTCACTTTACAAGAAAGAGTTTTCAGAGAGGGAAATTTCCTAGCAGAGGGGCACAGGTGCTCGTGCTGACATGATGGGAGGGGATGACATGAATCCCAAGGATATTCAGCTTGAAGCCAGCGGGTTCAGATCCACCTCACCACTACTGTTTAAGATGGAAAGTTCCTAAAACCAGGCAGCACCACTTCAGCTGCCATCCTGCACGGGGATGGGCTGACAGCACATTTTGTTGATGTGTTTCTAGGAGGACAGGTTGTCCATGAGGAGGAGCATCCTCCTGCTCCAGGAGAAATGGCACTGCGGGAGCTCTCTGCACTCCTGCTTTGCTTGCATAACTCTGCTGGTATCACTGTACCACTAACTAGGCCACTCAAACTCCCAGGGTTTGCTTGGGCACTGCATTACACAATTTCATGCAGTGACACCCAAATTCAACCCAAATGATTCTCTCTATTCAAAGCAGCCAAGCTGTGCCAGCGCATCATGATGCCTTATGTGTTTTTAATCTTTTACAGGCTGTTGAAAGCCAGCTGGGCATTCCTACATGGTACAACACTCAGCAATACTGTAATTAACCTGGCATTATCCAGCCATGTTTTGCTACCTAGACCCGTTTCTAGCAATTATCATGGCAAACACTACAGGAAAAAAAGCCAATACATTTGCTTCTCATAGTGGCAATTGCTAATAGCATCACTGCTGGGAGAAATGTATTTGTCTGCTGCAAGAAATGTATTGCTGACTTTCTTTTCCCAAAGTTCAGAATTGTTCAGATTTTTGATTTTGATGCAGCAGACCAAAGAGTTGAAGGTTTCTACTGAAATGTCACTCTTCATTCCTGTTCTCGTTTGTGTCTAAATTTTTCATTAATTACAGCTATTCAGACTTTTCCAGCTGAAAATATTCTTCATGAGAAATTACACTTCCTCTCCAAGAAACATTCTCAAGGAAAAATGTTTCTTGGAGAGGAAAGGAAACATTAAAGGAAACATTGCCGCTGCTAAGAAGGAAAGATTTTCCCTGGAAAGACAACAAAACACAAATCACAAGAGATTTTCAATAGGCAAAGTTAAGCCTTTTGCTATTAGAAAATATCACACAGAGGGTTAAATATAAGTATGGAATTTCTAAGAATAAGGAAAGATGTAGCAGCTGCCCTGAAGAGTTTATAATTTAATTTCTGCTGGTAACAACAGAGAGTTAGGGTTCCTGGGGAGCAGAAAGAGGAATACACAGACCAACCTGGGTGCTGAATCCAGGCCACAATGTGGTTTGCCTCTTGGCTTTGCATGCACAGATAAAATCACTTGTTAACCACCTAAAGCCAGTTAAAGGATTATCCATGCCACAAAGATTGATGCTGTTAAGATGGATCAGAGAAAATGTGGCTCAGGGTTTAAATCAGCCTGGTGATTTGGATGACCACAGCCTGCACTGGGGAGGACACCACCCAAACCCCTGGCAGTCCTTGCCAGCTCTGCCAAGGGAACAGAGAAATCCCCTCCCCATCCCAAATCTGGTGACTGGTTTAACACAAGCACGGGCACAGGGAACACTGCTGTGGTCCTGAGGTGAAATCATTCTGCTTTCCGTTCTCCTCTGAGGAAGGCAATGTACTGGATAGTCTAAACCCAGATGAAGGAGTTTCATTTTTGAGTCAGGGATCATCCCAGTGTCTCACAAAGGAACGTGGAAGATGTCAGGGTGTCTGGTGATGTCATACTGCAAAGCCAGCACTGACAATAAGCAACTTATTTTCACAGACAGCAAAACCAGGGTGTCAACAGAGTTAACAGAGTTTGCTTTCATACTAATCACTTAAGTGGGCCTGACACAAACCCTTGGAGTTGCCCTGGCATGAAGGAGCCCATATTCACAGTTAATTTCCCTTGGCCTGCAAAGCAGGGTGACCACCTGCAAAACCCTTATAGGAACCAGTTTCTGGTCCACAAGTCATGCCCAGAAACTGGAAAATGTGCATTATCTTAAGACAAAACCATACCTGTAAGCTGAGCAGAGGCTGGGCAAGGTGACTGCAGGGGTTCCTCCCAACATTAAATTTCTGTGATTTAATGGTTATTGTCAGTATGGATCAGCAAGTTTTGGGGCTTGAAGTGTTCCTGGGTTCAGCCATGTGCTTGTGTCCATCTAGTCCTTCCTGGGGACAGACAGAGACTGTGACTGAGCACCCAGACACCCAGCCTGGAAGCACAGACCATGCAGGAGAGCACGGCCAGTGACTCTTGTTATTTTCTGTCTCAGTGGTCTGGAAAACGAAAGCCCAGTAAGGTGGAGAACTCCTAACGATGCAAAATCCAAGAACAAGAAAGCATAAAATGACCTGGAGTGACTGGAACACAAAAGCAAGAAGATGCAGTTGTGGAAATTGAGAGACAAAGATGGGGAGATGAGGTTATGATGAAGGTAAGGATGATGTGTGGAGATGGAAAATTCTATTAAGGTCTTTTGACGCTGTAAATGTAAACTGGTGAGCACTGGTTGCAAATCTAAATCCAAACACCTCTCATGCTTCTTGGGAATTCAGAAAATAGCTTTGCCCTAAACAATTTTGAATTGTTTTCCAGTACAGAAGATTAGTTTTCCTCAAATTTTAAATGCAAAATTAAAAAGGAGCTCACACAAAAATAAATACGCACAATAACTCTGAGCATTTAGACAGTACTTATTTTCCTAAATTCTAGCCATAAGTAATATATATTCTTCCTGTCCTAACTTTCAAAACAGCTATTTTTGAGAGATTGGACTTTCAAAAACATAAATATCTACAGCCTATTCCACATCTCCCTTCTCTCAGGTCCTCTCTTTGTGTAAGCAAATGCATTAATGGAGCAGGGAGATAATTGCAAGTTGCCACAGCCACTCAGTTTCCATCTGCTAAATACTATAGCATTTTAAAAATAGGTGACACAGAGGCAAACATGCTTTGTAGTGAATTAATGCCCAAGGGCTCAAGAGTAAAATTTCAACAAAATGTTTTAATGGAAAGATTTGAATATTTGAACTGAGTTATTTTAGAAGGCCCAAAGCTGGTGAAACTGGAGCCAGGTGACTGCTTTGAACACATCTCATTCTTGTCTTTGGTCTTCAAGACATGAAATTATTGTACATGACACTCAGAGTGTTCTTTTTGTGAGGAATCTGGTTGGCTTTCAGCACCTTCTGATTTTGGAGCCATTTAATTTATTTTTTAAGATACTGTCACATTCAGTTGTTTCCACTGAAATAATTTCAATAAAAGATATTAAAATTTGCCGGAGTCACCTCCCTTTTTCCTGTTGAGCCACTGACAGGTTTCTAGGCACTCTGAATAACTACCAAAATGTGAGGTGATGTAAAGGTCACAAGAAAAAAAACACATTTCTTTCAATTTTCTTTCAGTACATTTATTTTTTTCCCAAGGAAGAAAGCTTAAACAAATGTGAATAAAGCCAAACAACCTTTGGCTGCATTTTCAAGAAATAAAAATAAATGCTGAACTGTGTCTTGATCTGATAATATGAAATTGTGTCTCTGAGCTGAGGCAAAGTAGATAAATTTTAAATCATTTCCCACATAGTCCTCGCTCTGTATACAGCACCCAGAGATATATTTTTTATAAAAAAATCCAATGCTTCTCCTTCAGAGACATCAAAGGCAAAGAATTTCACAGATTATTCAACACTCAAATCATTCCTTGTCCCCTCTGAAATGCACCTCATTGAGTACAAATGGTTTATTTTTTTTAATCTAAATGGTGAGGATAGCAGAGTGGTGCCTCAGATTTGAAGTAAACAACAAGAAGAAACAATAAATTGTACATTAGAACCAGTCACCCCTGGATGGAAAGGCTGCAGTTGACCCAGGGCCTGATTGTGGAGAAGACCATACCCTAAACTTCTCCAAGATCCCTGTGAGAATGGAATAGGTTCCTGAATTTTTTGTGTTGAACTTTTATATCCCCAGATTTTATGGTCTCTGAAGAACCCTCACTGTTCCAAACTGTTCTCATGAGACGTACAAAAAGGGTTCTTAATGAAAATAATTTCTTTTACTCCAATTGCAGTATGCATTCTCCCAACATTTGTGTGCTTATCTGGAACAGTTTTGGAAATGAATGGTAACTGAAGCTTGGTTTTGGGGAAAAAAAAGTAAAGATAATTCAGACATTTACATTTTTATACAGATTTCTGCATCTGTGTGTTATTGAGTAGAAGTTTCCAAACGCTTCAAAACCATCAGGTATTAGTGATGTAATGTGAAGATATATTTAAAACCTTGTGAATCCCTGCAGAATTCATATTAATTTTGGTGTTCCCATCTCATTGAGCACGATCTTCTGTATTTCTCTGGCTGTGCAAACAGTATATTCAATATCAAGTGCAGTGCAGGATGTCTTCCCATATAGGATGAGGAGTGTTCAGGAGTGACCAGGTGGAATGAAAAGGTAATTATTGCCCTATATACAGAGGAGAGGTTAAAAGCATGTATCCCTGTCAATCCTATGCCTAAAAATGTGTATTGTGGTCATATACTCTCTATGTAAATGATTAAACAAAATCATTCTACCTAGACTAATTAACCACCACCAGAAAGCTGCCATTTTGAATGAATTATAGAACTATGACTTGAATGTGACAGGTTCTAAGACAAATTTAGTCTTCTACAATGCTGTAAGGAAAATAAGTGAAAAGTCCAGGTTATTTGCTGTGTTTATTTTGCTTGTGTCTTGGTGAATCACCAACATAAAGTAGATATAAGACATACAAAATGTGACTAGGCTTTGTCCCATGCAGAATGATTGCCTGGAAGTGCTTCACAGTATACAAAAACTGTAATAAAACCCAAGCATGTCACACTACCAGCAATTAATCTGAATAAGAGATGGGATTATAGCAAAAAATTCTGACTGATTTCTAGGGTTTTGATGCAATGACAGTACTTACAGGGAGGAGTGAAAAAATGATGATGTCCCTTTAGTAGCAGATTTACCTATGGCATTCATTCAGAGATAATCCAATTAGGAAAAGTACAAAACTTTCCGAATGCTTTTACTAGTTGTAGTGGGGAACTTCAAAAAGATCATGAGGAACAGTTAACCATGGGGAAAAAAAATAATAAAAATCCTCTCAGAGATCTTAAAACCTTTGGTTCTATCTAGGTTATCTAATCTTAGAGATATCTAATTATCTCTTATAATTTTTCAATTCTCCTTCCATCCCACGTAATTGGAGTTTTTGGAAATGATGGAGTTTATTCTACATTATGTTACTGCAGCTCTTGTGTGTACCATATTCTGAGACCAATGTTGTGGTCTTCAAAAGTTGTATCTTTTCCTTGCACATTTTTCTGGGATAAACAGACTTTACTATTCCACATCCTCTCCTTCTAAAACAGGTGATTATATTTTTTTCCCTACATTGTGACCAAAAGCCCTTGGGCAGCCACATAGCAGCCACTGAAATTAATGGGGGAGTTTTGTTTAACCTCAGCACACACAGATATCTCTGTGTTGGACCATCTCATACTACCAAATACTGTGGGCTTGATTCCACAGTTCATGAATTCACTTGTGCACTGTATTTGTTCCCAGTGAGCTTTACACAATGCTGATCATAAAGGCAGCACAAAATATGTTAATATTAATAATAATAATACCAATACTAGAATGGCATATTGCAAATCTAAAGATTTAAACTTTCAAGTTTTATTTTCTTTTTCAGGAGCTGTGAAAACCACTTTCCACACTTTGTTTTTGTCTTAAAGTCTTAATCCATAATTATGGAGAACTGAGGTACTAGTGCCAGAGTAACAAGATTAATACCTTTTTGACAGAATTTAATAATACGGTTTTATATTTAATTTTGTTAATAAAATATCTCACAGTAGGAAACTTTTTTTTTTTACTTACCCAAACATTATTGCTTTAAAACAATTTAAGTCATATTTCCTTGTGCAAAGAATTTATTGTGAAGGCCTGTTGGGCACAGGTTTTTATGGGTTTGTGCAGGGATTAACTTCAACTTAATTTGGATATTCAACCAATTTTGACAACTACAGTCCACCACAGGCTAATAATGCAAACCTTAATTCACTTATCCTATCTTAAATGCTTTGAGGCCTTTAAAATCATGTTATATACATCATCTGGATAATGAAACTCATGTTGGCTTTGGTTTTGATGTCTGGAGAAAATATCCAGCCATCGGTGCAGCTGATAATGTTTTTACCTGAGTGAGATGAGGGCTGTTGCATAATGTATCAGCAGAGAACGTTGCCCTCACCAGCAAAAACTCAATTTGCAGTACCAAGCTTTCTGCACAGCACATGGGGTAGCAGAAAGCCCTGCCCCCTCTGCTGTGTACCAACAGCAATAGGTTGAGGTTTTAAGTAATACCTGCTGCTGAAAACACATTTCCAAGCAGAAAATCTCCCTCTTCACGCTGAGGTGTTCCTCAGGATGGCCCCAGAGATGCAGATATCTGCCACCACCATGTAAAGACAAACCTGTCACACAGCTGCAGCCGCGGTCCTACCCAGGTCCCAAGGTCTGGAGACATCAGCACGGGCCCTGCTGCTGGTGGGAGGTGGTTGGGGCCCATTTCTGTGATCCTCCAGAGGGGAATATCCTGAGGAAAAAGTCCAAAGAGCCTGGCTATTGGGAAGATGTGTGGACACCATTGAGCAGCTGAGATCTACAGCTCTATTCAATTTAAATATTCTGTGTGTAGTTGACAAGGGACAGCTTGAACAGTCTTCTGAGGGCTGTGGGTTTGGAGGACCAAGGGGTCTCTAACCCCACTGTTAAATTATCTGTATACATCAGTGACAGATGCAATCAAGTACAAACCAAATCCTCAAATGTAACTGGAGAGCTTCTCCAAACATCTCAGGTAATCACAGGGTTTTTCTTTCATTTACCTCCAAACAGATACTAAAATATTTCTCTCTACAGGAAGAAATAATGCAGGTATGCAATATTCTAAAAGAAAGGCCATAATTTCAGAAGAACAGAAAGAAAACAACATTAAACTTGCAAACCTCAGTCTGCTAATCTGGAAAAACACAGCAGTTTTTTTTAGAGCTATAAGTTTACCCTCCTTGCAGCTGAGTGTCCCTAGTCCTCTATGGTATCACAACATGGCATTCCCACATGGCAAGCTTCCATCTTGTTTGTGTGGAAGGAAAAACTCCCACCAGGAGTTTGTGTGGAGAAAAGAATGGCTCCAGACATGAGGAAGCAGCAAAAGGCAACACCTAAGGAGGCTTCACAGACCAGGGAAACTTTTGGCTGTGCACCCAGCAGATTCCCCTACAAGTAATTGTGTCACTGTGCAAGGATAAAAACATTCCAAAGCATTGGGTCCAGCCAATTCAAAACCCATCCACCTGCAGAATCCAAGACCATCTCCACTACGAGATTCAATTGCAAAACTAGAGACCCAAGGATATAAAACTAACACATCACTGTCAAAGCTGTGATGAAAGAGGAAAAAATCCATTTTTCAGTTTAGGGGTGTGTGTAAACTGTGTGAATATACGTACAGAGTCATAAAAAGAAAGGTGGAGTAAGTTTCAAAGCAAGTCAGGACTTTTTCCTTCAGTATTACAAGTGATGTGGAAAATATCCCTTGCAGCTACTGTGGGATAAATTGCAGTATGATCACAGATATGGATCAGATAAGCACAGAAAGCTGATGAGAGTTTAAATAAACTCAGTCCACCTTTTCCTCTGACTTTACCATTGGTTTTTTCTTTCTTCTAAATCATAATGGTGTAATCAAAGGGGAAAAAAAATCTCTTGTTAAAAAGTATATAAACACATTTTTCCAGAAAACCCATGGCAGTAAGCTTGAGTAGGAGCTTTTTTGCCTATACCAAGAAGAAAAAAAGAAGAGTTTCATAGGATCATTTAGATCCTAAGGATAAGACCTTTAAGAACATCAAACCCAATCATGAAATCCATACAACCCTTAAATTTTGTGTGGGAAAAGTAAATATCTTTACTGATAAAACAGAATTTGATGGACCCAGAGTACATTCAAAGCAAGTAAAATGAAGGTTTTTTCACTTACCAGGTTACACTGTGGAACTTGCTGCTGTGGGACTTTCTGGATGCAAGATGTATAAAGCAGATGAAACAAAGGCCATAAACCAAGTCCACCAAACACTGAGAAACAGCTGAATCCTCTGTCCCAGGAATGCTCTACCCTGCAGGCTGGCAGAGCCAGGAGTGCACAGCTCAGGAGCAGGCACTGCTCTTCTCATTTGCTTTCTGCTGGCACCTACAACCAGCTAATGACACCAGCACAGTGCTGGGCACAGCAGACATTTTCTTTAACCCAGCAGAATGATTTTTATGTTCTTCTTCAGTTCAGTTTGATTTTCACACTTACTGTACTGCAATTTTTCTTCAAGCAGAAAGGATACAGGCTGTCATCTGGCATTATTGGAGTCTTTTATCTGTCAGGGAGGAATTCTCTGCCCACAAGTATAAAACAGCTTTGCCATACCTGAATTTATGCTTCATGTGTTTTCAGTAGGTCATGGGCGCTCTTAGTGACACAGAGTTTTTGATGAGCACCTGCAGCTCCATACTCGTATACCGTAAAAAAATGGGGTTGTGGAATTAAGCTATTTTCAAAAACAAAACAGAAAGCACAATGCAGCTGGAAACATAATGCAAGAAGAGAAGAACATGTCATTTTAGCTGTCTAGAGAGCTAGACCATGTGAGAACGCCTGTGATTTTCTGAGGGACTTAAATCTTAATATCAGCAACACAGTAATGTCTTTATTAAAACCATACTCAGGCATTTCCCAAATCCAGTACATATTTTTAATTACAGTCACTTCTATTTAAGCCCTCCATTGTATTTTAACATCTTTGCTTCTTGGCTTAGTACTGAGTAGCATGAAGGTCAGTGCTTAAAGCAGGATTGCAGTAAATTGCACTTCTCCAACTGCACTTTCAATATACCTTTATCAAAAATCTTCCAGGAAAACTGCCATTCCTGCTAATGAAAAATTTCATATGCTAGCTGGTCTCTGTCTCACTACGTCCCATTCACTGTCAGAATTCAGAAAATGGCTCAATTAGTAGAGAATTTGAGAGAAGTTGCTGCAGGAGATTGTGAGGAGAGATGCCAGGAGATAAATGTGAGTCATTTTTCAGCTCAGGAGGCTTCAGCTGTGATTGCAGAGACTGATTCTACTTAATTCATTTCTTTCTTTCCATGTATGTGAGGGAGACAGCAGGTGAGGAGTAAAATACAAAAACCGGAGCAAAAATGGGTTATTAAAGTGAATCAAAGTAACAACCGGCTGGGCAAGTACACAGGTACATTATCTATGATTCATGAGCCTCTATAGCTTTAAAAATGCCATCAGCCAAGTGATGACTATATGGAGATGATATTAAATGCCCAAAGCTTCCTCAATTTCATAACTTTCTCTCTAAGTCCCTGAATTCACCCAGCTCTCTGCAGGTCTGAATGCTGCGCTCGATCTCCTCTGAGCAGTGAATGGCTCAGAGCCCTCTCGAGCTCCTACCCAGCCTGAATGACTTTGGGATTAGTGTCTCCTCTTTAAAAAATACACTTTGTCTCTCTTGGGAATGAAAAAATAAGCACTAGAAAAGAACTTTGGAGATGGGTCCCACAACAAACACTGAATGTGGACACCAGAACTGAAGAGTTCCCAGGTAGATCAGAATATTGAATATATTAATCCACAGATCATTTAATTGAGGTGATAAAAGGAATTCACTGCCTTGTGGTGTGTGGGGAAGTAACTTGGTGAAGAATGATGTTCAGATCTAGTTTTCAACATGGGGGCACCAGTAACAAGGGAGCAGAGCCTGTCCATCTGCTGTCCAGTGTTTAGCACAGGGAGGAGAGGTCACCTGCTGCTGAGGACTGTGTGTCAGGTGAGCAGTGTCAACCCCTTTTTAGAGATGGACTGTGAAAACTCATTGTTCATTTCCCAGCAGTTTAAGGTGTGAACTGCCTTAACAGCATCGAGTGTCCTGCAGGAATTCCCCAATGGAGGGATGGATTTGCAGCCAAATGTTTTAACATAGCTAGGAAGAAATTTAAAAAATCAGATGTAGATGACATGGCTTACAAAACAAAACTGACAATGTGCAGCCTTAGCTGAACTCATGCTCCTGACTTGTGAGGTTTGGTCTCTAGGTGTGCACTAGGAAATTAATACCTTAAACTGTAGAATGAGTTTTACAGGGAGAAGAATGAGAAAATCTAAATTTTCAGGAACTGACAGGAATTCCTGATGAAAATCAAACTGTATTCTTCCATTGACTTCAACAGGAAAAAGATATTTCATGCTGAGATTGTAAAGAATTGTCTTGGGGGAAAAAATGCCAGTAAGATATCAAAGACTGATTGAAGCAAAAACTTTGTTGACAAAAGGAGTGGAATCCACATATTGCTTACTTTCACAAAAAAATGACATTTTGTTTGTTTCCATCTGTCAAAAAAATTCAGTTTAACATCACAATATATGAATTGGATGTCTTCTGGGTAGAAATTATGTTTTTAAAATGTAAAGATAGGCACATAATACAGTTAAAATGATGTAAGCTGGAGCCTGAATTTGCAGTAATTTAGCTCATCTGTGGTAACTGCCTGTGGGAAGACTTGTACATGGTTATAAATGTGTGGTAATTTGAGGTTGCCTATCCCTCTTCTGAATTCCCCCTTTTGGAAGTAAATGATCTTACATTTACTGATGGGTAAGAAGGTGCACAACTATTGCTAAGTAGCCAAACACTTGTGGCAGCTTGTTTGCATGTCTTTAAGATCAGCTAATTACAGTAGGGAGGAAAAAAAAATGTTATTAGAGCCATAACAAAGCACTTGAAATTATCAAAAGAAAAATTGTTTTATTTATTGAAATTTAATCTTTTATAGATTTCTTGCCATGTAAATATCCAAGATTTTTTTACCATTCTTCCTGATTCGCTAGACATTATTCACAGGTATTATTGAAAATTTCAGTACTTGTAAACTAGAAAACCTAGTCCCACTCCAGAGTAAATAATCCTTTTTACTTCTGCTCTTTCTCATAGCTGACTAGAGTGAGATTTTTTTGTTTAGATTGTAAAAACTTTTACATGACTGTGAACTCAAAGACTAACTTTATCTTCTATTTAGCTTTCTGATTTGAGACCATTTACCCTTCTACAGAAGAGATGGGGGTCTACTGCACCATGATAAAGAGCAGCAGACTCTATTGGCAAGATATGAATGTCATCATTAGCGAAGAAATAGGTTTATTTTCTGTGGACCAACCCTCATATAAAGAAGTGTTCAGGATTTCAGGCAGAAAAATACACCAAAATGCAAAATTCCTACTGGAACCTGTTAGGATCTGTGCTCAAAAGAAGCAAGTAACAAGTTGGGATCTCCTTACTATGGATCCTATGGGACCAAAATTTTAGATGGATTCAAGAGGAGACCTGGAAATGACAGTGCTGCCTTGCAGACTTGGATCTCCAATGTCTCCAGGCCCCTTCCTCTCCCTTTCAGTAGGTCTAACCCTAAGAGAAATGAAAAACAGAAAGAGAAAGTTTGAGAATTCATCTGAATTGAAAAATTCTGTATTTAGTTTTTGCAGTAACACACCAAACCATTTATATACCAATATACCATTTATTTTCACAACTGTTGTTCAGTACTCTCCCTCCAGTAACAAAAACTGTTGACTAACTTTACCGGAAATCTCCTCTAATTAAAAGTGGCCGCAGAGTTAGCCTTTCATACAAACATTAAATTAGAAGTGTCCACAGGGTTGCATACAAATCAGAATCCACAGTTGCCAGCCAAACCACACGCCGTAGATGTGGCTTTGTAGGAAGAACCCAAGAATTTTCATTCTAAAACCACAGGTACCTACTCCTATCTTGTTTGGCTCCAGTGGTAATAAAGCTGAAAACTTGCATGGGAACCAGCGACCCTGTGGCCACACTGTGGAAGACATCTAATGCCCCATTCCCTGGCTGGAATGAGTGAACAGCCAACCTTGCCACTCACAAGACAAGGTGTCCCTTGAGGAATTTGAAATTGCTGATAATTTTTGTAATTCATGGGGGCTGTTCTACCTTGCCCTTTAGAAACAGCTCACATACACATTCCCCAGCTTTCTGTTCCACTTATGCAGAATTGTAGAGAAGGGGAGACAAAGTTCGGTATGAGTGATGTCCTCCTGACTTCATATGCGCTTTTTTCTGTTTAAAAAAATAGGAGAGGAGTATGAGAGGCTGGAAAACAGGCAAAACTACATCTGGCATCATTTCATCTGAGCAAACTTTCCCCAAGAGTGAGTGAACTTCCTCCAAAGCTGGGGAAAACTGCTCCACCCCCTGCACACCCACCAGGCTTATCGGATCAGTCATGCTGCAGGAACCTGCCTTGAAGTTCTTGGCCTCATAAGGATCCTGAACACACACTGGTATCAGGTTCTTTCCCAGTGTTTCCAAAACACCAGGAGAGAGCTGATTCCCTATTCCTTTTCAAGTTGCTCCTGAAGAGGTGCAAAGCTCGGCTTGAATGCCTCACTCCCATAACCAAAGCAGGTGAAGGTGTCTCACGTCTCCCCTGCTCTACACACAGAGCTTCCAGGATGAGCAGTGATGTCTCCTGAACATCAGAGATCACAGACAGCAGAAACAAAACAGCATGTCTTGTGGGGAAATAAACATTTCGTAATTGCTAATGTTTCCTTTTGGGTAAGTGAAAAGCCTGAACACATTAAGAAAAAAAAAAAAGATTTAATTTCTAGTTTAAATACAGCTGCAGTAATTCTTATACACCACACAGCTGTTCAGAGGCCTGGCAGCTGTCCATATCTTATGTGTCCTATCATGTATTTTCCAGTATTGTCCTCTTGACACATAAAGACTGTCTTTAACTGTTGAGAAAAGATAGTAGTCCTTGAGATAAATACATTTATGTCTCGTCACTGTTGGCTTTTGCACCAGCTGAGCCTCTTCACCTACCTCCCTGTGACCATGGTCCTGTAAGAGAGGAGAGTCATGTGGGTTTTTTATTCCTTTCTTTGACATAATCCTCTGTGCTGATGGCTGACCCCAAATTGCACACTTGTTTGTTAGACACAAACTAAAATCATAGCTAGCACACATTCATATTGTGTAAATAAATGGATGACAAATGTTTTGACCAAAACACCAACAGATGTGCCAGTCCCACTGCCATTGCAGAGTGGGAAGGGTGGCTGACAAGTTTTCCAGCCAGCATGTGGTATCATTCAGAATTCACTTCTTAGAGAACAGAATTTCTGCTTTTATAGATAGAGAATAAAGAACATCTTAGCCTGTATCATGAGGATTTTTGTAAATAAGTTTCTCATTTTTTCTTGCTTACTTTTGTTCCAAGCAAAAATAGATATGGTTGAAATGCTGTTGCTCAGACTGCACGGAGAAAATGCATTATAATGTTTAGCTAAAGATGTTGTGCATCTCTGGGAAAGGTTTCCTCCAGTCTGGCTTCTGACATTTTCCAAAGTACTAGATGCAAAAGCTTCACGAGGTGCTTGTGCAACACGGGCACCATTTTCCTCTTACACTTGGGGAAACTGAGGCTGGAGACAAAAAGCTCTCCATGCTCTTGCCTAGTGGTGTTCCCTCAGCAGCTTTACAGGGACACTTCAGAGAAGGACAAGAGCACAGGTAAGGGGCACATGGCTGTGGGTAAGCAGTGCCTCTGGCCAGGATTGGACAGTCCTGGTTCAGCTGGTGTCTTGTTACCTTTACATGGCTCTGGGTTGGTGCCTGCCCATGTCCAGCCAGCTCAGAGCACAGCCAGAGAAGTGTGGTGTTTTCACCTGTCTTTGTAGGTGCTGCTTGTCTCCCCTGTTATTATGGAATATAAAAAGTACCTTAAAAGAACTTTAAGGTTTAGCAACAGACAAGCCAAGCTTTGCCTCCTTCACACATGGCACTGAATCTATTTTTCCATTGTGCTGTTGTCTTTTTTCTTTTTTTAAAGCCATAGATTAGCTTCTGTATCACTTGCTAGCCCCACCTTGCCTCCTCCCATATTTGTATATTCTAGCATATCAAAGCAAGATGTTTTCACATGATAAGCTCTCTTCTCTCTCTGCAGCTTGGGTAAACAGTTTTCCCAGAAATGTTTCTCTCACTGCTGCTTTACATACGTCACCTGTAATTTGTAGTTGAAGTCCAGTTTTTACTAGGTAACTACTGTACAAAAGGCATTCCCTGGTTCTATTTGCCCTTAATCTGGGAAGCAGTAAGATCAACCACAAGTTACTATTCCTGTGTACCTAAAGATACAGAAAAAATATTAGTTTAGAGACAATATGTTATCGTATTTTATAATACATGTGCCCTTTTTAGCTATTCACTCCTGGGCACAGGGAAGTTCATTTTTAACCTTAATTTTGAGCCCAGTACCTTTTGGCATATGAAAGTATGTAGCACTGAAGTCTGTTTACAGAATTATTCATTTCCTGGATTTTTTTTTATTTTTTTTTAAATTAAAAGAAAAGAGGAGGCCTGCTGGGGCCCAGCAGGTGAGCAGCTCATTTCATGTACCAGCTCTTCATCCTTTCTCAGAAGAATATTACGTATTGAACAGCAAAAATACATTTTGGACAGACTCTGTACTTGGATTTTCAAATGCTAACAAGATGGTAAATGGGAAGAATTTATTTCTAGAAGAAAGCTGCATACTTCTCTCAGCCAACAGCTAACTTTAGACACTCCAAGTTTGAGACTTGTCTGTCCTGTTTCTCCTCAGGTCTCCCCACAAGTTTTTATAGAAAGGGAATAATGACGGCTTCTGCAAGAGCAGCAGAGCTGGGATTAACCTGATGGCATCTTTCAACTGCAGCCTTTTCACACTAGTATATTTGCAATTTCTTTGGTACCATAGGGAAGATCGGTTTTCTTTTTCCTTTCTTCAAAACTGGGAAGAGTTTTTGGTCAAATTTTCAAAATATCCACACCAAAGACTGTGACTGTCCCAAAATATGTTCAGCAATGGTTTTGCAGTCTCACTTAGAGGTCATTCCTCCAGTTTCCCTCTTTAATTTTTCCTGACAGACAGCAGCATATCCCTTGCTCCAGATTCTCCTTCATGTTACTTCATAGGCTTCTGCAACGCCCTTGTCTTTTTCCTGGTGCTTACACCCTCCACTTACTCATAGGCACTCAGCATGTCTCCCTTTAGCTATACATATTCAGTTCTTTTAATCTTTTATCATAAATCAATCATTTCAGTGCTTAATCATATGTTCTCTTTCCCCTGGAACGCTCTCCTGCTCCTCTCCCTTTCTCCAAACAGTGTTATGTGCCCAGAACCAAACTCATTTTTCTAATTGCATGACTAAAGAGACTGACCAAAGCAGGACAGTCATCTTTTGAGAATATATAATGAAAGTTAACTACTAGGATTGGTGCATCACCACTGCAGTACCTGTCAGTCAGCAGATTATTTTATGTAAATTCTTTAAAAATAGGGATTCAAGAAAGATGCCTGGATGGAGTCAAGGGTGGCAAATACTGGTGTTTCATTTCAGGCATGGACTGACCCGTGGGACCCAAAACCTCAGAGACAATATGAGAATTCAGATCCAAATGTGGGCTCCATGGCTCACAAGATTCATCTTTATTTGAGGGATTCAGTTTTGTAGTTCTAAACAAGTCAGACTCTTCCCAACTCCCCAATCCAAACAACTTCCCAGTTCCACTAAAACTACCTGATTGATTGGGACAGAAATCATCCATAGGCATGCAGGCTACAAAGATTTCCTTTTGAATCATCAATTCATTACCAGAAAATGAGACATAGTAAAAGAAAAAGAATGAAAGAGAATAAAGAAGAGAATAGGGGTAAACAAGACACTGGAAAAACTGAAATTTTTAATCATTTGTATTGACCTGAAGGGGACAGAGAAAAAAATAAAGACACAGTCTTAATGCTAGACTTTCTCCTGTCCCTGAAGAGGAAAGATTTCTTTTCCCATTCTTATTTCTGAGAATTAAAAGAGCAGCCCATGAGTGCCATGGAGCTGTACAGACTTGGCTCCTGAAGAAGAACAGAAGTGATTGAGTTCATCAGTCCATGGAGAGGTTGGGCAGGCTCTGGGGAGAGGACAGCTCTCCTGAGCATGCTGATGTTGCTAGGGAAGATGATTTCACAGGTACAGCACAATGCAAAAACAGCCTGTACAAACACAGATGAATGTGCAAAGGAGATCAGATAGACACAGGTGAATATGAGAACAAAGTCTGACAGGGGAGCTACTCCTAGTGGCTCATGCAAGCAAAACAATTTCACCCCCTTCAAAGACAAGTGGAAGCCAGGATACTCTGTTTATAATTTGGGGGATTTTTGAAATTGTAAGTCTTCCTTTATAAAATGCCTAAAGCCTTCAGTCACAGCAATCAAGGCCTGCAATATCCGGTGTCATGTAAAGAAGTACCTTCTGTATTGTAACAAACATCATCAAAAGCCTTCGGTCTACATCCTGGTAGTCAGAAGAATGATGTTTCTGATGAGTAGGTTTCCTTATCCAAAGCTGTTTCTTGCTTCTGTAATGATCTTCAATGGTCAGTCTGACAAAAGCACCCCTAAATAGAAAAATATTTGAGTGTGTGCTTACATTTTCAGCCTGCTGGTGTCCTTGGACCCAGGTGGTTTTACCCACATGCTGTGGTGGTGCTGCTTCTCCAGTGTGGCCTAGAGGTACTGGTGACAGCTGTGACCACCTTTAAGGGTGCTTCATTCCCCTCGTGGGTGGGCTGTCACAACAGTCTACAAATGTTTGGCACAATCAACTTTTTTTGGCAGCTTCTTTTTGCAAATATACATAAAATATTTCTAGGAGTACACTGCTGCTTGACATTTTTTTATGACAAAGTACTGTGGGCAGAAGAACCCCACAACACATAAAGCCTTAGTCTTACTATATAAGATGGGTGTTAATCAAACTGCATTTAATTTTACCTTAATTTGCTTGCACAGACAATGGTGAGATCCAGCCTGTTAATGCCTGATAGAGGCTGGAGGCAATGGACAAAATTCTTATCTCATTTTGGCCATATTAATCTGTACAAATATAATCCACTGCAGGTACACAACAGAGCCTACCTGAGGGAGCCCTGCAAAATTGGAATCCCAGGCAGAAGAAATTTTGCAATAAACTGAAAGTTCTGCACTGTCACCAGGGTCTTTTTCATGGTAAACATTGAAGTATAGCAAAAGAGAAAGAAGCCACTTTATGCTTCTGCAGATGGTGATATTTTAGTGCAATTCTAAGAGCCCAGTCTGTAAGGATGGCAAATCCTGCATTCTTGTCTTGCTCCTTTCAGTCATTGAAAGAGCTTCACCTGCACACTTCGTCTACACTCAGATCTGAGAAGGCTTGACATGGAGCTGTGCTGTTGGGGGCTGTTAAATTGGTAGTTCATCACACATGGAGTTTCAGAGGTGCTGTGCTCCCCCAGATCCATCATCCCCAGCCTGGCAAGGTGTGGCCACCAAGAGTGACTGAGACTGAAGGGAAATGATGAGAAAGCTCCAAGTGTAAAAAAAAAAAAAAACAACAAATCATAAATCTGCAGCAGCCTGTTTCTCTCCTGTAAATACCAAGGAAAAAAATTGAAACTAGCTTCTTGGGAGAATTAAAAAAACTGAATAAAGAAACGATCTCTGCCAATGTCTGTCACTTGACAGATGGCGTCCTAAGGAATTTAACAGCTACCTGTGACTTACACAGAGTTATCTCAGGTCTGTGAGACAGTCTTGGATGAATATTTTCTGTCTGTTCCACTGAGATTTAGAAAGTGTATTTGGGTTTACAAGACACTAGTATGCTCTGACAATAACCTCTACAAAGATTACATATTTTGGGGAAGATCTGGCAGACTTTCAGGCAGTTTTTAAGATCTCTTGTATATGTAAGGGGAGCTTTGATTTCATGATTAGGATAGATTTATAGCAGCAGTAGCACCTATTTAAATATTATGATAACAAGTGAAAAAAACCCCATTTTAGATTGTATTTAAAAGAAATTGCATCTCTAAATGCTGTTAGCTTCAAAGCTGATTTTTCTCTTCCAGTACTTGTGGGTATTCAGGTTTTTTTCTAGACATAACTTACATTTAAAGAATGAGAAGGAAATATATCTCACATTTTTATGAGCCCCGTAAATATAATATAATTTTTTTGGTTATTTCATTTAGGGAAAGGAATTACATTGCTTATCTTCCAAAACCTGTTTGAACTTTTTGTCTACATATCTGCCCATTGTCTTCCTCCACAGGTGAGGACTGAAGCCTTTACTGAAGACAGGATTTTGGCATTGTAATGTTCAGCAATCCAATATATAGCATTGCTACTGTCATCAAACTGGCAAAAGAAATCAGATCAAGCCCTAAGTATACATTATCAAATTAAACTAGTTTTGAAATAGAATATTCAATCATCCTAAGATTAGATTTTAAAATAAGTGATTGGTTCTTAGGTGTTATGACAAGTTTCTACTTACAGTAATTACTGATTTTGTATGGAAAACTGTAAGTTTAAGAGAAAATACTGACCTGTCTTCACTGAGAGGAATAAAAATCACTTAGATACAGGAATATTTGTAGGAGAGCTGTAAAAGATGAAAGAAAATTTGTCCTGGCACTCTCTGAAAGTTTAATTTTTTTTAAGTGTGCCTTAAAGTACATTGCTTTGGGTATGCTGTGTATATTTTAATTCACATTCCATTAATTGTTGTTTTCAGTAAGCAATTCCATTTATGTAAATAAAACACGCATTTGTGTAAAGTTCAAGCAAGATATGATACAGATCTTTCTAAATGTGTCTCCTCTCACCCACTCAGATGTCATTTTCTAAGACCTCTGTTTTACTGTTAAACTATATGTAAGAATTTGGGAAAATTCATTTATTTCTTTAAAGATGATGTGCAATTAATACGTTAATCAAGAATCTGAGGTGGAATCAATTCCCAGCAAGGCTGATGGGAACCAGGCCCAGTCTAATGCCCAGATGGATGAAAACTCAGCTATATTACATTTACCTAAAAAGGTAAATGTTTTATACAGAGAAGACTCAGTATCATGTTTGAGTGCTCAAAAATGCATTCTCCTGCTGCAAGGAAAATATTTTTTTAGGCTTATTAAAATTTTGTATCAAAGCTGCTTTTGAATCAGAAGTAGATTTGCAAGTAAATTTTTCATGCTGAGTTATTTTTTTCAGAAAGCAACCAGAGTTAAAATCTTCTGCTCAAACTTAGATGTTTTCACTGTAGGCACACATCTCTGGGCTAATCAGCTGCCCTGCTAGAAACATGTTCTTGCACAACGTGGTCCATCTCAGCTTTGTAAACAGAGCAGGAAACTCTGAAAATGTCCATTTAATTCCAGGACCAGACAGATCACCATGAGGGCTATGTGCTGTGTGCCAATGTGGTGTACATCTCCATCAATGGGACAATCTGCATGCAACTTATTTAATGGAAACTAACTTTCTACCAAAGTGGAAAGTTTCAGAAATTATTGACTTTTCTGCTGGAGAATGAACTCCTCAAAGCCTGAATTATATGGGCAAAAGCACAGAGAAACTCAAAGGAGAATAGACTAATGACTTTTAAATTTTCACCACAAATAAAAATGTTTTTATCTTTAGGGAATATCCATTTAAAATAAAACATAAATAAATATTCATAATGTTTCCCTATGTAGATGTAGTGATGTATCACATTTTTCATTACTCCAATTTTAGATGTAAAACAAAAAACCCCTTTTGCTTTTTTGAAACCTACTCAGCCTGTTAACACTGCCAGGAAAGCAAAGTTAATAAGCCAATTTGTTTCCTTTTCAAGCAGACATCCTTGTGTTTTATCTCAAGTTGCTTTTCAAGCTACAGAGAAAGCACCTGTAAACACGTGTTGCAGAACTACCTCATTATCCTCATTCAAACTGTGCAAACCTCATTCAAATGTGCAAGCACCATTAGTCAGGCACTGTTTTCAGGCAGATGCATTTCTGAGCTGAATGCACCTTTTCCCAGTACACGATTCACTCATGCAAAGGGACTCTTTTTTCGTAGCTCCTGTCCAGCCTGGTGGTCCCTCACACGCAGACTGAACAATGGATTTGAAGCCTCAGTAAATGGAGGGCAGACATATAAATTGATAGCAATATATTTCTTTACAAAATATCTGATTTCTGGGTTTTTCATTAATGAAACTCCCGAGTTTCATTTCTTTAGGTTTTGGAGGGATTGGTGCAGAGGAACTATCAGGTGGCTTTAATTCTTTCGATTTTTTTTAATTTCAGTGGGAGAAGTGGCCTGAAATTCTTTTTAACCTTGTTTTGCTCCATGAATCTATATGGTATTTTATATTTATTTCCCCAGATGATTAAAAAATTCCTGTAGATTTAGACTGTGTGAATCATTCAGATATATACAATCATTTTAAGGCAACATATGGGACCCAAGAGCTTCTAGCATGCCCCAATGAGAACCCAAAGGTATCCTGACTTCAGGGTCTGCAATATAGCTTGATCTTTAACACTCCAACAGTTAAAAATGTTCTTTTCCACTGTGTGCTGAGTAAGGCTTATAGCAAATCTATACCTTTACTTAGGCTTTTACGATTCTATTTGTCATCATATTTGGTCAGCTCTGTTTCCCTTTAGCAATGACAAGAGAAAATGACAGTCAAGCAAGTCCCAAAATAAAGCAGAAATTAAAAATAATGGCTCACCACATCTCTCCTTGACCACATTGCAGTGCCAGGTGGCAAGGTGATTTTAGGCAGAGAGTGAGTTATTTTACATCAGTCAAAGTTCTGTAGGTTTATATTGAAAGGGAGTCTAGAAAAGGGAATGACAAGGAAGTTTTGATGGGGAATAGAATATGAAGAACAGAGAATATCAAATATACTGAAATCCCTGTAATTTCAGTGGGCAAGCACACACAAGGGGAGACAAGGCTTAAGTTCATGGCTCTTCACAGCAGAATCAGACTGACAGGTCCTTGAGCTCCCTGAGCTCTTACTATGGATGACCAGTGATAGAAAAACACTTCCCTGGCTGATAAAGCTGTGACAACAGAAGAGTGAAACCACTGCAGGTTATATGGAGCAAGGATGTTGTAGGGACAGCTGGACAAGTTCCTTGTCCTGTTGGCAGGTGAGTGTCTCCCCACCTCAAAGAGGCAGAGGGATTCTGCTCTTTGGGATTAGTGAGATCCAATTCTGTAGTCTTTAAATCAGCTGAAAAGGTTCACTTTTGCAAGAGGACGGTTTAACAGGCAGCTCCCCTTCTTGCTTTCTCTTTACGGGAAGAAGACAGGCTATAAACCTGGGACGTGGTACAGCTCAGGGCCAAGGTATGGGTCCGTCTTGGCTCTCTGGATATAAATACAGGTGAGTCACTGGATGTGCCTGTACACACCTTGAAAGAAAAATACCTGAAGTGATCACTGACTGCCAGGAAACTGTGCCAAATTGCTGGCAATGTCCTTTGCTCCTCCTTGGCTCATCTTCATTCATGAGAGCTGAGCCAAGTCAGAGTCTGCCCTTTGGCTCCTTCCATTGGCTGGCTCATGGCTACAATGTACTCATTTTCTAATGAACAACTGTGTACACCCATGTACCTACACACACAAACACGAATTTTCCACAGATTTTAGCATCACTTGTCATGACTTCAGTGGCTCTTCTTTCAAAAGGTGTGTGGTGGATATTATTTATGCCTGTGACAGCATGCACAGAAGTTTCTGTGCTTCTGAGGTTTTTACTCTGGGGTTTGCTTGCTTGCTGCATGGAAGCCTTCTCAGTATTGTCTTAGTTTGCTTTGGTAAAAGAGGAGTCAAGCAAAGAATTTCTGTAGGTAATTTAAATAAATAGTTCCTTTTAGAGTAAAATTTGTACCTGTGCATAAATGTGATCTAATGGTTCAATTCTGATCTACTTAAGGATGTGAAAGCATTTAATAACTCTTATTAATTCAGTGATCTTTTTATAGATCCTCATGGGCATATCTGAGAACTGAATTTGGTTTGCAAACCAAAAAGAATCCTAAAATGCCTCTTTTTCCTTTACTGATGGTGTGCAGGGTGCACAGAACTTTTCACTGTAGTGGGATGAAAGACATTTTTAAAGATACTCTTGCAATAATAAAGTGAGGGTGTTGTACAGCCAGGATTTAACTGGGAAAAGCTCCACTTTTCAAAAAAAAATTTTTCTCCTCTGTTCAAGATCTTTGCCAAAGGGTGTACATGTTACTGTTGCAGCCAAAATTACTGTTATAGCCAAGGGATGTACACGTTTCTGTGTAAAGGCTTTGCCAAAGGGTGTGCGAGTTCCAGTTCAAAGTTACAGTTGAAGGGGCATTCCTGGCTTTAACGTTTGTGATCTGCTTATCCAGTCAATTAAACGCGGTTTATTTTCAGATGGCTGAGGGGATTGCTCATGTGATGCAGAGGCTATTGCTATGGGAGCCCTCAAAAACAAGTTCCCTTTTAACTTTTGCTGTTATGCAAGGTGTTACTGGTACTCATGGTATTCCCCATTCCTTCTACAGTACATGCTTCTACAAAGAATAGCTTACCTCCAATTAAAGATGGCAAAAGTGCTCCATTTTTTTCTCTAAGGGTGCCAAATAAATTGCCAGTCTGCCCTAGGCCATGCATGGCTGTTTAGCAGGCTACAGTATCCAGCTGTAGCCACGTTTTGCATGGATTTGAATTAATGGCAATAGCTAAAGAAACAGATCTGGTTGGCAGATTGAATTTTTCAGTAAAAAATGCCAGTAGAGAGTAGGGTCAAAGCCACAGCAAACAAAATGTAAGAAATTATAGAGAACAGTTCAAAAAAATTAACACAAGGGAACAGAACTGGTTGAAAATGTTAAATGAATCCTCCACAATTTCTGGCCAGTGTCACTGGATATCTGATGGCTCTGTTCTGCCACATATGTGCTCTCTCAAATGCAATAATTTCTTAGATTAATCCTTTACACTGGTATCAGAGTCCTCACTACTGTCAGTTGGTTGTTTCTTCCACTGTTGTGGCTGATCCTAAGCAGATGTTTCCATGTTAGAACCATGGCCATGGCTCATCTAGTCTGTTTTGCATTAGGAGGAGAAGTTGAGCTAAAACTTCCATGGACATTGGCCACTGGATCTCCTTTGACCATACAGGGAGTCCAGGGTGGTTTCCCCAAGAGGAAGAAGTCTTTTGTTCACCTTTGCCTTTAGACCTTAAAAGAACATTGGCATTTAGACATTTACAGCAGTGCTAGCTGTTCAGTACATCAGAACTAAAGAAAGATGTCTAATCATTCTGAAACAGATATGGAAAAGTTTCCCTCTTGAGATGCTTTTTTTTCTTCATAGACTAGAGAATTTGCCAGGATTAAATGAGACTAGATCAAGTCTAACTTCTACATATTTAAAGTCAGATGAAATGAATCCCTTTGTCTCACCACTGATTCACAGCAGAAATAAGGCAGTTCAAAGAAAGACAAACAAGGTGAGTGGGAGCAAGGAACACTTTTGTTTGATACGTGTATGATGAGAAATTAATTTAGAGGAAAAGTAGGTAAAGAATAAAATAATAGGGCTGTTGACTAGCAGACTGGAAGAGACAAGATTAATACAGATACCTACTCCATTCCAGTCAGGAGGGAAGGAGGATCAAATTGAATTGAACAAGATTGAATATGGAAAAGAGAACTCCTTTCCTCCATACTGCAAAATCATCCCATAGCCATGACAGAGCAAGACCCCAGCAGTTTCAAAGGACTTTGAGAAAATGCCAGGTATATAAGACAAGGAGGATATCAGCAGTTGCTGTGGTTAGTGAGAAAATGCAATTACTTTCTCACACAGGGGTAAAGGGTTGCACAGTTCTTGTATGATAAATACAGACTGGTGCAAATTGAACTACTGACCTTGTCATTAGTCATTATATGAGAAACCTAAAAAAGATTGTACATTAGCCCCAAGCCTATGTTTGATTTCTGGGTGCATAGCCATATTTACCTAATGCTTGTAAACAAGCCAAAACTTGCATGCATAGAAACGATATTTTTCTTTACAAATTTGTTTAGAATTTGCTCCTTATGTTGCATGTAAAAAGTAACATTGCTTTTATTTGATGAAATGCAATCACTTCTAACTTTCTCTTTTATGTCTTCCACTTTTACAAGATGTTTCTTCTGGCAATATCAGTCAACTTTCTTTACTTTGCTCTTTGTTCCCACATTGCCAATATTTCTGTGCTGCTGACTTCTGCACATATCCTCAGGAGTTTTTTTGATGATACTGTGAACAGGAGACCCTGGATGTTTACCAACTCCTTACTTATTTATTATACCTGGCTCACTTCCTAGGACACAGTGAAAACAATGTCTGTTCTTGTTGATTGCTAAACAAACCTTGTAAGGAAACAGTCCTCCAGTATGTCTAGGAACATTGCCTCTTCCCTTGGGACCCCATTACTGTCATCAAGAGCAACACCTGGAAAACAGTGTCTGTCTGAGCTTTCTTACAAACCTTGCTACATGCACACTTACCCACTTTTTTCCACATTATGCAAAGGGATGTCTCTTCTGTTTTCTTCTCGTTGTCTTTAGTGCTTGCTGAGTTACACCTTGAAATCTGTGACCTGCATTGCCAAGTATTATTTACTGAAACATTCTCTTCTACAATTAATCCAAAGCTTAAGCGCATAGCTTTGATTAACTCATCAGGGTATGGAAAACTCCAAGGCCAGAAGGAAGGTTTGTGTTCCTCAAAGAATCTGTGATTCTGCTGCTTTTCCCTCTCTAGTGTGTGGCATTACACAGGGCTGAAATTTTCAGCACTTATGAGATTTGGATACTCATATTCCCTTAAAACATCATCCTAAACATTTCCAAAAGAATTCCAGGAATACAGATATGAGTCTCTTGTCTCATCTCTGACTTACCTGCCATATAAGTGCTTATGAAACATTAAAACTTGCATTATTCCAAATGCATCTCCACAATGGTGCAATCTTTAATATTGGTCGTAGTGAATCTCCAGCAACAAGAGTGTGCATCTTCTTTTACATCTGCCAGGAAATTCATGTTTTTCCATCTTTTTTCTTCTGGTCTGCCACAATTCTAATGCAGTGATGTTTCCCCCAGAGCTCCTACCACTATTTTAGAACTGAACAATGTCTGGCAAAGAATAGTCAAAACTTAAGTTCTGAAGGGTTTTTTAAGCAGCTGGAACCCCCAGCTATCAACCTGCTACACAACACTTTGTATTTATCTCCTTTGCACCACAGTCTCTGGGGTTTGTCAGTGTAAAGTGAAGTTGTCCAATCACTGGAAGTCTTTCAGTAGAAACAGTGCAGGCAAAGCAGAGGAAAGCAAAGAAAAAAGACAGCAGAGATGAAAGATATAAAAAAAGGAAACCGGCCTCTGAACTGCTGATGACATTTCTGAAAGGTATTATTTTTAAATGTGGTAAATATGCCACTTTTCCCTGAAGGGGCTTGACTTGTCTCACTGCTTGAGTGCACGGTGTGATCAAAGAGATGACCAGAGTCTCTGTTCCAGGCTTGGGCTTCTTGGCCTGTATCCCAAAGGGTCTCCTGCCATAGCCCCTATTTCTGGAACCCCCAGTAAAATGTGGCCAGCTCTCCTGAGTGCATTCCTGAGCAGGAGGGGACTTTCACCACGCTTTTGTACCCACCTCACACCACAGCCAAGAGATGTTGCATTTCTCCTCGTTGTGCAGGAGTCCAGGGCACTGCCAGACAGAAAACCTGCAGAGCCTCCTTCAGTGATTCTGCACCAACCATTGATTCCCCACTCCATGTGCCCAAAGCCTGCTTCTCAGTTTTATCACCTGACAAATTTCCAAGGCTTTCACTTCACTCACTTCTAACAGGAAAGGGAGATCACTAAACTCAGATTCCCAGGACTATGTCACATGTCCCACAGACTGACACTCATCCTGCTGTTTGATTCCCAGCATGACTGGGGAATCATGTGGAGCAGTGCAGCAAGTTTGTTCTTGCACTGACCTGCAACTGCTGAGTCCATGACACGAGAGGTTACACACAGCTTTAATAACTATAACTCTTGTTTCATCTGCCACACCAAGTGCATATAAAGGCAAATATGGGCAGTAGATAAGCATCCATGTTTGACATGGAAGGTAAAGTCAGCCCAAGTGTGAAACAGATAATCCTGCTTTACCTCATCTGTATCAGTCTAGCAGAGCTTCCACATCTGTCTTTGTTGTCCTTGTCAGGCACTCCCAACCTGCTCTGGGAGTGAGGTTCAGAGCCCACAGCCCCCAAGATAGCAGGGCTGTTGAGAAGGGACTGGCATTTACTGGATGGGACAGAGCAGGGACACAGCTGATCCAGATGAGTCAACCACTGTGTGTGCTGGCAGTCAGAACCATCAGTGTCCTCAATGCAGATTAAGGGCCCATTCATTGATTAGCACTGACTCCTTGATTAATTTTATGCTTGCCTTACATTTAGAGCAACTGGCCACAAGAACCCCATCCTCATCATCCTCCTTTAATTTAAACAAACATTGTCCTGATGATTTTTATGTTCTGAATGCCCACCCCACTTGTACAACAAAGCTGATCCTGCCAGAGAGCTCAAAAGTAATTTCAAAATGGTTGAAAACTCTCATGTTTTGCAGGTACTCTGAGCCAAATCACCCAACCTGGCCTAACTTGTTCAAATCAGTGGCCCAAATCTCAATATCCCTGGGCCTTTCCAGGCTTGTACTGGGATTTTCACAGCTCCAGATCTACCAGGGTTCAAGCAAGAACAGTGGAAAAGCAAACTTTTGGCTTTCCTTGTGAGGAAGTTAACCACAATAGAAGTTAGTTATTTATACAATACTTTGAATTGGTCTGGAGAAAAACAAAAATCAGTCACACAGATGTTTTTGGCTGTTCTTCTCTCTCTTGCTCTGATGCAAAAATTAAGCCACTGATTAATCAAACAATTAATTGACGAGAACCCTGATTTATGTCATGTTAAGTTACAGCACACAAATATTTGCATAGTATTGGATTTAGATTTAAACATAAATTCCATAACTATTTTTTTAACATGAACATTTCTTGAGAATAATCCAAGTGCAAAACTCAACCTCTTCCTCCCTCCTGATGATTTGAATGGATGGATTGTGGCAGGAGTCACACTATTTGTGTTAAAACCTTGATCTGATAAATAACTCTCAGGATGATTTTTAAAAGCACAAAGGGCAGTAATGTGTCTTGTTCCCACTAACAATTCAATAGAGTTAGGCACCGTGCTCCAGTTTACATTTTTAAAGATTTACCTTCTTTGTCTTGAAAGCTGTGTTGACAGCAAGCTCCATTCAGGACATTCCTCTGAGAGAAGCCAACAGGCAGTCTCAGACCTTCCTGTGGACGTGTGAAGAACAACTGAGTAATCAAAGAGCAGGGAAAGAGACTGATGTGCAGCAAGCAAGGAAAAAATAAATTTCTTAAGGCAAAATTGTCAACAGCTTGTCCATGACTCAGAATCTGAAACCTCTTTTAAAAAGTAACTGCAAAGTGACACACACGCACACACACATACACTCACTCACTCACTCACTCACTCACATATCTATCTATCTATCTATCTATCTATCTATCTATCTATCTATCTATCTATCTATCTATCTATCTATCTAATCTATCATCTATCTATCATCTAATCTATCTAACTATATATTTATCTTATTTAGGTACCAGAAGTATCTTCTAAGGTTCTATTTCTTTGTCAAGAAAGGTCCCTAGGGCTGCTGTTGTTTAGCATCCCTTTGGAGAGGTAAATCCAGTTCTCTGTCCTTTAGCATGTTGTCTCATTCTGGAAGTGTTCTGTGCACCCTACAAGGTGATGCTTGTGATGGTTTTTTTATGCAATTCAACTAATTTTGTTCAAATCTATTATTTTAAGACTATGTAGCCCATGGGTTTAAAAGGTAGGTTGAATAAATATTTGAGGCTTTGCTAGAGTTTTCCAGCTGTTTTAAGGAGCTGAATCTAAATCTTGGTTTGCTAAAGCAGTGCTGAGTCCTAGCAGCAATTCAGCTATCTCTGCCTCAGTTTCCTTTTTTTATTGGATGGGAAGGAGAACACTTGTAAGTGTCTTTACAGAGGTAAACCCTACTGTCTGCAAGGTGGCATAGGCTGTCTGCCTTTTACTAACACATGGGAGCACAATGCACCTCCTTCCATAACTTCTGCTAAATCCTGCAGCCCTCCAGGGCTCTGCTGGGCTCATCTCTGTGCTGGGTAATTCTCCACAGACGGGCTCTCTGGGCTGGTGCTCCCGTGCAAACAAAGCTGTCGTGACACAAGAGCAATGCCTGCGAGGTTGCCCGCAAACAAAGCCATGCTTACCGAGTTTATCTGCATGAATTGGTAGAGCTTGCCCGTTCCTGCCCAGTTCTTTTGGCTCAGACACCTTAATTCTGAATATATCCCTTGCTATATGCTGAGTAATCTGTTGTGAAAAATGCCTCCAAAGAGGCCCCATTATGCACGCTTTCCTACCAGGCAGCATTAAAATCCTGCCTAAATGGCCTGATGGCTGATTAAAGTCCCAGAAGTTTTCAAATGATTATTTATGCTTCTCAACCATTATCTAGTGATTGTTGAAGCACCTTGCCGGAAGCCTTCTTTGTGGTGAGTAATGAAATAATGCAAATTGATGGGAGCTGGTGCTGATTTTTAAAGGAAAACAGGCTTCATTGGATGACAGGATCAATGTACTCTGTGTGAGCTGTAGAAAAGATTTGTCAGCGGGTACATCAGACACCCCTTCATGACAATCCACACAGGAGAGTGTCAGAGACCAAAAACCTTCCTGACCTCTCTGGCTGGGAGACCTGGGCAGTGTTCCTGTAAGTACAGACACAGAG
The DNA here is from genome assembly GCF_001522545.3 of Parus major. NCBI lineage: Eukaryota > Metazoa > Chordata > Aves > Passeriformes > Paridae > Parus > Parus major. The sequence goes on along the minus strand of NC_031769.1, from coordinate 7,968,178 downwards.
AGGGGAAAGAAGACCCTTGGAGAGTGAAGACATGGAGGAATCCCAGAAACAGGTAAAGCTTTGGCTTTACATGGCCACATGTGCACTGGGTTATGGGTCATCACATCACACAGATTATTTTGCCACCATCCCAAGATAACAGCAAGGGATCGCTGCAGCTTTCTTGGACCTCTGGCTCATTCTGTGGCTAGGGCCACAGAAGGACAGGATGAAGTTCATGTTCAGTTTAAGGTTTTTTTAGATAATTTAGGATTTAGCAGCTTGTCAACAGAATATACAAGAACCTATGGATCTTGGATTTAACATTTTGAACATGATTTTGATCAGCTGTAGTTTAAACCATAGTTGCCTGTCTGTTGTTCCAGTTTCTGGTATTTAAAATGAACCAAGACATGAAGTCAGTTTTGAAGACCACTAAATTCATGAAGCAATCATCTTATAGAAAAGAAAAACAAATATCAAGAGAAAAAATTGACTATGACCCCAACTTTCTAATGTTTTAATTACGATTGATATTAGAATCAGGGTATTCAGTGGCAGTGAAAATTAATTTTCAGTCATATTTCTATTACCTCCATGATTTTGAAGTAACCCCTAAACATTAATGAAAATACACTAGAGGAAAAAGTAGTGCTTTCACTGTCTCCATTTCTCTTGGAATTGAAGGTGTGTACTAAAAGATTAAGGTTTTATTGGATTCCTTTCTTTGCTTTTCACTGGGCATTGTTCCTGTGAGAAAGCTCTGATTTAAAGTTGCTGCATTGCAGTATGATGTGCTCAGTCGTGAGACTCAAATCCCAAATGACAGGCCTACTGAGATTCCTCCCAGCTAGGTCTCATCTAAACTAACTCTGGCAGAGGGCACCTTTTTATTTTTGGAGACAGATCTGGCACTGAAATGTTAGAAAAATATTTTGATTTGGATATTTAAGTATTCTTGGTGTTTAAAGCTGTAGTTCAGTCCCACTCCGCTGGAGTTTTTCAGTGCTACTGTGTCCAAAACATTCAATGTGAGCTCCTGAGAGCTAATTGTGGTACACAAAACTGAGCTGAGTCTGAGTCTAGCTGCCTTAGTCCATTCAGACTTGCTTCAGACCTTTCTTAAAACAGGAACCCTGCCTTTGCTTGGTATCCAAATGCAAACTGCAGAGAGTCTGTGTTCCCACAGTGAGGTACTCATCTTTGTGTGGAAATCACTCAGTTTAGAAATTTAAACATTTCTAGTTCCTAACTTCTAAACTCTGAAGACTCAGCACAGCATTTAATGAATGCCTAATGTGCCCAAACACAGTTTTGTCCAACCCAAAGAAATGTAGTTGTCACCACTGCCAACTTTTGCATTGCTTTTAATTAATCATTTATTATTTAATTTAACTTTGCTTGTTTGCAACAGAGGAATCAGCAACTCCACAGATTTGCGTTAAAGAGTGCAGGGATGTCATAGATGTCCATAGAGTCACACATTGTTGAATGTCCTCATACTAGGAGGCATGTAATGATGACACTTCAAACATCAATACACATCATAATTGTTTAAAATAAATGAAAAGTGAAGAATCACCAACAGCTGTAGCCCCTATTTAAAAAAAAAAAATGCAAATATTATCACTCCTTTTGAATTTCCATAACCAAATTAATGTCCCTGTTTAGAAGCTTGAAAGATGGTCTGTGGATATTAGACTGAAGGATCTGACTGATTAGTCTGTGGATACATATTAGACTGAAGAGTTAGAGCTCACAACTACCACGTGCCCAAACAGAGCCCCAGCTGCACCAAACAGAATATTTTGGGCCTGTCATGTAGTCAGACATATGAGAACAACCAGTGAAAGGCAACCTAAATAGTGTTGAGGAAGATGTTAGCCATGGACTTGGTGCAGAAGCTCATTTGTGTGGTTGCAGTCCTTGACAGGGAGAAGCAGCTCTGACAGAAGGAACCCTCTGAGCACTCCTTTCTGTCTGTCCTGCCCCTTGAGACCACACACATGCAGGACCTTCATTCCCCAAGGCCATGATCCCACTTCTGGTCCCTGACTGAAAGTACAAGGGTGGGCATGAAGACCAGGCTGATGTTGTTGATGTCCATGTGGCTCCAGCAGGTTCCTCAGGGACTCAGGCTGGTTTCTGTGGAATGTGATAATGGTGCACATCACACAGTTCGGTGTTTCTGATCTCCCTCGAATATACAACAGCACTGGAGCCCTTCCCTGTTTGCAGGGGACTTTGATTTGCTCTCTGGTCACACAAGTCTTCCTTAGCTGTACCCACAGTGGTTTATCGTGTGAAAAAGGGGCTCCATCCAAACAATGTGAATTAAAGCAGGTCTAGAGAATTCCTTCTTTGTAATAAGTTATCCATTAAATACCACTTGAGCTTTTCTTGTTTTAAAGCATATGTCAACATAATCTCAAATACTTTTTATAAAGTACTAGTAGTAAGTCATTAAAAATGACAAAAATGTCTTTAATCTATAAAAAATATTTTAATCAACTGAGATATCTTTTTCAACATAACAAAATAAACACAACCCAGACTAGGCTATCTAATCTTCAGCTCACAGTGAGATGACTTTACAACAGAATGTCAGAATCACCAGCTAAATTCATTGGGTGCTTACTGCTCTCAGGAGCTTTCAGGTATGTTCTCCTCACTATTGTGGAATATCCTAGTTCTTTTTAAATATTTACAGATGTCGAATATTTATATGTTTGCATTTCCTCAGGGGTAAATCCTTGCACTTTCTGAAAGGTGCTATGTTTGAGAAATAGGAAATAACTTTTTGGTAGCCACTGCTCAAAAGTAAGACAATAATTCAGTAACATTTGTGAGGAGCCATTTGGAATTTTCATCCCCTTCATATGATTAAAATGACCAGAAATCTTGGAAAAGACAGAGGAGTTCAGAGAACAGGGAAGAAACTGGTTATTAAATGGAACATAGTTTGGGATAACCATATATAGCATAAACATACAGTATTAATAATTTAAATGTAATATTTATCCACGTAGCGTACTGCACAGTTGAGAAGCTGCATTGAAAGGTGACCTTTTGTCTTTAAATTACTCTAATTGAAGCTGATCTGTATTTTATATGGTGAGGCCATAATAAAGACCAAGATACAACATAAAAGTTTATGATAATTATACACATGGTTCACAATGTGTGCTTGATTTCCACTCATATTTCATATTTTATTGTATGACAATTATCAAATGCTTCTTTTCTGTGATCCTTATTGCCTTTCATGCTGCTTCTAATTGAACAGAAGAGATCTTCACAGAGGGATTTCAACCATTTAGTCATATAAACAGAGATGGAAATCTCTCCATGGTATTTCCCCAAGTAAATATTTGCTGAGATTTAATAATCATGCTGTCTAATGATGGACAAATTTAACTTCCACTCAGACTAGTTTTGTGAAGTAAATTTCTTAGATTTATCTCCTCTCCACAATTGAACCTGTTTTGTGTTTTTAGTGGAGTCTGTAATAGGTATCTGTCTGTCATAACCAAATGCCCAATCTGATATCTATGCCTGTTTCTTTGCAGGAAAGCAATGGAAGACTCAGAGAAGCTTGAGCTTCTCTTGAACTGAAGGACTTCTCTGAAGCTCTCCATGCTCAGAGATATGTAAGGGATACAATTTTGTGGCTTAAGGTCCATGTGATGGTTGATGTCTGTGGCTCAGTGCTGGGAAATTTGTTGATCTGTAACTCAGGCTGCTTTTTCTCCTGAGGACCAGGAGCACCTGTAGATGTGATACCTGCCAAGGTACAACCACCACAGGGAACAACGCCTCGGCTTTCACCTCCTAAGAATCTGCAGTCACAAAGAACAAATATCTTTCTTTGCTAGTGAGTGTGTGACAAGGAGCTAATTCTATTTGCTGCCAGTTGCTGGTGCTCTATCCTAATTTCTCCATGAAAGCATTAAGTATATTGTGTTTTATGTGCCTGTTTCACGCATTTACACAAACACAGAAAGATTTCTTTCTCAGTACAGAAGCATTTTTACACCATTACAGCAATGCACAAGTAAAGGTGAAGGAAAGGTGAATCACAGGTAGAAAGAACACACTGCTTCTTATTTTCTCATAAACTAAGCATGTAAGGGTAGACATAAGTCACTCGTTATTTGTTTTATTTCTGAATTATTTCTTCATAATTTGCTTCCCTCTGCTTTCATTAGAAAAGTGTTACCAATAGTTAAAATTTGTTGTGATTCTTTTCTAAAATTGCTTATTTTTGTATGAGTTTTTAGTCATGTCTGTTCTTGGAAAGTAGCCTGCCTTCTCTGCAAAACAGTATTCCAATAATTCTTGTGTTTCTCACCTCTGGGCTGGAGAGACTATGACAAGTATCTCCCTTTTTTAACAAATCTTTCAAAATTACTCAGCCCCTTAATTTCATTATAAATTGGACTTGTACAAATCCTTACAAGTATGGTTGCCCTTTGACAGTTCTTCCTGCTTTAGGCTTAGAACAGCAATGGGAACAGAACTCTTGATCACAGCAGGAATGTGTTTATGATCATGCATTGCTCAAGTCTGTTTTTATTTCTCGTTTTATGTAAAATGCTGCAGTAATCCCTTTAGAATTCCCCTCAGCTTAAATCTCAGAGACTGTTCAAGACTGCCTCTTAATGTCTCAAGAGCACTTCAGCTCACATAAGCCTCATATTCAACAGGTAAAGCCCACTTTGTTCTATAGAGATGGCTGAAGTAATGTAAAATTAAAGATTTAATCTTCTGTGGTAACTCAGACTGTCCTCAGTGCAGCACAAAGACACTAAAAGTCTGTTAACTTTTAAGTAAGTAGAAAATTCTTTGATTGACAGTGGTCTGCTGTATTGATCCCAAAAACTATGCCACAACAAATTTTATTACAATTGGGTGAGAAGACTTATTGCACTCTTTGGGAATGCAAGGGGATTCATTTCACTATTAACAGGTTTCCTCCATTATAAATTTTAATTGACAGGATTTAAAGGCAATTGAAGTAGAGACCAAACATTTTGGACAAATTAAGGAAGGAATTTTTTTGGTTTTTGTTGTTTTAGGGGTCTTTAAATTTAGACGGAAGCAGTCAAAGGAAAGACTGAACACTTGAGAGTTCAAATAACTGGTAATTATATGAAATGGAATATAGTCTGCACACTTTTATTCTCATTAGGAACTTCACACAGGGGCTTAACTGATCTGTACCTTTAGTGTGTTTTCTCCCAGCTAGTGGACAGATGCTTGCACAATGGACTCCACCAATTAATGCAGCCCAGGCTGACATTCCGAGTGGGTTAATATGGACACAGCCAAATTTAGCACATATTTCCTCAGCCACAGATCAATCAGCTGCTTCCAAATCCCCCTAGTTGTACCCTCAGCAAACCAACAGAAGCTGTGTTAAAGTCGTCTGGGCTGGTATTCCTCAAATCTCATAAGAAGTTTGCCAAGAAGAACAAATGCAGCCCACAGATGACTCAAAAGCAGCCAGGCATTTTGGTTGATGCTTTGGAAATAATTCTGATATTTCAGCGCCTCAAACTGACACCAAAAGTTGAAATGTTAATTTCTTTGTGTACCTAAGTATTTTGGAAAATTGCAGATGGCCAGTCACCTATTGAGAATAATTAGTACTAATCTTTTTTTCCAATTTCCGATGCCATAGCTCCAAATCCTCATCAGAGATGTAGAGGACCAGGTAGGTCCCAGACACAGGGTGACTGAACAGTTCTTTAGCCTGTATTGACTTGACTTTATATCAGAACTTTACTGACAACAAGAGAAGCTCAGACAGATTATTCATGTGAAGACACAGAAACCCATATTTAGGTATCATGATATGTGACCTGGATCCTACCCAACATGATTAAACTGCTGTAGCTGCCTAATTTGCTCATGAAGACCACAGCCGTTGCAGTCTGTGTGATTCCTTTTAAAATGTAGCACTGGAACAATTCCTGCAGTATTTCAAACTGTATTTTTTTGGGGTAAAGTTCTGAGATTTGTAAAATAGATATAAAAGATTACAAAGAACTGAGACCTATCCATTTAGATAATTCTTTTTTTTTTTGCCTCTGTTTTGATAACTCCTCATTTAGAATAATTCAGTTTTTTCCCTTCTCTGCCTTCTTTCCTTTTCATTCTCTTGCTCTTACTTCAAGTTTTGCATTCAAAATGCCTGATTCACTGTAAGGTGGGAAACTGCTGGCAATTTTCAGAGACCATTTTCAGTGGAACAGTTTGGTGGCCATGGGAAGCACTCCCATCCAAAAGATGACTGGATGCAATTCAGTGGGCTTCATTCTCCTCTTTATTGTTCCATTTTCAGTAAAGCAAGATCTTGTAATTGAGGCCAAGACCCTAGGAACATCCCTCTCCTGTTTGTGTTGGAAGATGTCCCAAATCTGTAGCCAGTGGACACCTTGGACATGAAAAGCACAGAGAAAATGTTGTTTCAGGTTCTCCTTCTTCCCCAGAATTCCTGTGTAGCCTGGCAGTAAGGCAAAAAGATTTTGGGGATGCTGTCATTAAAAACTGCTCTGAGCATAGAAGGATCCTGACAATGGACCTTGCACAACAAGACTGTGTTTTACACTGTAAGTAGAAGAAAATATAAGACTACATTTACTTTCTTTTATCTTTTAGAATCCAAAGGTGGTTTTTTTTACAATTTTCAATCACTAACAAGTGAACAAGAAATATGTATTTGGGCAACCCCAAATTTGGGCAAACATATATTTGGGCAAACATATTTGGGCAAATCCCTTGCAACTCCAAAGTAAAAACCTCAAAATCTCACCTAGATTTTCCCAGCACCCTCCAGAATCAGGCACTGAGCCCTCTCAGAGCTGCAGTTTTAAATGGCTTGCTGAAAGAGTGCAGCCTCATAGGCAATTTCATTTTGTAAATGTAAGCTCTGTAAGGAGTGCCAGGATAAAGATAGGGCTCTAATTACTTAAGGAAAAGACAGAATTTTCTCCCCCAGCATTCATCTCCCTATCTTGGAGCTTTTCCCCCTTGCCCATCATAGTAGCAGCTGAGTGCTTGCTCTGTGAAAGATCATTGCTGTCTGGGAGGGCTGTAAAGGAAAGGGAACACATCTGCAAAATGTCCCTGTGCCCAGCTAGCATCTCACTGCTCTGCTGTGGGGGTCTTTAGTCTCAGGCAAATAGTTCAGAAACATCTTTTTGAATAAACTGCAGTAATGCTGGCAGTGTTACCCCACTTAAGTCCAGCCAATGAGAAATACTGGGTCTGAGGTTCCCATTAGCCCATTTTGCTCTAACATAGGGTCTGACATAAGTTTTTGTAACTTTTCAGGCTCTCAGTTTTTTATCCTCAAAGTGAAGAGCGATGCTTTATTTCATCTAGAATCTAATAAAAAATCCAGGAAAGCTCTGGAGCCAGGAACCAAACCTGATGTCTCTCTCTGCAGTTCCCAATCACTGCATTATACTTGCTATGTCCAGCTTATTTCCCATCTCTTTCCCTCCAGCATGCACAGACTTGAATTTTATACTTTTTTTCTAGCAATAGGTAAAAAAAGAAGAGGCAGAGAGTGCCCCAGTGTGACCAGCTGCTGTGTACAAAGCCAGTGCTGTCTTTGGGATTGCTTGAGTTTGATCCCTTTTGACTGAGGGACACCAGACCTGGCTGAGCTCAGCCCCACACAAAGACAGCCAGGGCTGCTTCATTTTTCTATAAATACCCAGTTTCTAGTGAACCTTTAGGCACTGATGATGTCACAAATACCTGCAGCCCAAATTCATTTGGATGCCTGGGGTTTTTCCACTGTGGCCCATGAAGTCTTCATTTAAGTGCTGAAGTGCTTATTTGGCTGTTACTGCTTTTGACATTCTCAGCTCATGCAAATCAGTGTGTGTTCTACCACTGACTTCAATACAGCTGGAATTTTTCCTTAATGTCTTGGAGCTAATAGCCTATTACTTGCTACCTGCTATGACTGGGCAATTTTTGATTTATCAGAGGAGATGAAATATTCTTGATGTACCAGCTAAAATTTTTAATCAATCCAATGCAAAATCCTCTTCTTCCTAATAGAATATTCTGTTTCTCCCTGCTCCCTGGGAAATTCCATTATCTTCTGTCATGTGTCAAAATATATCCACTGAGTATTGATATCAAGCAATTATGTGAGACAAAATCTTTTGTGTATGGTAAGAAAGCAGAGGCAAATGACTGCATTCTGAACTGCCTCTCTTGGTAGCAATGTGGCAAAGGTTTCAAACCTCATATGGAAATGAGAAATGCATGTAAATTACTTGGTCTAAACTGATTTTCTTTAGCAGTGAAATCCAAGCAGTTGAAAAATCACTAATATTCACTGGCAAGAACCAAATGGCTGAGTCAACATCACTTTTAGTCTTTAGTTCTTTTCTATAATGCTGAACCATTGAAACAGTCTGATCAAACTTGGCATTGCATTGTGCCAGATTAGTTAAGTCATTGACTGACTCATCCTTGGGGTATGACAAGTGCTAAATGAGCTACTGATCCTTTGCATTGCTGGGTACAGCTCACTGTGGGACTAGGACACAGACAATAAAAATATTAATAGTGGGCGGCTCTGTCCTCCCATTTAATTATTCTTATTTATTCTGCATGGGTTCTCTCCACCCCAGATGCTGATTATTTTAGCTATGATGGAAAGAAGTCCAACACTTAATTTAAAAAACTGAAGGGTCATCAAGGTTCCAAATGCCAGTTTGAGCAGGACTCAAAGTGTAGGCCTGAAATCCTACCTCTGTACATGTTGCAGCCTCCAGGACATGGAGAAAGAGGTGTACCATGAGCTCTGAGCAGGGTTATACACTGCAGAGATAAGGGCTGTGCTCTGCTGGGCACCCAAGAGCAGCTCTGTGCTCAGAGCTGCCTGACAGAGCTGTGCCCCTCAGGTAGCCAGGGAGAGCTGCTCCTGTGAGGCAGATTCCTCAGGAAGATATCCTGAGATCCAAAATATGGATGCTGACTGAAAGCCAAATTTTTTGGAGTTCAGCAAGTGAACTTAAGTGTAGGTATCTGAAGTTGGCTTGTGTGGAAAATATCCTGATGTGCATCCATTCAGGTGCAGAACAAGGAGGCAAGAAAGGGGGTGACAAGCCTCCCAGCAGCCTTTCTCATGGCTTCTTTCAGGATGTACAAGTTTTCTCTGTAATTCTTTGGCTACAACTTGTGTTCTCCACTTGCTTTCCTCTGAGGAATTGCTTTGGATTCAATCAACAAGATATGCTAAATGGAAAGCTGCTCCAGGTATATCTCAAGGCAGTTTAGTTTGCATCATCATCCCGTGGGGATATTATCATGTTATTTGTGTGCAGAATTGTCATAAATAACACAGACAGGCCTGTCCCAACCTTGTTTCCCCTGAGCTCCATGGCATCCAACACTTTTAAATCTGAACAGAACATAGGAATGCACAGTTCACCTTTACAGTGTTAATTGAATGACAATTGAAGCTAAATGCTTTTAAAAAAGGACCTGAAAGGTAGCTTGGTTTAGCTTTTTGGTCATTATCAGAGAGTAAAACTATTGTTCCTGAATCCACCTCAGTGATGCTCCTTGGCTGCTCTCCTACATGAAATGTGAGATTTTTGCCATTAATAAAAAAAACCAAACAAAAACAAAAAACCAAACCAAAACCCAACAAAACCCAAAAAAATCAAAACACAAACCAACCAAACAACAACAAAAAAAACCCCAGAAAAACATTTAACAAAAAGGATCTGGAATACCTGCTCAGTTATGAATTTGAGGTCCCTGTCTCCAGCCCAAAGACAAACTGCTCACAAGCAAAGCAGAAGACTCCACTGAGTAAAAGTTGTCCACACAGTCCTGGCACTAAATACAGATGGAAGAAAACAACTACAGCTAGAATGAAGTATCTGTAACAACTTCTCAGGTGATTAAAGTCTTCTAAGACAGATAATATCATCTATTGTTACTGTCTCTCACAACTTACAGTGAAAGCTCAGATACAAGTCCTCCTCCTGCTCTCTGAACTGTTGTGTGGGAAAGTTTTATGGGCCCCTAAACTTGTTTTTCCAATAGAACCAATAGAAGGTTAGTAAAAACAAACATTGAAACTTAGTAAATTAACTGTTACTTATGCAAAGTTCATTTAGTACAGCAAAAGTACAGCAAAACCTTATGGTATCTTTTTCTATATCCTGGAGATTGTAGTAAATTTGGTTTGGTCTACGGAAAGTTCTCCCAGAGTAATAGCACAAGGTCTGAAGTGTACTCCCAAGCTCTTGATAGACCTTTGAATAGCACCTCCTGGTCAGCAATTGCAATTCTTCCCTACTTAAACCTCTGCCAAATTAATTCCATAAATGCTTTAGTACATAAATATTTGTAAGCTGGAAAAATTAGATCTGGAGAATGAGGTATTGTCTTAGTCCAGGAAGGCATGCAAGCCTTTAATGAAGGCAGGTATGATATCAAACTAATAATCACTCATTTAGAAATTGCTAAATGCGATGAGAAACTGCCCTGCTATCTGGACAGTTTAAGACAAACCCACAAAGTAAGAAACAGCTATTGCTGCTGGTGGCTTGTGAAGCCATGAAATATGTCTGATGTTCACTTTCCAGGTCTGTGAGTCACACAGATACCACATCTTGCTTCAACCAGAAACAAGACCCACTTTACCCAATAAATTGACCAGGCAAGGCTGTTCATTTGACCTTAATTACCCAAGTGTTCACCCAATATTATGCAGACAGACAACATCAGTTGACACATTGGTCCTGCTAATAGTGATACTTAGCACTCCCTACCATTTTTCATCTTCAAAGCACTTTCCAAATTTTACTTAATTAATATCTTTGAAGATGCCAAACTGTTTGCTGATATTTCACTGATAGTTTCTGCTCTTTCCAGAGCAGAGGAAAATATGCTATTTCCTAATTAGGTTTTAGTAAAGACGCTACTGACTTCCCCTTCTTCTCATCTGGTTTTCAGTATCCTTCTATTTCCAGCAATCTGACCTCTTGCCAGTCGGCACCTGGGGAATTATTGCCTTACTTGCCTTTTAAATGGCAGATAACAAATTGTTGTCAAAGTAAAACCTTTCCATTTTTCTTTCAGACAAATTTAAATTTTACGTGCTTAAGTCTCAGAACTTCATCCTTTTAGTTAGTAACAAAGTAGGAGTCAATTTATTCAAAAAAATTACAAATAATTTTCTATCTTTTAAATATGTATCTTAGGTGTAGTTTCCTGACTTTCTACTTGTTTCTACAGTCTTACAAACATTTATCAGATTAATCAGATTGAATTATAGGCCACTGTTTCAGCGGAAGCTTTGTCAGGTTGTTGATATATGGATGTGATTTGGACCTTTCATGTTTTCATGGAGCATCTAAAGCCACATACAGTATATTACATGTCATTAACACTGCTGCATCTGTCACTCTCAGAGGGGAATTGGTTACTAGCAGAGTGCACTCCAAAGTCACAAAGAAACATTTCCACCAAGGTCGTGAAGCTCGTAGCTTTTACACACAACAGTGTATTTAGGGAAAAAGGTATCTGGAAAGGATGAGTATATCCTATAAAATTAATGGTGAAAGGCAGACTTTCAGTAGGTGTGAGGACAGTGCATTGCTCAGGCAGTTTTACAAAGTAGACAGAGAGCAGGTTGTTAGGATAGTGCTTCAACACCCTCTGGGCCATGCAAAAATTGTGCCTTACACTACATTACAAAACTCTCACTTGTTGAATTTTAAATGACCTTGACATTAAGGAAGTTTAATTTCCTTCTAGTCCTTTTCATTTTGTTCCAGCTTTTCAACTGTTTTTTCTAATTCTGTTCTAGCTATAATCATCCTTCAAATACATATCTGTCAGACACAGTACTGTCCATCATTTGTCACAGCTTAAATACAGACACACACACTCACCCTGCACACTCATGTGCGTGTCTGGCTGTTTCATCTGCAACTCAGCAAAGAATTGAGCCTGCTTGCATTCAGCTCAACAAAGCACTTAAAACATAAAAGTAAGGATAAGGCTGAAGTGAAGCACATTGCAATTAGAAATGCATTATTTAATTAAAGGTTGAGATGAATGGTACTTTTTGATATCTTATACACTATAGGAAGAAACCTCCTTCCACTAACTTTCTGGGATGAAAGAAAACCTATTTCAGTGGGTACCTCTGCCAGCAGAAAATCCATCGTCCTAACTCTAATAGGATACTAAAATCAGTAACTGTGAGAAACACCCAGAGCAGAAATACTTGCTAAAGATGTGATCAGCAGCCAAGCCAGCATGCCCCTCAGGGACTCACTGTTTACTTCTCTGGAAGTTTAGGGTGGGTTTTTCCAAAAGAAGAAAATCTTGATAAAAATACACCCACCCCATAGAAAAAAAAAAAAAAAACAATAAAAGAAAGGGGAAAAAAAAGGCAAGGAAAAAAAAAAAAGCAATTTAGAGTAGAAGAAAAGAGAAGAGAGATCTCAGGGAGAAACAATTTTAAACCAGTCTGCTGCTTCCCCCACCACAAGCCATTCATGGAACAAAAGGCCTCTGAGAAGCTGTGGACTAAGAGAGCTCATAGAGGACGTACAGGAGATAATTTGTTTAAAAGAAAGAGCTGCAAAGCAAAGGTCACTTCAAAGACTGCCCAGAAATGTGGAATGCTGGCCTGCTCCTCCCTTTCACACTGCAGTGTTGCCATGATAGCATGCTCTGTCCTACTTGTGAAATTGTTTGTAACCACAGAATATCTTGGTACCATTTTCTCTGTTCTCCTCATGGTTTTCAGGATCAAACTGTTCTCAAGGCTCCATGACTGAAAGATGATATATTTAGTTGCAAAATGAACTATCTTGGTTGGTTGGTTTGTTTGTTTGTTTGCTTTTGACAGCTGTATTTATAATTCTTCGTAGATTGCTCAGCTGAGGTTCAAAGCTTTTCTTTAAATGTACTTATTCTTCTGGAAGTGACCCAGTACATCCTGCAGTGGTTGAAACTGGATGACAAAATTAAAGTGGAATAAGAACTTTGCTGTCCTATAGGAGCCTATTATGAAGTAAGCACAGATGTTGTGAAGAAAAAAAGCTTTCTTAAAAAATTAAGAAGCCAAAGTCATATTGCCCTTCATGATTCTGAGGTATTTTGGTTTATTGTCATCAGTTTGGACACCTCTTCAAAGCTTATTATTTTTTTCTTTCTGGGCCATATGAAATACAATTTTCTTTCTGAGCCATACTTTCATAGTATTTTAGTTCACATTTGTCATAGCAGAACACATCTCAGGATGGGTCTCCATTTGCTCCTGCAATTGAGATGGATGAAAATGTTCTGCATGAAATCAAGGCAGTTTCCCAAGGATATCTTTAATAGTTTATTTTTCTGACCATTATTTTCCAATAATTCAAGCTGACAAATGTATTGCAGCCATTGGAAACTTTAAAGTAAAAATTACACTGAAAGAGGATTGGATCCTGGTAGAATGTGCAAAGCTGTTCTGGTTTTTTACATCCTGTTTCTGCTAAAATGAAGAAGTCTGAAGAAGATGCTAGAGACTTTTACTTCTCTAGGACTACAGCATCACCTTGGCCATGGTCTACAGCATTGGCCTTTGGTAGCATTATGAAAATACAAAGGAAAAGAAAAAGAATTGTTTGCCAGTTTGTTGCTTACCAATTCTGCAGAATTATTTTTCTCCAGGTATGTGTATTTTGCCATTTTCAAAATGAAATCGGCACCTAATCCATCCATGAGTAATCTAACTTGTAGGAAGCAAAGAACAGAGAGAGTGCTTTTAGATAAATCCTAATTAATTGTACATGCAAATGTCTTGGATGGATGTGGTCATGCAATTCAATTACATGACTAATTACATTGGAATTATAATGGCATATTTAAATAGATAAACATATATAAGAATGCCTGCCCAGGAGTTTGCATGCTGGAGACTGGGAATAGAATCATTTATTGGCTCTTTAGTGCCACCTGTTGAAAACAGAAAACTCATGCAAATGAATCCCTGCGCCAATTAGTCGCCCATTTAGAAGGGGGATGTCCACTTGCTTGGCTGGTGTGAAAGTCAAAACCTTCAGAAATTTAACAGCTGGGGTGGAAGCATTTGAAACCTGGTTGTCACCCTACAAGGGAAAGTGTAACGTGACATTGTGGATGCTGGGGAGCAGGAGCCACGCTCCTGGTTCATGTGGCGCATTGGCAATGTCACATCCCTTCAAAACCTGGGCTGGCTTCCCTTCTTGCCACTGAGCCATGGCAGCACCTACCTCAAAACAGGCATCCTGATTGCACAAGCCTCTTCCTCCATGAGTAATTCCATAGTAGTGCTTCCCTGCTGCTTAGGAGCAAGATTACTACTGCCCTGGTGGCGCAGCATTGCGCTGGACGCAGGCTGGCCACTGGTGCTGCGCCACGCGAGCAGAGCAGCGTGCCCGTGGTGTCTGTGGGGAGCAGGCAGCTCTGCAGTCAGGGTAAGGAGCCCTGCCAGGGCATTGTGCTCAGCTGTGGCAGCTCGGTGGCCAAGCTGCTGACATCACCTCTGAGGCCAAGAAAGCTGATCAGAGTAAAAGGTCTCCCGGAAGTTCAGTTTTCAGAAAAATTATTTCTTGCCTCCTTTACTCTTTTACATTGAAAAGAGCATTCATTTTAGGCTATATTTTTGTATATTTTTATTTATTTAATTTATGATCAAGTCCTATCAAAAATGTAAACATGGTCAGGTCTCAGGACTGGGCTGTGTTCTTTGTCTAATGTCACACAGTTTGCTGAAGATGAAATAATGTAAAAATTCTTTTTTAAAAAGTAAAATCTATTTCTTGGGCAAAACCACTCATTTCACCTTCTTGCCTTAAATTTGAAAGGATACTCTGCCATTTTAAAAACAAGAAGAGGTTTGACAACAGTGAGCAAGGTAAAGGTAAATCATGTGGCTGCTTCACAAACATCCCACGTGGCACCATGGTTTAGCCAAATGGCACTTGAGGTGAGGAAGGAACACCATGGTGGAGCTGGAAAAACCACAATGGAGATTTTAGCAAGTATTAAGGCAACCAGGATGGGTTGTTTGCCCAAGCAAGGGCAGTTTGTTCTGTGCTCCTCAGTCTCTCTCCAGCTCTGCAGGAACTTCTGTGATGAAAAGAGAGTGACAGTTTAAGGCAAATGTTTTCATTTCACTGTGGACTTAAAGTAGTTTTAAGGTGATAAAGCAAAATCACCATCTTAGTCTCTTTGCCTCCAGCTCTGCTGTTCCTTAAAACATAATGTTTCATGCACAACATTATTTGGATGTTAAAGGAACAGAACCTGCTACCAGAGCTGGGCACAGAAAAGTGATCCCCTATTTTCAGAGAGCATATTTTTCAAAATCTGTTGCAGTATGGAAGACAGCCTCCACAGATATTAAAAGCCATTGGGGAGAATCTGGCAGGCACTGATCCCACAGCTGCACACCCACCTGCCTGTGGTAGGACTTGCATTCTTTCCCCCAGGACACCCATGGGGTGAACTGACATGACCAGGCAGCTGAAGGACAACACTTAAATTCTGTCAGTGACACGTCAAAACGGGACCTTCTCCATGGACTGTCTTCATTCCTCCACCTCATCACATTCCCACTCGTGTTTGCTGTATTTCTTTGAACCAGTCTGCCCCAAAGCTTTAAGCTCAACACATGATTAAATCAAAGTACTACAACTGTCTACAGCACTTTTGGCCCTTCTGGCTGACTTTCACTACCACTGACAGATTCAGCTGCCCAGATGTTTGTCCAGGTGTCACTTTCACAAAATTGCCAAAATAAGGGGTGTGTCCACCCATTTGGCTGGGCTTTTTAACATTTCTATGTAGGTATTTGAAAGGATAATAAAATACAGAAATCATCCCACCCCAATGAAAGCAAACCTTTGTCTGAAACATCAACTTTAAGATGATGAGCAACCTTAAGCACAATATTTTTTGGCACAAAATACTTCCTGTTTCAATTTTAATCCCTTTTAAACATTACTCCATTCCAGTTAAACACCTGTTTTAGCCCTGCAGAAGCAGATTCTATAGAATTATATTCAATACCTATTATTCTTCCAAGTGGGAAAGAATTTCATAAAGAAAAGTAGAATAGCTATTATGACAGTAGCACTTTATTATGGAGTAGCTTTTGGAGGAAAAAAGGTAAGTCAGTGGCTTTGACAGATAATTATGGACTCCTATTACCCAGCAGAATATCATTAAAAGTTACAATATGTAAAATGTCTTTCACATTTCAAATAATGTTTTTTATGTTTCCCTCAATTAAATGACCTACCAATTTAATGAAGCAAAGTCCTTTTAAATGTGAAATATTCACTCTGATTTTCTGGCAACATTTATTTTAAAAATATTGTGTATATTGTTTTTATGCATATTTGGTGCTTGATGAGAGGTGTTTGGAAATGATTCCACACAATCTTGTTGACCTTTGTGATGCAAAATGATAAAAGATTTCACAGTAAAATAGTCAACAACCCAAATATTCTACTTCTGCACTAATATGGCTTGAAAACACTCATGATTTCAGGACTAAGCACAAACATACAACACACATAAGAAGTGCTTTGTTATTACTTGTAGTGCATTTACATTCTGCCATCAGCCTTTATTCATCTAAGCACACTGAACAGCTTCAGCCACTTAGAAAAGGCCTGATTTACAGAAATTGATGGACCACCTCCTGCCATCTACTACTTCTTTTTATAGAATTCTACTTTTAAGGAGTTTCAAGTTGGATACCCAAAATCAATACTTACTTCTGAAATTGGAGGTCTTCAGCTTACCTTCAAAGAGTAAAAGGACAGGGATCAGCTGGCTGTTTTGTGCTGTCTCAATTTCTGGGCTCCCAAAGAAGAAAATCTCAAGTTGCTTTTGTAGACTCATAAAATGCAGACATTTATGTGTGCTAAAATGAATCCTCTTGCATAATATGTTCTATCTATTTACTCCCTGCAAATTTCTCTTGATGAAACATAAAACAACCTATTTCAGGTCTTCATCCCTATCTTTAGGGCACTATCAGCTTTCACTGCATTCAGGAGGATTTTACCAATACACCCAGAATACAGAGGTTTGTGTCAAAAAAGATGAGATGACATCTCAGTATTGCCTTTGACATTGGCATTCATGTTAGCTTGGGGTTTGTCAGCTGGTGAAGAGTTGGGAACAGAAGAGTGACAACAACAAGGGAGTAAAGAAAAGTCTCATGCCAAAAATTCAGTAGCTCTGCCAGACTCAGACATAACTTGTTCCACCAAAGAACTAAACCAGAACTATCGCCTTTCTCTCTTTTCTCCAAACACAACAGTTTTTAAAAGGACTTCCTCTGACCTTGTCTCTGCTGCAGCAGCCCAGCAGGAGTGGATGTCAGCTCTAGGAAGTGGCAGGAGTATCTCCAGCAAGGCTTTGAGGGAGAGATAAGGAGCTGGAGAGCAGTAGGTGAAGAGCACTTTGTAGCACCAATTCCTCATCATTTACTCTTCTCCTACCTTTCTACTTTTCCATTCCTTAAGGACACATCCAGGGAGTAGCAACTGGACAGGTCACTTTGGATGCCATCTAGAAAGGGTTTTTTATTGCATGCTGGGGATGCTGTGATCCCTGCCTGCAATCCAGCATGCTCCAGGACTGCAATCTATTCCACTTCACAACAGTGGGATTTCATTGCTTCCAGCCAAAGAAAAGGTCATTATTGAATTGCATCTTCATATGCTATGCACTAAAGGTACACCACATGTTAATGGAGTGAAAAGCCGGGGAAAAAGATGGAGCTACTGAATAACAGGAGTTCAGAGTAAGCAGGTGAATTTATTCATATTTAGTTTTGCAGGTAGTACATTTACCCACTGCTAACTTGGACCACATCTACAAGTGATGGTGATAAAAAAAACACTCCTATGTTTCAGTTGATACACATCAGAGAACTCCACTACCAAACCAAAAACCACACTCAAACACGTTCCTCAGAGAAAAGTAGGCTAAAGATATTGTCTCCAGACAGGGCCTGTTCATGTGGCTGGTGAAGATTGTTATCTTAGATTCGAAACTAGTTAGAATAACCTTTACAGCTGCCTGAAAGAATATGAGTGTTCTTAAAAATATAGTAGCTATTGCTTATACACAGCTGTTATTTTCAAAGAAGTTATTGATCTGAGGAAGATAATTTTTTCAGTTGTTTTTTTTTCCTAGTGGAACAAGTAACTTTATTAGAACAACGAAGCATAATGGCCAAGGAATAGCTTTCTGTCAGAGTCATAGCTATAATTGCAGTTGGAATTGCCGGGAACGTTCACCTGCAACTGTGTTTTCAAAATTATCCTTTTTTGAATGTAGAGCATAATGGAACTATGCCAAATAAAGGCTGTAAGTCTCTTATTTACCACTGGGATCCACTTTCCCAGTACAAAATTTTCTTCCCAATTAGCTCTTCTCTCAAATTCCCTTCTACCAAACCTTGTTTCTTGTACATGGTAGAAACTGCCTGAAGTCTTTTTTCTCTCTCTCCAGTCCCGTGGCAAGCTGCTAGGACAGCCCAGTGATAGAAAAAAGCATATTCAAAGTACCTGGTGTATGACTCTACCTTCTTTTGAAGCAGGCAATCCACTGACCTGTGTGAACAACAACAAATTACTAGGATTTCAACAACAACTTGCTTCAAGTATTTGCTCTAGATCACATTACTGGCCCTACATTCATTAAAATAATGAACACAAACAGCTGTTTGTGTTAGTATATATGTTATGTTAGTACATGTTTTAGGATTCACATACAAAGGAGCTTCCCTTCTAAACAAGAGGGACTAGATCCCTGATGACAGCCCAGGTGAGAAGCTCTGAAGGGATGATGACCTGAGATGGGAAGCAGCAACATCCCAAACCTGATCTTGTGTTCACAGGCTTTTTCAGCATCAGGGCTCTTTTGGCTGCTAGCAGGGTTAGGTGCAACCTTGATTCTGTGGTTATCTACCACGAAACAGTGAAGATTTAGAACAATATCTTTCTCCTCCCCTGCCTGTTCTCTGCTTACACCTTTTTTCGTGCTCCATTTATTTGCAGGGTGACTGGCTGAGACCTTCTAGTTCATTCCAGGCTCAGGGATGATACAGCTTTCTCTTTCAGGGTGTTGCTTGGGTAGGGCCTTTGCCAGACACTCTCCAACAACAGAGCTAGAGAAGGTCTGTAACAGTACTTCACTGAGGCCATAAAAAAAATAAAAAATAATAAAAAAATATCAGAAGCAGAGAGGAGAACATAGATCCTCAGAAAAGTGCCTTTATGGATTTTGATTTCACTGTGCATGTTTACTTGGCTGCTTACAGATTTGCAGAATGAAGAGCTTAGATTTCTTTGGTCAAAACTCAGTTTGGAAGTGTCCACCATGAAACATTCCCTCCCAAATTAATTAGATCCTCAAGAAGAGTTGATTTTATACAGGACCCTGGACCATTGTCATGGACCATACACATGAAGCCCCTCTTGGCAAAAGGCACTTTCTCATTATTCCTTCTGGACCTTATTTTAAGCTCATCAATAGTACATTAAAACTTCAGGGGAACAGGACAGCAGCTCATCCCTGCAGTAGTAGCCAATTTGCCCAAAAAGCACGAGCATATTCACCTCAAAAGAGTTAATGGCATAAGAGTTAAAAGCTGCACTTGCCGCAGCTTTCTCACAGAAAACTAATCTTGCAAACTTGACGTGTTGTTTTATCTGCAGAGTGGGTGGAGCAGAGAGCACAGCTGAAACGTGAACTCTGACAAAGGCAGACAAAAAAGCCTTCGCAGCCGCTCTCTGTTTGGTGCAAGGTTTTGGTTCATTAGCCTTGAAATGTTTCATTAGCAGAATGCTTTTGGTATGCTATAAACAAACTGTGAGGGCCCTGGCAAGCAACAGCTCTCTGTCAAAAATGAACGTGGTTTATTCACTTTTGTAAAATATTTAGGGAGAGAATGACAAAGTTAAGCAATGGTCATATCTGTGTGATCAAAAGTAACAGCATAGTAACAAGCACCTAAAAATACCTTTGTTCACTTATAGTTCTCACAGTTTTATTTCTGACTGAGAAGGGAGTTCTCTCTAACTTTTGGGTCCTTTTCCCAAATGTTTTAAAAGGGGAAAAGAATAGCTAAATATATACTGGTTCATTTAAGTGGTTCTTAAAATTATTTAACGCTAAAACTTTTTTCTTCATTTGACCTGAATTAGTTCTTGCCCATCCCTGGTCTTGTATGTAAAGGTCAAATATTGCAATTTTTGTTCTGGCAAAGCTTTCAGTGAAGGCAGACTTTTTTTTTTTGTGGTACCTAAACACAACTGCCAGCAAACCAGCAAAATGCAGGTGGAGTTTTGCCAAAAAAAACCAAAAATTCAGCTTTGTAAGGACAGATTTATTTTTTTTGCATCAAATAAACACAAAGAATATATATAAACAAACTAACAAACAAAAACCCCCTGATCTAAATCACAGCTCAGATTTTAAATTCAATTTCTCTGAGATTAGAGAAAATTTCGCTCCTTCTTCCAAGCTTTATGAAACTTGCTCACATATTTTGACAACAAATTGTCATGGCTCAGAGCAATGAAGAAGCCAAAAGTGCTTTAATACAATGAAGCCCAGTGTTCTCCTTGAAGTACATGAGCCCATGAAAATAGGTAATTTTTCTGAGTCTCTTTAGTTGCATACAGCAATTAAGTTAATAAAAAGTTACCATGCAAACAAGATCTTCTAAAAGAAATTTAATAATATTTTGGAAATGTGTCCCTCTGTATTGGGAATGTTATTTAATGGTTTGAGTGAAATGACAGATCCTAAACAGATAATCCTGTGTATTAGGCTTAAAATATGTTGGAGCAGAGCACATAAATCCAAGGAATTCCTAAATTACCTTGGGTGACTCAGCTGGGACTAGATCCTTTGCAGGGTTTAAGCTTTTACCTCTTTTTTTTTGTGCAAAAGCATGAAAGACAGTGCTAGGACAGCTAAGAAAGGTCTAACATAGGTTGAGTAGCTGCTGAATTCATATGTATTTTTCACAGGCACTAATCTCCCTGCCCAGGTTCAGCGTTGGGGCTTCTTAGTGACTCCAGAAATCCCCACCTATGCCCCATTTAGTGAGGCAGGCAGCAGCTGTTGCCTTCCAGGATGTGTGAGCATTTCTCAGTGCAGGGATGGATATCTGTGACTCAGATGTGCCTTTTCCCACCTGGAAAACACTACAGTGCTGGGGGTCACAGCAAGTACCATGAGAAGCAGGAATAATCCTGTGAATCTTCAATTCAGCTGGATTTCCAATGATGTCAGCAATAATTTTGGGTACAGAACTGAGTCTTTTCCTAGGCACATTCTTTTTTTTAGGAATTAAACTGTATTTTACCTAATCATATCATTTTTTGCTGGGGGTAACTTCTGTTTCAGAAAACTTCAGAAGAAACAGGAATGGGATATGGGAGAGGGAAAGACAGGGGGATTTTGGCCTCAGGTTTTTGCTAAGTGAGTCACTATATAGCACTTTATTTGCATATCTAGCATTTAAAGGGTTACACATGTAATTATTTAACGTAACTCCAAATAAGCTGTTTGATTTTCTTTCATCATGAGCCAAACATTAGGCTTCGAAAGGAATTCCTTTAAACTTCAATAATATAAAGGCACGTGGCAATGTGAAAGTTACAACTCCAGCTTAAATGAGTCAGACATAAAAGTATTTATGACTGATATTCTCTGAATATACCAGCTTCAGACACTTTAAAGTCTAGTTCTGCTGTACAAGGATAGGTACAGGAATATCAGCCATTGAACATCTGCAGAACTCTTACTTTCAAGCAGAGTCCAGTCCCTAAACCTTCTTTTTTTTTCTGCTTTAAGAGGAAAACTCCAAGATAACAAGCCACACCAGGCCATCAGCACCTGAAGCAAGTAAAAGCAATTCCTTTATGAACTTCCCACCAGTTGTTTTGTGAGGCTCATGGAGAAAAAGAATAAAAAAAAGCTAGTGAACAAACAGTGAAAAGAATTGCACATGAAAGAGAGCAAGAAATGAACTGAATGTTGTTTTTTCTTGGTGAAATAACAGATTTGATCTTAGGCTTTTTACAAACTCCAGCACAGGTGATCATCATTTGTCCTGTCAAAAGCATTTTCAATGACACAACCAGAACAATGTGGCTGTGATTACAAGGATCAGCATGGATTGAAAGATACTCAGGGCATTTACCAAAGGGATATTTATAGCAATGCCAAAGACATTCTCTTTTTTAAACAAACTCACAAATTCGAGGAACAGAAGGTTTGAAATCAGGGTTGCTCCATTTGATTTTGCCTTTGCCATGCTAACCTGCACAGCCATGTCCTCTTGCAAATGAAGGCTGAACACTCCAGTTGAAATGTTATTGTCATAAAGTCAAATCCAGATGCTGAAGAGGAAAATTTAGATAGTTTTCATTGTGAACTTTGATCTAAAGCATCACAGCTTTTGGAGGACAGCCATACCTTTGATCTTGCAGAAATTGTGAAGAATCAACCACCTTGAATCCAAATCGTTCAGCAGGTGATTTATAATGTTATAATAGGACTGAAAGGAATTTTCGAAAAGCCATGTAACCAGCAAAGAAAAAAAAAAAAAGAAATTACAAAGATTTAACAGAAATTCAAGCAATTCTGGTAGCAGGCAATGTAAAGTTCACAGCATACTCTTTATTTTTCTGGCAGAAACTCTGAGACACCCAAGCTTCAAAATTAGCCTGCCTGACTTCTAACAACACTGCAATAGATAAATGCAGCCGTTTGGGTGCCTCAGCCCTGCAGACAGCCACGGGGCTCGGATTCTGCGATGCGAGGAGGAGGCAGAGCCTAAGGGAAGGAGCATCTCCTGATGGCAGACTGGCTCCCCAAAGCCTGTCTTCATCAGGAGGGAGTGGAGAACAGCTGCAAGGCAAAGGCTGCCAACTTTAATTCTCTCCATTAGTGGATCATCAAACGAGAGGGTTAAGGAGAGTGGGGATTGCCTTTACTGTAAAGGCTGCCCTGTGCACAGCCAGGCTCCCTTCCCTGGAGAGTCAGGAAGACTTTACTGGCAGCAGCCCTCAGGAGCTGCTGCAAAACCTGGTGGCATGGCCACTGGCAGATGTGGGGAGTTGCCTCCAGGACAGACCCTTGTGTCTGAGACACCCTGAGCAGCTGGTGGGAGGGCAGAGGGAAGGCTCTGGGGTTTGTCCTCTCCCGCTGGCAGTGCCTGGTGCTCTGTCCCACCGCTGCGTGTGGCTCCACAGAGGGGCTGCTCCCACACACCCTCACCCAGCATATCCTGCAAATTCACTTCACTTACAGCTTCTCAGGGCCTTTCCAAATATCTGCATTTGGCTTTTGTTAAATCAATTGCTCCCGAAGCACATTAAACTATTTTCCCTGAGAAGGCCATAGAAGGGCTGATCACAAAATACCAGAAAATACCAAACAGGGTAGATTTCATTTGCTCTCTCACCCCCTTAGGATTCTAAATCTTTGGCCTCTCAGTGGTTCCTCATATATGAAGTGAGACAAAACTTTAGATTTGAGATATCTTATTTTAATGATGTTCAATGAAATGAATTATTCAACAACATTTCTACATTGATGTAAGCATAGAACTCGGTAAAAAACTGTTTGAGTTGTGTGGTCAAACTAGATACATAAAACCATAGACCATTAAGTTAATCTAGAAGAGAGAAAGCACTCTGTTTTTACATTTTTCTTGACCAATTAAAAAAAATTCTTCCTTGAGAGCATAAGCAATACCCATAATGAATTTTTATTTAATGCTGAGCTGAACCATGCCCTCAAATTTTATTTTTTTTTCAGTCAGAATTATTCACTTTGGTCAACCAAAATCTATCAATAGTCTCAGATAACCCTAAACTTTATTTTGTGGATATAAGACAAAAATCACCAAACTCTGTTTAGAACATCAGCTCCTTAAAAGCATATGTATCATGGTTTGTATGTGACTTCATAGTTTTAACATGAACTTGAAACACCAGGTCTTGAATTTCCTCATGATTATTTGTTTCTTGTACTTTGAGATTTGTTATGTTTCTTGAGAACTAGGTAGTTTAAGTTTCAAAGTTTTGAGATGTTCTGTTTGGATAAAACTACTTCCTGTAGCCTACAGCAAACAGTTTTTTATGCCACAGCTTTTTTCCTTTTTATTTTTGTAGATTTGTAGGATACAGGTAAAATGTAGCAAAACAAAATTTCCCAGTGCTTTGAGATTCTCCTGCCATAAATCTTCCTGCTGAGATACATGCTAGGCATGTCTTAAGAGAAATCATATACAAGAACATGACTTGATCAGCATCCCAGTGAGATACAGGATATTTTTCAGCTAGGGAGTTAATGGATGATGAGACTATATTTGGCCAGTAAAAATAATGACACACTTTCCCCTGGTCTACAAGAACTACTCCCACATTGATTTTAACTTAATATCTCCCTCATTAGGAACCTGCACAGAAGTTTGGCAGAAATACCCAAGACACTTATTGGATCATTTGCTGGTAATAATAGATATTGCTTTTATTTTATTTTTTTTTCCCTGAGATGTACAGGCTAATCATAAAAAGGATAGCCCTGAAACAAAAGCTTTTTACAAAATACAGATTTTTATCAACTCCATCACCGTTGAGGTTTAATATTTTATGGAGCTAAATAAAACTCGGACTTCTCCACTTTCACGTTGTGGGATGCAATAAAAGCTTAAGAGGCTGATTGGCTCCGCTGCCGAACGACATCCATTACGCATCAAATGCCCTTCACTTCACAGTGGACTCTGGCTCTGATATGATCACACTCCCAAAGCCCAGGTAACCTGATATACAATTTCCAAATGGAAAAGCCCATGCCAATAGCTGGGGAGTGGCTCTTCTGCAGACCTGCAGTGGTTGAAGAACTGGATCCACAGCTCACCAGCAAAAATGCCTTAAAAATCATTCATTTCTTAAATCGAGCCTTAAATATAATTCTACTTAACAAAGCATCTGCTTTAATTCCACTGTAGTCTACAGGGCATATGTGCTTATCTTGAGCTTTGGACATGACAAGCAGCAACACCCAGGTGCTGTGAGCCCCTCTGAAGAGACAATGAAAGAGTCACCCATCTCAGCCAATTGCTGCTATAGCTAAGAAAGCCACCAAACTATTTAATGGTGGCACAATTGAGAGTAATAACTTGACTAATAACTCATTGCCTGATTGTTATTTTTAAGTGCACTCGTGAAAATTAAAGCTCTGGGTCTGCGGCATGAAACCATTATCTATACAACAGCTCACAGAGAAGGTTATCTAATAACATGAGAAATCTATTAGACTTGGTGAAAGCAAGACTAAAAGAAATAAATCATTCAATAATGGTAAATCAGTTCTCTAATTATGGCCCCACACAGGAGGCCAGAGGAGAAATATGTCCCTAGAACCACTATGTGGTATTTCTCGTCCTCTCTCTTGTTTTAGAAGCATTCAATCATCTCCTGCCTAAATTCCATCAATCCCACAGTAATTTCTGAACAGAACTTGTGTGCTTGTGAAGAAGATGACCAGCAATTACCAGTGTAACTCTTTTTCTAAGCTGCTCACAGACCAGGTGCTGGAAGCACCATCACCAAAAACTTTTGGGGTCAGGGGAGCTTCAAATCCTGTTCAATTCCTTTATAACCAGCTAATTCTGCCTGTGCTGGGGACAAGTAGTGCTGGTGTCTGTTCCTGCACACAATCTGGTTGTGTCTGCAGGTCTCTCCCCTGCTTCACTGCTGCCCCCACAGCAGTGGTCTGCCCTGAGACCCAAAAGACAGCAGTGAGTGGGAGCAGATCCATGTGGAGCTACAGCACACTTCACCTCCTCTCACTTCCAAAGCAATGGAGGAAAACAGCCTGTAGCACTGGGACCCCAGAGAAGGGTATTTCATTTCTCCACTGCTCTGATGCAAGAGCTCTGGCAAAGCCACTCCTTTCTCTGCTCCAGCTCCGAGGGCTTTGCCAGGTCAAGTGTGAAAGTGTGGGTTGTCCTGAGCAGGAGAGATTCCAGTCCTGCTTCACACTCCTCATGTGGGCATGGGGTGCAGCACTGCCCCTCAGCAGCCAAGCCCCTTCCCAGCCCATGCCCACAGGCAGAGAGTGTGGGACCTCCTTGTTCCGGACATCTGGAAGCTCTGAGGGCACCCTGCTCTGTCTCAGCACACTGCCCAGGGTGGCTGGGTGTACCTGCCAGTCATATCCAGCACTGATAAAGCAAACGGTCTCACAGTATTTCTTGATTATTTGGTTGGAACTGAGGACAGCGTGTGCTTGGGAATTGTCCTGGTTGGAAAAAAACTTCACGCCAACCGGATGTGCTCAAAAGTGGACCTGACTCAGTAGAAATGATGCATAAAAATCATTGCAACCATCTAGATAAAAGTAAATAAGCCACAGAGCAGCATAAATAACAATGCTGAAAACATCATCAGACTTTTAATTTTAGCTCAAAAGAAAACCTATTGAGAACACAATTTATCAGGAAGTCATGATGCCCTTTGCTTTATCTTAACCCCTTTTGCATGCACAACTGTTTTGTTGGACACTCACTTTGGGCCAAACCCTGTTCTAATTTGTTTCCTTGGTAATCAGCACTTCTGGCTGACAGAAGGCTGCTCTGCAGCAGCGTGGTTTTCCACGTGGAGGTCTGCTCTGAGGTCTGTGTGTTTGCAGAGCTGTTCTCAGGTGGCTTCTTCCACCTGGGTGAAGGGAGAGCAGTGGTGGCACTGCAGAGAGGAAAGGCCATTCCCCCTCCTTATCCTCAAGTGGGAAGCAGGGTTAGCAACTGTTGTTTTAAGCTGAGTCTGTATGGCTGAAGAAGTGTTGAAATTCATGCTAAATAAAGCAGGCCTGAGGCCAAATGACCTGGTCAAACCCCTGCTGCACTGTACGTGGTCCTGGGTTGCATCTGGACCACATTGTGCTGCCAAAATGGAAAACTAAGACAGAACATCATCCTTTGTGTCTTCTTCTGTAGTTCCACGATTTTGAAATGCTGTGAGAGCTGTGTGACTGCCCACCAGAGTGGAGTTCTCATAGCATGAGGCCTTTGGTAAGAATTGTTTTCAACACATAATGCCACATGAGTATGCATTTAAGGGTCAACAAATCTCCCTGGGGCAGTGCTGGAGTGCTGTGTAAGGTGAAGGCAGTCAGAAAGTTTGCAGTCTCACTCTTCCTGCCTCTTGGGAGCAGCCATGGGCATGTGCCATTCCCTGGTGGGCACTGGGACGTGTCCAGTGTGGTGCCAATGTGCAGTGAAACAGCGTGGATAAATGGGATCCACTTCTCTGAGCCTGAGCCCCAGCCTTGCCTCCTTTGAGATACAAACATATCTGGGGAGGTAAAGCTGTCATTAGGTACAAGTTAAGTCCATTTTTCACCCACAGAAGAGAAGAGCAGTCACCCAACACCCCAAATAACGTGTTCAGAGTGATACTGATGTCTCAGAAGGGCTTTGCACCCCTATTTCCAGGGAAAGAGTTGTGTCTACAAGGAAATAACAGCAAAAAGGTAGCTTTTGAAAGATGAAGCTTATTTTATCTGATGTGCATTTTAACGAGAAAATTATATATATAGAACTTTACACTGTTTCCTTGAAGCAAAGCAAATTTAGCTACATTTTTGCAGAGTATATCTGAAAATGGGTAAAAAATACTCTTTAATGGAAACCTTTTCCATTTACACAGGAATGAAACAGAATAAACTCCACATTTCCACACTCACATATTACTGTAGACATAAAAATATTCCTGTGGGATCACACAGTCAGAAATCACCTACTCAAGGGGATATGAATGATGACTTCAATAGAAGATGGACATAAATTTTAATTAGTTGGTTATTTGATCTTGTGTTGTTAGTGATGGAGGATCTCAGAAGGGAATTAAGTATGCTTAAGACTGAAATTGCTTAGAACCAAAACACACTGCAAGGTAAGTTAGATACCACTAAATTAAAAGAAACTTTGCACCTATTAGAGATACAATAAAATAAAAATGGCAATTACAACCAAGCAATCAAAAATGCAATTGAGATCAAACCAGCTATGGGGATAACTAAATTTATCCTTGACTTAATCAGACCTGCTAAGTATTTTCAGCAGATTTGAGAAAAAAGTATTAACATTCTTGGGAACATTTTCTCTTGGAAGATACAATTGAGGAATAGAGAAACTAGGTCCAGGGTTTTTTTGCTTTAATGTGTTTTTTCATTGAATTTCTCCTTCTATTTATGTATCCTAAGCAAAGTATCTCTTGCATCATTTATACACTTTGCTTGATCTCTCCAGAATTCCAGTCTTTCACCTACCCTCTGTTAGCTTATCTCAGGAATACCTCTAAAGTTGTCACAGCTTAAAAAAAAAATTTAAAAAAAATATTTATTCTCTTTTAGTTTTGCAATCAATAAAATTATGCACATGAAGTTTAATATGAGGCTGGGCACGTAGGACTGCAGCCTGCTTTGGAAAGGGAAGCAGAGCAAGGAGAGATGCTCCACAGCCAGCGATCCCCCGACTGCTGGGACGCTGCTGGCGAGCGCGTGGCACAGTTTTGACCTCTGCCAAGCATCTCATTTTTCCCTGACAAGGTCTGGGCACAGCTCAGGGTTGCTGCAGATGGAGGACCACTGCCAACAAGCAGCAGGGGATGAGGCTCCTCTTCTGGGGGACGATAAAAATGAAGCCATGTGGTTTTGAGCCAGGCCAGGCCGTGCCAGCTGCCCTCCGGGCCAAAGGGAGCTCCCACGTGTTTACTACTGCATGTCGAGCTTCTACACACAAATGTTTAGGCTGCCTTAGCAGCATGTAATGAAATCAATCAGTCCTGACTATTGCTGGCACCCACTTGCCTGATATTCTTTTCCTGATTTTCCTGGTTTTCAGTGTTAGAAAATTTCCACATTCGACATTACAAAAACTTCGGCTCCTCAAAATTTCTGTGCTATTGCACAGCTACACTTTGGACCTCTTCTTAGCAGTCAAGTCCATATTAGATAGATGGATGTTTAATGATGGAAAATTGTTTCTTTTTCTCATCAATTTAATGACAAAAATTTGTTGAAGCCTCGGGTGAAAATTTATACATATTTGAATTATCAGATAAAGCTCATGAATGTTCTGCAGTGTCAAAGAAACAAACTAATGAGCCAGGATCAGAATGGACAAACAAGTCACCTTAATTAAACAATAGAGATTTTTTGTAATCATTTTTATCGTACATATATCTTCCTATTTTCACTGAGAAAAATAAAGGAAATCATTTTTCTAATCAACTTGCCACTGACCTTGCATTTTTCATCCCTTTTACATCCTCCATCTTACAGATCTCTGGCCACTCAACATGCAAGACCATCACAGTTTGTTGACATGCTTCTACTGTGATCCCATATGACCTTCTTCTCTGGCAGGGTGTCTGTCTGAAACTGTTTGCACAATCTAATCTTCTTTTAAATATAGTTTTTATTATAGAAACAAAAAGGGCCAGACCTATTTTCTAATAAATAACCACAAATCCAGATGCAAAAACATGAACAACATGAAAAAGATTCCTGTTAAATCTGAGTACCTAACACCTTTTTCTTTCATCAAATCTTCAACAGTATAGTATCAATTTACATCTTGATCCTACATGTCTAAAGCTTAAATACATGACAGTTCATACCTAAATTAGCATTTTCCCCCCCTTTTTCATTATTAGAATTTGCTAATAATCTGACTGCTCCATTGCCTGAGGAAGGGAGGAAGAACTGACCTCTTTTCACTAGGGGAGAAAGGAACCATTATTACATTGTATGTTATATTGTTTATGTTGATATTCTCTTCTTGTTCAAAGTAAACCAAGTTTCTAATGACTGCAGATTTGGAGTTCTCTGGGCACTTGCTTTAAAATACAGTAAAGAAGTTAGAAAATTTATGGCCCTATATATACTCCTGCACATATGTATGAATATAGGCACAACAGTAATAATAATGTGGAGTAAATGCACTAAAGGAGTAGGAAAACAAAATGTCTCATCAGACTTTATATTTAAAAATAACTGTAACTTCAGAATTATATTTTGTAAGCAAAATGTGAGTCCCTGACAAATAACAAAACCATTCTTAACACAGAAAAATATGACCACATAGACTGAATAATAATAATAATAATAATAAATAAATAATCAGTAAATAAGCCCAAATTTATCTATAGCTCTTTAAAAGAGCAAACCATATCAGAGGAACCAAAAAGAAAACTTTAGTCAAACTATCCATTAATGGATGATTGGATTTTTAAATACTCTGAATTTCTTTACAAGCTAAAAACTTGCAGAAGAACCTCCAATATGTACTTAAATATGGATTGAAACCATATGGCTGAATGGTTACTTTACGTGTAACAGTTGTGGGAGTGAAGTGAGTTCTGCCCAGAAAGCTGTTAACAACTTCAATCAAAATCACTGTGACAGCCCTAAGCTTGATTTTAAGAACAAATACAAGCAAATGCATGCACACAGCTGTATTTAAGCCTAACTTTGAGGAATCCAGCTCGGAGGATTTGTGCAGAGTAGATAGGACATAGGTCATTAAGGTCTTATCTAAAAGATAATCTCCCTAAAAAATTATGGAAACCTATTGCTTCAGTCACCCAGCACTGGACAAGGTATTGAAGAACATGCTTCAGGAGTAATCCTCTACTGGCAGGGGAAGAGATTAAATGGCCCAATAGCTTTTTCCATCTTTAGTTGTTATGATTGCACTGTAATCCGACTAGTGCCACTTGCCTGAAGAGGGGAAGAAGACCTCAACCTTGGGGGTAGGGAAAGACACAATATTTCATTGTGTACAATATTTCAGAAGCTATTCTTCCCAGAGAGCTCCTCTCAGATTAGTCTTGTTGGGAAAGGTTTATCATTTGCATTCCCATTTCTGCAGTCAATCCAAGTAATATGATTGTGGCATTAAACTTATCCTACAAAAGGTATTTGTTTAAGACATTTCTTTTCCATTATTACTCACACAATGAATGTATGCACTAGGTTTCTAGAAGTCTGCACCAAAAACAACTTTTAAGCCCAGAATCACATTTCCTTCTCCATCGGCCTTAATTCCTCTATTGAAACTTTTTGCTGACTAGTTGAAAGGGGCCGTTCACTCACTTTGCAAAACCCAATATGCGATTTATTCCCACATTTCAAAGGAAGAATGGGAAGCTTTTAAATCTCTACAAAGGAACCGAGTAATACTGATCAAGCCCATCTGACAAGGGGACAGATGTAGAGTGATGAGTGAATTCTATAAGACGCTTTAAAATTTGGATCAGTGAAGACAAGTGTCTTCCAGGAGTAGCAATTTGATTCTCCCCAGCACAGCTCACTTGGCTGAGTAGAAGTGCCACAGTTCCTCTTTCAGTGCTCAAGAAGTACCAGCTCCTTCTCAACAAGGTGGACATATTCCAGAGCTAAAGCACACTGCAAAAGGAGGTCACCTGCACTGCAACTTGTCAGAGTCCAAAAATCCTGAGGAGCAAACTTATTTGAAATGCTTTCTTGTCCAGGAAAGTGTTCCTGTGCTGTTCCCACCTCTGAAACTGTTTGTCATGTTTCATCTATGTGCAACTCATTGTATCCCAAACTTTCTCAAGTTCTCTCCATTGTCGTGTCATGCACAGAATTTTTAACAATAATTTATAAAAAATACCCTCTTGTCTCCTCAGTACATCATGTAGTACTTCCAGTCACACAGCAGCAGTCTCTATCGTGCTTTCAGCTTCCTGCAGAGCCATATTTTGATTCTTCTGTTTATAGCTGAAGGATCTGACTTGGCACTGTTTTAACAATGAATTTTACGCAAAATTTCCTACGAGATTCATCCCATTAAAAGTGGGCAGGTTGCCATGGCCTGCTGGGTCCCTGATCTACCATCAAAGCTGGTGCATCCCTGAGCACTTCTGGCCTTTTTTTGCCTTCATTAAGGCTCTGATCAGAGTAGAAATATGCCCACACAAGAGACAATAAAGATTTTGGACCCCATAGGAAAAATGTGAGATCCAGCTTTGTCAACATCTTAAATCCAGGTCATCTTTACTGTTGCACTGTAAAGAATCATTCTTACAGGTACAAAATGGGTGTAAAGAGGCAATATGGGAGTCAATATAGGTCTGGTCACAGTTTTTTTGAACAGTTGCAATGGTTGAAGGATACAAACAGCAAGATAAAAATGGATTTGGCAGTTATTTGTACCCAATATAGAAGCTCCCTGCAAGAGTATACAAGAAAATATCTGAAAATTTTGTTTTTCACCTTTTGGGTAAGTATGGTTACCACATTTTCACCAAACACAGAATTTACCATTGTTTCCCTTGAGGAAAAAAAATGTCTCTTCTTACTTTTCTGCTCCAAAAAACAATAGGGAGGATATGAAACTACTTTGCCTTTACCTTTGGAAAAATACAGGTAATTATTGCAACAAGATTTTTGATGAATGTTTCTGTGTGTACTTTAGGACTTAGAACTTCTGTAGTAATTTTACTACACAATATTTTTTTACTGTATTTTTAAAATTTATTTACTTTCATTCACATAAGTTTACTTAATTTACTTTACTTAAAAATATTTATTATTTACTCTTTAAAAGACTGAATCAATGATTTCAAAATGCCCCAGTTCTCCACTGGAAGTTGTGCGAATGGCACAACCTCACCAACTTCCCTTTGCACAAAAACAAACAACCTCACAATAAAAATCTGCCCCTTGCTATCTTAAGCAAGAAAGGCTCTCCTTTATTTCACATCCATATTATTATTATTTCAGTTATTGCACTGCAACAATTGTGGTGCAGAAGTGTAGTTTTGGAGGGTAATGTAAACTATTTTCTCCAGTGAGCTCTGATATCTGTGCACAAGAAAGTGGGGAAGCATTCTGTGATGTCAGACTTGCCTTCCATGAAGTTGCCTCCTCCTCCAAGAAGTCCAGGGATGTGCAGTGTCCTGAAGCCTCTTTCCATTTTGTCCTATTCAGCTGAAGCAAGTAGAAACAAAATAGGAAAGTTAACCCTAGAAACAGGAGAAATTTAGGGAGTTATTTCTGTAAATAGAAATGACTCCTGGAAAAGCAACTATAAACATGAAGGGAAGAGGTAGTTCTTTCAGTTTGTTTTGTTTGCTTACCTTCCTCCAAGCGTGCTAAGGGGAAAAAAGAAAAAAAGATAGGCAGACAGAAAGATGCAGACGGAGATACAGAATGTACCCATTAAGTATCTGCAAGGAATGCTTTATCAGCTTGCTCGTCGGCTGCCGAGTTGTGCATTTGAGGGCATTAGATTCCCAAGAGCAGGGATCTATAGAGGATTCCTACCTTTGGAAAAGAACAAAAACACAGAATAAAAGCCTTAATCTTATAACCCCCAATCTAGCCAACTAAATCCCCAATTAGCAATTCAAACAGATTAATATAGTCCTTCCCTCCATTAAGCGTACCCGACATCATGTGGTTGTGTATTTTAAAGTTACATTTTCCTTGTGTGCAGCTCTTTTTCTCACCAAAGTTGACAATTCCTTTCAGACCATCCTACTTTTCCATAGACTGGGAATGGACTCTTTATCTTTTTGCCTTTCTTTTTCCCCCTTGTTTTTTTCCTTTTAAGTGCCGTGAGTCTCGTTGATGCACTCTGGCAGAATCTCTTAAATTAATGCTTTCCTTTATTGAACATGTCTCCAGATGTCTGTCCACCTTGCCATTTCCATACTGCAGGCTGTTTGCAGCGTTCCCTCTGAGAGCCATGTAGAAGGTGGAAATGGCACACTTCTCTGGCTTGCTTGGGAATTCACTCTTATTCCCATCAAGCTCATGAGTGCTGTAACTTTAATGACCATTTCTGCTCTTGACTGAGGAGAAACCAAGCACAGGGCTGTCCCAGCTGGGAAGAAGCACTGCTAATGCCTCCCTGAGAAAGGCACTTTGGATCTTTCCCATTTCAGAGAGTAAGCCAGTGCCAAATGCCATCAGACATATCAAGATCATGTTTCTAGAAAGTATGAATTACCTGTGACCACTAGAGGTGGCCAGCAGTCTGTTGACTGACCCTATAAACTACTTCCCCCATTTTTGCAACCCCATTGGGCTAGGTGTAGCAGAGGCCCATGTATGTCCCTGGTCCTCTCCCATCCTTCATTCCTCTGCATGTAAAATGATGGTGAAAACATTTTGACCCTTCCCTGCAATTTCATCCCTCTCATGTAATTTCTGGTTTTAAGCAAAGGGAAGGAAAAGCTGACCTTTTTTTTTTTTTTTCTCTCATATTTTGCTAAGCAGACCATTTAAAAATCTCCTTTTCCACCAGTTGCAGTAGATTATCAGAAGGGAGGTTTTGGGAGGAAAGTGAGTCTTGCAGCAGAACATGTCTGTGGCCTCCCACAACCAACCAGCTGTTAGACTATTGGAACTGGGAATATTGAGGTTCATGCCTATGCTACTGGTTTTCTTTGCACACAATAACCCTCAGGAAGAGTAAAGATGCACAGGCTTTTCATCTTCTGCATATCACAGAAAGGAATAAAACTTATAAAAATGCAATTGGAGACAATATTTCTCTCACACTGTGTCCTGAAAAGCAAATATAACATATGCCTCAATGGTAAATGTAGAGACAGCTTGTATTTTCTCAGTTCTTATCTTTGATTCTTTGAAAATTAATTGTGAAACTTTTAAGAAAGTTCAATAAAATAAATGCAAGCCTGAGCATATGGAGATTATTATAATGACCATTATTCTGCCTATATCCAGTCCATTCTGCGTGTTCCCAATCACCAGCAACATTTCACAAATACTTTGCTGCCCTGCACTTTACATATACAGGTGTGCTTACACCTTATATAGACAACAATAAGGCCCAGTCTGACATGTGAAGCATAAGAGGAATAACAAATACACGTCTGCTTTACTTGTCTACCAGGTGGAACAAAACTTCCCTAAACATTTTTGATCAAAGGCACTTTCCATCAAACAAATTTTTGTCTGTATTTTAAAAGTTTGACTTGACTTTTTTCTAGGTTAAGTTTGCTTTAGGGTTTTTTTTTCCTTTTTACTGAGAGTTTAAAAAATATAATAGTCAAAATAAAATTCTTTTGCTTTAGACAAATAATAAATATTTCAAGTATTTATGAGAAAAAAAAAATTATTAATTTTGCCTGTTCTTGTCTTAAGCTTGAAAAGATTCATCAAATAAATAAGCTGTTCTTCTTATTTAACTTACTTGGAAGCTATGCTACCACATTTCAGAATCCCTCATATTTAATTTTTTGTTTTGTGTCTCTCATAAGTGACTTTCTAAAACTTTACTCTGCTGGAATCAGTAGTTACTTCCGAAATATCTATTTTCTCTTTCTATAAAAGTCTTTATCCCTTAAGACTTAAGGATTAAGATGTGACACATGATCAGAATCTATTTCACACACTTTGCAACTATTCAGCAAATAAAATGACCTGAATGGATTCTCGCTACATTTAAATCTTACAATTTTTTGATAGCTTCACAAATACCCAGCTTTTTATGTCATACTGGAGTATCAGGAACAATTTTTATCAGAAATGTTTGTATGGCTATAGCAGATGGACATGCATGGTTAAGAGAGGGCCCCTGACCTTCTCACTGACCAGAAAACCATCCAGTGAAAAAAAAAAACAGGTGGAAGTGGACAAGAAAACAAGATGTAAGGATTCCACATTGGATGGAATCCGAGTCACTGGAGCTCCTGGCCAGTCAGGTTCTCCCAGGATTTCTCCTGAGGGACAGACCAGCCCAACACACACACAGAGACACACGCAGAACAAACAGCCGTGAGTGTGCAGCCTCCTGTGCTGGGGCGCGCGGAACACGCTGCGAGCAGCGCGGGGTGGAAGGCATCACCCAGGGCAGATGGGTGCACGCTGGCCCTGGGGGCACGGGCTGGGGGAGAGGGGAACTGAGTGGGGATTTCCAGCACTGAGCTGGAGAAAACAGGCAAGAAGCAGGAAATTCTGGCTGAGCCAAGCCCCGTGGCATGACTCCCAGAAAAGGAGTCAATATCGCAGGGATCTGGAGGCATCAGAGGTGGTTTTCAACAGCTGGCTTTAACAACTGGATCTCCCTTCTCTGCCATCTGTGAGGTTGCACAGTAGCAGAGATGGGAGCGAGTTATCTGCTGGATATCCCAAATCCATGCAGGTTTGCCAGGGGTTACTGCAGACAGCCAGAGTAACTGGGCAGACAGGCTGAATTTTACTGGAAGTGAAACACTTGCACAGAAGTCAAGCTCCCAGGCTAAGCTGGCTGTGGGCAGAGAACCACATGCTGCACTGATACAGCCCATGAGTCATGGGCAACGCTTCCACCAATAGCAGAACAGGTCCTTTGTTAATGACTCCATTAATAGGCTCCTTGCAAGATCAGACACACACACTTCTTCTTGCTCTGTGCAGGAGTATTCTTCTTATGCCCAGTGAGCTCTTAATTTGCAGTCAAGTTAAAACCTGATCTGGTTCCTTCCACTATCGAGAAATAGCAATGTCCTCTGAATTCCTTGTTGCACAGGGGAGCCAAACCTCACCCAGATGCTGGCAGTTGCTCATTTTTGACAGCTAGTGGCTTGCAGCAAGCATGCTTTGCTACCATGAGGAGCTAGGTTAGGCCCAATCCTGCTAACACCTAATACTAGACAAAGTCCTTACTCAAGTCATCAGACATAACTCATTGCAGGAAATGCTACCTCTGTTAGTGCTCTGCTAAACTTTGTGCTCAGATACTCAGATAAGTTACAAGCATTTTTATTTATGAATGAATTTGAGGCTAATTTGGTCTGCTTTAGCTGTCACACCATGTACAGATGAATTTATCAAGGCTTAAGTTCTTTCTTCCTGAGATGTTTATATTCTTCAGATACCACCTTTACAACCCACCACAATTTTCTTCATGAACACATTTTGATAATAGTGTCAACATAGTCTTCATTTGCAGTAGCAGAAGTTAGAAACATGCAATTTACA
Organism: Parus major; assembly: GCF_001522545.3. Classification (NCBI taxonomy): domain Eukaryota; kingdom Metazoa; phylum Chordata; class Aves; order Passeriformes; family Paridae; genus Parus; species Parus major. The sequence goes on along the minus strand of NC_031769.1, from coordinate 7,931,101 downwards.
ATTTAATGAGAAAATATTTTAATAAATTCCTGTATAAAGGGGAAACATTGCTCTTAATCTTATCATTATATATCTTCCATACCAGCATATTTATGTTTCAAGGGGTTCAGAAGCACAAAAAAGTGGGAAAGTCACCAATATCTATCAAAAGATAAAACATTTATCTGTGAAATGATAGAGGTTTTTGATTCTAGGAGAAATAAGGAGCAGGAGTCAGAAGAACTGCTATGTTGGACTTCTAGAGGGCAGATTTTGTCCTATTAGGAGCCTGATTGACAGTGTCCTTCAGGAGGCAAAGTGGTCCAAGAAGGCTGGATGTTCTTCAGGAAGGAAATCTTAAAGGTACAGGAGCAGGCTGACCCCGTGTGCTGAAAGACGGGGCAGTGTGGAAGAAGACTGGCCTGGCTGAACAGAGACCTTTGGCTGGAATTTGGTGCATAAAAAAAGGAGTTTATGAGTTTTGTGAGAAGGGCCAGGCCACTCAGGAATACTACAAGAATGTTATGAGGTTATGCAGGAAGAAAATTAAAAGCGGTAAAGCCCAAATAGAACTTCATTTGGCTACTGTTGTAAAGGACAATTAAAACAATTGTTCTGTAAATGTACCACCAGTAAAAGGAGGGCTTAAGAGAATCTCCATCCTTTACTCAATGCAGGAAAAACAGTGACAAAGGCTGAGGAAAAGGCTGAGGTACTTAATGCTGAAGGCTGGCAAATGTGACACCTGTCCACAGGAAGGGGTGGAAGGAGTATCCAGGGAGGCACTGGCCTGTCAGCCTGGCCTTGGGGAAGGCAGATCATCTTGAGTGCCATCACACTGCATGTACAGGACAACCAGGGGACCAGGCACAGCCAGCATGGGTTTGTGAAAGTCTGCTTGATCAGCCTGATCTCCTTCTATGACACTGTGACCCTCTTAGTGGGTGGGGGAAAGGCTGTGGATGTGTCTACACAGACTTTAGTAAAGCCTTTGTCACCATTTCCCAGAGGATTCTCCTGTAGAATCTGGCTGCTCATGGCATTGTTCACTGGATAAAAACTGGCTGGATGTTCAGGCCCAGAGGGTGGTGAGGAATGGAGTTACATCCGTGGTTGTAACTCTGGGTGGTCACAAGTGTGTGCCCCAGGGCTCAGCTGATGCCAGTCCTGTTTAACATCTTTATTATTTTTATCTGGACATGGATCAAGAGAGGACTCCTCAGCCAGTTTGTGACACTTAAGTTGGTGGGAGAAAGAGAAGGGCACCAAAGGTGGTGCAGGATCTGGAACACAAGTCCTCTGAGGAATGGCTGAGGGAGCTGGGGGTGTTTAGCCTGGAGGAAAGGAGGCTCAAGGGAGACATTGTCATTCTCCACATCTGCCTGAAAGAAGGTTATAGCCAGGTGCAGGTTGGTCTCTTCTCCCAGGTAAAAAGCCACAGGACAAGAGGAAATGGCATCAGGCTGTGCCAGGGTAGGTTTAGATTGGATATTAGGAAAAATATATTAGAAAGTGTTGTGAAGCATCAGAACAGGCTGCCCAGGGAAGTGGTGAAGTTACTATTCCTGAAGGTATTTCAAAGATATGTAGATGTGGCATTTAAGGACATGGTTTAGTGGCAGTGCTGGATTAATGGTTGTACTCCATGACCTTAGGGGCCTTTGGCAACCTAAATGATTCTATAATTCCATGAAAACAGTGAAAATCACAGCATCTTAGTGCATTAAAAGCTGTGTAACTTACTAGAGACTGCAGTACATTATGGCAATAGTTTTATCTAAACATGGGTAAACATCTTGTACAAATTAAAATAATCTACAACTTTTACTCATCTCATTTTTCTCCACCCTGCTCTGTTATGATGGACTTTATGTTTTAGGTACTTTCTAAAGCAGAGCACATTGTGCAAGGACACACATACACAGAAAGAGAAGCATGAAAGTCTACATCTCATGTCAAAGAGCACTGTCTACCTACCCATTCAGCCTTGAATGAGGGCCACCCTCTCACAGGGGTAATGAGAACAGGCATGGTGTGGAAAAGCTCCCCTAACAGTGTGACACTGGGGAGATAGAGTTAGAGCTTCAGCCCAGGACTCCCAGCCCTGAATAAACTATGGAGGCTCTTCCTAGGCTGATATTTGCATATCTTCTCAAAGAGTGACCACAAACCTCTTGTCCCTTTAACCATGAGTTTTTGCAGAGTGACCAGGCCCAAGTGTCTCCCACTCAGGCAGAGGCTCCAGGGCAGCGTGAGGGCTTTTTGAGATGCTTGTTCTTCAGAAGGCCTTGGTGTTTCAGGCTGAAGAAGTCTAAATCTCAGGGATTATTGAGCTTCCCATGGAAGCTCTCATCCTTGAAAGCTTCTTTTTTTCATTCAGTCTGAGCTTGTATCTGCACTACTTTGGTGGATATTCCTGGAGGGCTGGAGCTGTCTGACCCTTCCTTGGTCACCACCTCTGGTTTCCCCATTAGGCCTGCTGGCAGCTACCATGGATGTCCCCAGTGTTACTGAGCAGAACTGTGTGTGTCCCTCTGTCCAACAACATCCCAGGGCAAGGACAGCTCTCCTGAGGTTCCTGGCTCAGCTCCTCACTCTCCCTCAAAGGAGAGGGCCTTGCCAAGGAGCCCTCCACCACAGCAGGAGGGGAAGGCACAGGCACGCAGCCTCACACTCTTCCTAGGTGTAAAAGTCACAAGCCATTTTATTAGACTTTTTTTCTTCCCTTTTTCTCACCCTGTGGTTACAGCAGCCATGGATAAGATGGGGTAATTAAGCATCAAGGTTCCCAACCCTCCCACCTCCACTGATAAACCTCCCACCCCTGCCTAGACATGCTCTCTGACATTTCAGAGCCCAGTATCCTCTTGATCCTTTGGCTAAACAACAGACCTTCACTATCACTCAGGAAGCTGAGCCTTTGAACTCAAACCATGTATGTTTAAGGTGGGGAAAACCATATCTCTGTGTATGGAAAGAGGCTGAGTTTTTTGGTGGTTTTTTTTCCCCCTCAGTAGCAGTTAAGCATTTTTAAGGTCTGATTAAAACAGGAAGAAACAGAAAATCCTGGAAAATTTCAGGTTGGATTACTTCTCTGCAGTAAGAGGAAGAATCCTAAAATAGAAAGGACATCCGAGTCTCATCAAATATTCTGTAGTTTTGGCTCAGAGCACTTGCAGCCACTGAGATAATAACTTGCTTTTCTGCACTGCTACCTTTTAACTCCTGCACATGCAGCTACCAAAGACAAAAACAGATGTATGTACACATACAAGTAACAGTGACCTAATATCACCATCTGAATGAAATCAAGTATTTCATGTAAAGATTTTTGACATGACTTTATTGTATTATTTGCCTTTTTTTTCCCTCAGCAGCAGACAATTGATAGTTTTAGAAGGATCTCTTTAAATATTCTGGAGCACATTTAAAAGGCTGACAAGTTGTATTTGTGGTTTTCAAAAGAAATAATTTTTGAGTAGAGCTATCTTTTTTTGGCATAAAGCAATTGGAAAGTACCATAGATATCTCAATAAAACACATCAAAAGTAACTTTCTATAGCTTGTTTTGACATGTCCACTTGTGGGTTGTATCAACTTTAACTAAACATCATTTTTTTTCCTCTGTCAGTACAAACCATTAAAAACATTCAACAGAAAAAGCAAATAGAAATAACCCAGTCCTGTGTTTGCCTATTTTCAAATAAAAGGAGATACAGAAAGGAGTGGTCACTGCAGTTGAAAGTGCATTTTTCTGATTCATATATTTGCTGTAACTATTTGCAAAGGATTTAAATGTCTAAGAAAAATGCCCAACCATTTTATAGAGAATGCTGCATTTGAGAAAGCTGAAAATGCTAATCTGATTTCATATTTACAAAGGTTTGTTTACTGTGTGTGTGATCAATTCACCAAATGACAGCAAACTTTGGTAAATACAGTTTTGATGCTGAGACTCTTTGACCTTTTTATGAAGGAATAGAAATCTTATCCACTCTAGAACCAATCCTAAAGGAACACTTTGTGCTGATTTCATTTGAGATCTTATCCTTTCTCTCCCTTTCCTTCTCTCTCTTTTTCTCCCACCCTCCCTTCCTATGAACACTGAATGCTAAGTAATTTCCTTGTCAAGGTTGCTTATCAGGACTAGATTTACACTTGATATCATTTTGTAAGCATGTAGCAAATGGTTCATACATTAAGAGAAAAAGGGAGCAGACAGTGTTTGTGTCTGAGGAGGAAATGAATCTCAAAAAAATAAATGGCTGTTAATTAATATCCTAATAAAAAAATAAATAAAAGATCATTCAATCACAGAACACGCCTAGGAAACAAGCAACAAAATCAGGTCTAAAAATAGGGCTGCATGCTCTTTATCAATCCTGAGCACTCAGAGGCACTTTCTGTTCAGTGATTCAATGCAGGTGAATTAAATGCACAATGGAGGATCTTTCTTTAACCCCCCAAAAATTAATTGCAAAAATACCTTATTGAGAACATTTCAGTGCATCAGCATCCTGCCACTTCCACAGCAATGTTTAAAATGACAATGCTTGTCTTACAGGAGAAAATTGTTTAAGGCTTCCTTATGCCTAACCCAAGGTAATCATTTGCAAAGACAGTGGGCAGTCAGGCTGGAGTCAGCCAGTGGGAAGGATTGAGAGATGATCTGTACTGACTGGGCTTAAACTTTCAGTTTAAGGATTCCTATAATTTGACTGATTTTGCTGGAGAAAGAGGGATCCCAAAGTTTATTCCAAGCAAGTAGAAATCTAAGCTTTGGCCAGCACCCACAATAAAGGCAGCAGTTATATCTGCTTTAGTGCCTGAAAATGAGGACCACAGATGTTTTCTGCAGAGCTACATGACCCCCAAACGGAGAATTACAAATCCTATGCTACAAAGAGATGAATCTGTAACACATTACTACTGAATTACACTAATGTAACCCACATAACCTGTTAAAACCTATCAGTGAATAGGAACACCCATAGTGTTTTTCTCATTACTGAGTCCTAAAATGCATCACAAGCATTTTGATAAAGGTATAGAAATGTATTATATTAGGCTAGGTGATAAATGTCTGACACATTAGGTGCTCTGCATTAAATGCCCATTGTTTTACTTTCCTTCTCAGGTTCCTTTACAGGAATGGCAGGCAGAGAGTTCTTCCACATGCATGAAGCCATTCCATGTGCCCATCTTTGGGGACAGCACACTTGGGAGCAATTCTCCTGCCCTCTGTGCTTAACCCTGGTGAGTGGCTCATGGGCTCAGATTGAAGCCATTCAGGGCACCAGGTTCCTTCTTTATCAGCTTAACAAACAAAAAAGTGCAGTGATCTCACTGTCTTTCAGATGTGATTGTCAGTGGGTGAGAGGGATCTAGGGACAAATGGGAGCCAATTCCTGCAGCACTGGAGAAGAGATCTTTGGAGGTCTTTGCTGTACAGTACTGAAATTCTAATTCTTCCTAGATTATGTGCTACAGCCTGGCAGAGATGGAAATGTATATCTAGTTTTCAGTTCTTTCTAATCTCTTGCTCTCCTCTCAACCTGCTCCATTTTCTCTCTTGCAACCTGTGTTATATCCTGATTCTCATCATTACCTCTTTCTTCTTTAGTGATGTATTTCTGTTTTCACCGATTTTTTCTCTGCCTTCTACTCAATTTCCCTTCTTTCCACAGCTTTTCTTTCAGCAAAGTTTCATCCTTTGCTTCTTGTTGTGGACTGATTCAGATGGGAACCTAAGGATGAAAATACTTTTCAGGGAAGATACAGAAACCCAAGGATCTCACAGTCTGTCAAAAAGAAGTTGCAGCAATGCAAGATTTCCAGTGTCCTCTCCATTAAATCTCCCAAGGCAATTCCACGAGTGAGGCAGAAGGAAGGTAGCCATGACAACTGAAGGCTTTAATAGTATCAGTTGCCTTCTGCTGATGAGCCTCTTCCTGACCCCAGAGCAGAAACTAACGATGCCATCTCCAGGGTGATGCATATCCTCCACTATGACCCATGGACTAGAACAGACGAGGGACAAATCTGGCATAAAGAGAATTATTTTGAAAGGAAGTCAGATAAGTTAAGATGCAACACAAATCATAAACTGAAAAGGTGATATCATGCCCTGTTCAGATCCCAGACAGAAGTAGAGGTTTAGCTTAGACCATCTAGACTAAATATACAACTCAGAATTGTGTCTGTCCCTCTCAGGTGACTGGAAAAGTATCCATTCTCTGCCAAATTGGCAGCTCTGCCTCACCAGTCTCTTCAGTGCAGATGACACTGAAGATACCAATTCTCAAGCAAATGCCATTGCATGTGATCTGCTACACTCCCCCATGGCCCCTCATGAAAAGTGAATGTAATGTTGCATGTGAATGACAACTACAGAGTGGTTACCTTAGAAGAAATACAACATGAAAACTGAAGGACTGAAAGTGAGTCAAACAACAGAGCCCAGCAGTGGGACACTGAATTCCCAGCCATTCCCCTCTTCCTTGCCAGACTTTGTTAGTCTCTAGTAACACTCTAGAGTCATATAGTGCCAGATAGGACCCTGGAAACTCAAATAATACCTCTAGTGTGTTGCTGTGATACAGCCTGGCTGATCAGAGCCCCGAGAAGCACACCAAGAGAAGGTGGACACTGGTTTCAAGAGGCAAACCAAGGAAAGAAGCCAATCACTCCTTAATATGATTGACTTCTACTAGTGGACTTCAGTCACCAAGGGTGGAAAATAGACTAAGGAAGAGAAGAAACTTTATTTTTTAATAGCTCAATTAAATTCTGCATGATTTAAGATGCTTCTGACAAGAAATGCACTTAGGAGCTCTACTATTACATCACACCAGGCAGCAATGGGATAAAGGTCAAAGTACTTAGCTTCCAAAATAGTACAGAGCCAAAATCAATCAAGTGGGAACAAGTCCTGTCTAACATGTCTGCCCATCTTCTTAATAGTAGAGTGGTACATAACACAAAACCAGATTCTTCCAGTTAATTCAGAATGTGGCACTGGCACTGTGCCATAAACTGACCATGGTAATTTCTGAACCTTATATAGGAAGCCAGATAAATCCATGGTTGGTCAGCTGTGATTTTAATTATGAATTCAAACTGATTCAAGTAAGAACTTAAAATATATGTTCAGGTAGTTTCCTACCTTTCATGGAAAAATCCAGCACACAAATGCTAAATAACCCTTTGCTGCCACCTTCCTCAGGAGGCACCCATATTTCATTAATTTTGCCTCCTTATATCTAGGCATTTCTTAGGGATTCAGAGGTCATCTTTCCATAGGTTAAAATCCCTGAACTCACTTTTCAATAACATCTTCTACTTCATATTGAAAGCCATCTACTTCACAAAGAAGCCTTCAGAAGGTCCCACTCAGAGTTTTCCTTCACTCAGTATTACATAAATTTCCCTTCTTTATGGTCAGTTATGTAAGGACAGCAACTCTGTCTACACCTACTCTAGCAAATTCAGCTGGATAGGGAACATTTCTGGGCCCCAAACCCGACAGAACTGCCCATCCTGCTTTCCATGAAGGCAGAGTCTTCCCTCCAAGCAGCAGCCAAATTGAGACTAACAGATTAACAGCTCTTCTGCCTATATCCTGGCCTGCCTAGATCCCTAGGAAAGAGCCTAAGAAAAATAATAAAACATAGTGCTGCCATGTCATCTGATCTCCAGTTCTGGCAATCAGTAAATAAAGGTTTCCATTAACCAGATTTGCACATGGATCATCAGTTTTAATGGCCACCACTCTCCATTTTGACTCATTTGGAATTTTTCTAGCCTTTTTGAACCTATTGCGTTTCCATGCTTCACCACATACTGTAGCAACAGGTCACTATGGTTCTATTGTGCAAAAAAAAATATCACCCTTTTACAATGTTGAACCTGCTGCCATTATGAAAATTGTGATTCATCATTTCCTTTTTCTCTTCTTCACAGCATTCCTGTGTGTTTAGATCTTTTATCACATATCTTCTCTTGTCCAAATTAAAGGAACTTTGTCTATTCAGCCTCTGCTTATATGAAAGCTCTTTGATGGCTCCAGTAACTCTTATTCCTTTTCTTATTACCTTAGACAGGGAGCTATCAGAAGTTCATGCAGTACACAAGATACAGAACTGTCATAAATTTAAAGTGGCAGCAAGGTGTTCTTCCTTTTTCTGTGTTTTGGGTTGTTGTTTTGTGCATTCTCTACGCTGTTGGCTTATTAAAATCTTTATTAATTGAAACAGTCTTCAGAAATTGAGGTGAATTCTGAACACAACCTTTACCAACATTCAGTGAGAGATGTGATCTTAAAAGGTGCTCTTAAAAAAGATTGCAGCACTTGCTTTATTCTCTCAGCCAGTCAGATGCTATTAGGTGTTACAAGAACAGCCTCCTCCTAAAGAAGAGATGGGAAAGCTCTGACAGACTTCATTAACAGACAAACAAACCTACTTGACCTATTTTCACACTCTTCAGATAGAAACACAGTGAGCTCTTTGCCCATATCTCTGCTCTCATCTCCATGCTTTCTATTGTCTTGGGATGACTCTGAAACCATAGGAGCATGGGGTGAATCTTGTCCAGCTGGCCCCAACAGCTTCATTGGCTCAAAGAGACCCAGAAAGACACAGATCTCTTTAGCAAGTGTAAAAAGGCTTCACCCTTTCAAAGAATTTAGTACATTTTCGCACCCTAATAATTAGTTCAAGGAGAAAGTATTAGGCAGACTTGTGTAATTGTGCAGGTCCACTAATCTAAGGAATAGTATTTGTTTTGACTTGCAAGTAATATATGATACATTTTTTCATAATTATGAACTTCATCATAAGGATAGGCAAAGAGATTTTAATCTCACGTTGATAAATTTTGCAGGGCTGGGTAACAGGTGGAGCCATTTATCTCTGTACTAACTTGATGGTGTTTACAAACCAATTGACGAATGCTTTAGAGGAGTTCCAGGCCCGCCTTGTTACTTATTTATTAACCACATGGATCCATGGGAATCCAAACTGGGTTTACAGCACAACTTGGTTATTCAAAGCTGTAGCTGTGTACAATTCCCTCTTTCTCAAAATAGAGATTTATCCCTTCATGCCTATTAGTTACAATGAACATTGTCTCAATGGTCAGAAGTCTCAATTATCCAAACAAATCCCTTATGACATCTGGATAATTGAGCTCAGCTACTCTTGTGGATAGTTGAAATACCAACATTCCCATGTAATTTCTCATTAGGATTTAAGTGAGCTTAGATTATATCTTAGAAGTCTGTCTTTGATCATAGAGCTATAATGCAAACATAGCAATGACATTATTCCCACACAATTAGTCATTCCTCTTAAAGTGTGTTTTAAATATTAAGGATGATATGTCTTCCTGTAAACTCTCCCCAGTCTACCCAGAGATCTGAACTACTACATCAGCACACCAGAAGACTGGGATGGTGACAATCAATTTTTAATTGGAAAAATGAGGTATCATAAGACAGTGTAAATTTCAGCAAACAGTAGCTTCTGCGAATGGAAACAGGAGCCTCCAAACAAATCACATAATTGTGTTCCTGAAATTTAATGAGAAAATTAGTTTAGGATAATAAAACATCGAGCTTCATGTGGCTGGAATATAAGACATTGCCTCAGTGAACACAAATAAATACTATGACCCCTCTGGGAAAAGGGTACCAAGTTGAAAAACAGTTCTGAGGAACTGTACTGTCACTGCGAGCTCCTGGGACAGTGCAACAGGCACAGGGGATGATGTTCAGGAGTGGAAGTTTCCCACTTTTCAAACATAGACAAAATGTCCAATCTGTTCCCAAACTGGCGCTCTGGGTGAGAGCACATCTTGCCCTTGGGTGCCATGAACAGCATGAGTAGAGAGAGCCAGGGCAGGATGTCAGTGGGGTTTGTTCATGGAGTCCCAGATGAGAAAGGTGTAGAGAGGGAAGTCAGATGTAGGGTATGGGCACTGCCACAACACACACACATGGCTTTAGTCTCAGCCTATGGCAGTGCTAGCCACAGTTTGGTTATATAGGACAAGGCAGGTCTGTGCTCATGGCAAATAGCAGCTCAGGAGTGAGATGGAGAACAGGTGGACGGTGGGAAAAGAGGAGAGAATGTGTGGGGAGGCTGGAGACAGGACCAAGGGCAGGTTAACAACTTCAAAGGACATTATTTGGTGTAGCAGGCAGGCAAGCCCAGCAGAATGTCCAGTTCATGAGCCTTCCCACAGACTTTCCATCTGACTGCTGTCTCCCCACATTTTTGCAGAACTTTTGTAGCTAGACTGGGACGGGCTTGTAGAAAACAGTGCTATACCCCACAAGACAGAAACACTTCTGAAAGTGCTCTGATCACTGGTTGTTTTCAGTGTGTTGTTGGTCACCTGACACCCATTACCCAGTCACCAACCTCCCTGCACACACATAACAAGCATTTCAAAGTTCTTCATGGACCTGAGGTCTTGAACCAGACAGCCACAGAGAGGGCTGGATTCCCAGGGCACTGGGGAGCGTTGGTGTGCATTTCAACCCCACACATATCTCCCACCAGCAGACCAAAACACACATGTTCACCAGCTGCTGTGGCTGCCTGCAGCTCACAGAAAGATACCAAAGGTGCCTGGGGTCTGTCCACTTTGCAAACACCCGAGTGGACTGAAGGTTGTTAGTGGTCTGGAGGGATAGAGGCAGTCTTCTGAAGCTCCATTCCCACCCACCCTGCTCGAGTAGGGTGTGCCCCATCCCTGCTCTTTCCTGAGGCTATGGAGCAGGCAGAAGGAGTACTCGTTCTGCTCCCACCACTGCTCAGCTTGCTCAGCCATCTCCTCTAGCTGTTAGTGAAGCAATGAGGAGGCACAAACCTCTTCCCACAACAAGGAATATGAAACACTGCTGGAGTCAGTGTGTCTTGGAGAGAGTAGGCAGCCATGATAACAGCACAGGGGCTGGTGAGAGGGCCCTGGGTAAGCTCCTGCCATCCCGGTTTTGAAGAGCCTAAGGGGATGATTACAAAAGGGTTTGCTCCAGCTATCCCTGCTTCTGTGGTTGCTCTCTGGAGCTTTTCTTCCCCTCATCAGTGGAGGCTGTTAGTTCAGAGGCTGGTGAATGACAATGCAGTATCAGCTGGAAGGACCTGGGCCACCTGGCAAACATTTGCTCAGGGGCAAGAGAATACCCACAGTTTTGGTTTTTTTCAGTCTCATGCAGAAGTTTCCATATGAATAGTATGTATCTATTTCCCCCTTTGAAGCTGGTCAAACTGTCCTTTAGGATGTTTCTGTGGGGATGGCTGACAGAACATCTTTTGGGGATTAGTGAATGGGAGAGGGCAGTGGGTGCTTCAAAGGAGAAGATAAACTAGCCACCTTAGAGTATAACCCAAAGACTGAATTTATGTAAAAACAATCAGGAGGGGTTTGTTTTGGGAAAGCCAATGGCTGTGAAGATGAGCATGAATGGAGGTCACTTGTCTTCAGTGGCAGATTACAAATTGTCTTCTGGGGAAAAGGGTCATAGGGACTTAATGACTTTCTGGAGGCCTTCAGCAGCACCAGCTGCAGAAAGCTTCACCCACCTTCTAGAGGGGCCTTTTACTGATTTCATAAGGTGACCATCTCAGACTTGATATCTTTTAGGCAGGTGAAGTAAAATGATCTGAATCTCATCCCAGGATCCACCACCTCAGGCACAACTCCAAGTCAGGCAGCTACACCCAGGCAAACACCACTCTGACTTTGCATCTTTGTCTGGAGCAAAGACCTGATCAAGAGGTGGGTGAGGTGAATAAAGCTGTGAGGGATCCTGCATGTCCTCTCAGCTGTTTCCATTCACTGAGCTCCTGGAGAGTCCCAGTGGAAAGGAAAAGCTGCCTTTTTTCCTCTGCAGTGCCCTCCAGGGAGGGCAGGAAAGCACCTACCCTTCTTCACAGCACATCACCCCTCAGGCACAAGGCCTGGCTGTCACCCAGGGATGTCATTCACCTTCTTGGTACTTCAGATGCACCTATACTTTGAATTGTCCAATTCTGTCAAAGTTGTGGGGAGAAACAAGAGAGGCTTAAAATAGCTAAAGCAGAAAATTCCCCAACTGTCAGTTTTATAATTCTTAAATCCATTCCAGGAGAGCTAGCTTTAGCCCTATTTCCTGATCGCTTGGAAAAAACTGAGACAATCAATTAAAGTTTTCCCATGCACCCTCTTGGACAGATGGTTGAACCATTTTAATTAAGTGCATGTATTGGACTGACAGAGTTGATGTATCTGACGTGACAGACATTTTCTGTGTTCATTTCGGTTTTTAATCTTTCACTCTCTTTAGTATGCACAGAATTGTGCTATTTGCACTGTGCTCTCAGAAGAATTATTCAATACGCAGTCGATCGCTTGGATTATTAGATTTTTATTGCTTGTTGTTGTTGGGTTTGGCCACAGTGAAAAGCTTCTCAGTAACAATTAGCTACCCCTCTGACTCTAATAATGAAAGGATCTAACATTTTGAAGTCTCTGTTGGAAGATAAGTGGCCATATTTTTAAAAGATATTTAGATGTCAAGAAGGGCAAATTAAGGCATACTGAGATTTTCAAAAGCATCTAGGTACCCAGTACCTCAAATTTCAATGGCACTAAAATGGTGTTGGTTTTCTGCAATGCTGGACTCCTAATCCCTGTGCAAGCCTGCACTGCTGCAGTATTACAAGGTGGCTGTTCACCTAGATTCCTATTTAAAATAAAATAAAATTAGCCTTGCTGCAAGGGGTTTTGAAATGAGACACATACTTCTTTTTTCCTACATCTCTTTACATTCTGTGGCCTTGCATGAGGTGGAAGATATGGCATAATGGCATTGGTGGCCCTCAGTGTGAGAACAGGATCCCATGGAGTGTAGGATTTCCCTTTACATGACTTCAGTGATGGGATCTGGGTAAGAGCAAGTTCCTAACACAGAGAGATAATTTCACAGCTAGAAGTCTCTTCCTGGAGTGTATCAATCCATAAGTTTGTTACAGTAAAATATAATAAGTTATAATGCATATATGAGAATCACCAGCATTTTTTTTTTCTTCTTGTGCAGAGGTATTCGTATAAACATTAGACATCGCTGCAGCATGTACAAGACCTCTGACTTTCCTGGTTTTCTTCACATGACTCAGTTCTGTTTTAATATTAATAGAGATTAATAAGTTGAGTTTGTATTAATAGAATCTATTCTCTCTAGGTTTCAGTGAATATCAATCAATACCTGCAAAAGTACCATATACTGGAATATTGTAGTGGCTACAAATACTCTTCTTATTTCCTGTATCTTTACTGGCTGACATGAATTATTGTTTTCACCTAAGATAAACTCCTAGGCTCTTACACATTTCATGGCAGAAAAAGCAGTGTCTCTTGGTAAGGAAACCATTTTGGACAGATACTTCTACAGAGACCTGGCTGACATGCTCATTATAGAAAAAAATATAGTGCCTGTATCCTCAAGACTTTCCAATGTCCCATGGCCAGGATCTGTCAGTTTTAGGAAGTAAGATTTCTTGAATGGTCTTTGAGGAAAAGCAAGAGGAAATAGTAAAAAAAATGAATGTGTTCATGTGCCTGACAGTTTTGGGAGATAAAATATTTGTGACATAGCAGATAAGTAGAAAGGGAAGAGTAGGGAAAAAAATCAGGTTGTTCTGTTCAAGGAACACAAGACCCAAGGTTTAAAAATAAGTGTAGTCCTTCCTGCATAGGCAGAGTGAGAGAGAGCCCTAGGTATATCCAGCTTTTAATAACATGTATGTATGGTCCAACCAGTGCATGTACAAACCCTGCACTCCTTCACAAACTTCAAATACCTGCAGGCGTAGATAAATACTTAGATAAGCACATACCTCTTTGCTTGCTTACATGGGAGATTTTGTTCATGAAATAAAGGCTGAGCACTTTTTTTGCAAAATCTCCTGCTACATCTGCATATGGGAGTGTTCTGGGAAATTCAAAATAGCCACACATCGAAAGTCCCAATAATGTAAACTATCTGAAGGCTTTTGAAGAGTGGGCTAATAAACTTATCAAATCATTAACAATTGGTTTTGAGAGGTCAGGTGGCAGGGAAAGGCAAGGAGAAGGGATAGAATCTCCCCTTGCTCTGCAAAAAAAAAGGTAAAAAGTGTGATCATGGAAAGTGCTGATTGAGAAGTAGAGAACTGAGCAAGCTGCAGCCCTTTCCTAGCAACAAATCATGAATGTTAATATTCCATGCAGTATTGCACTAGGTGTGATATCCTGTACAGTCAGATCCACACACAGAAGTTTGGTAAACAGATTTACTCCTGACCAGAATCAGCAACAACACATTTGATTTTCTAAGAGCATCTGATCTGATCTAAGAATATCAAAAGGAGCCAGTAGCTGAGACTGACATTATTACACAAGCAGTCACATTTTGATATTTAAGCTTGTACATTCCTTAAGCTTCAGTTGAATTTCTTGGCATTGTCAAAAAAAAAAAAAGAAAAAAGAAAAAGAAAAAAAAGGAAAGAAAGGAAAGAAAGAAAAAACAAGCCATGCTTCTGATGAAAGCAGCTGTCATTCAGCACTAGGACTTGCCCTTCGAACAGCTGTACTTGATCTCAAAACTCTCACCTGCACAGCATTGTAGGCTGAATCAACTCAGCTCTTTGTCTCACTACCTCAGATAAGCCTGTCATCAAAGTGAAGAGATAAAAAAGAGACAATCATAACTCTAATGTCATATTTGACAGAGGAAGCTGTTAGTCAAGTAGCTTTAAACTGTTTCTCCTCTACACGTATCGAGTGACGTCCTGGCACAGCGACAAGAACTTATCACGGTACTTTTTAATATGAGAAAGAAGAAAAAAAAAAATACCAGAGCAGATGTGTCATCATAGACACACCTTTTAGTGGACCTTCAAAGTGAAAAACTGGAGAGGCTCTTTTGTGAGACAAGTGTCACAACAACTCTATCTTCCTCGAGGTGCCTGCACAGGCCACTGCAGACAGCACATAGCAGATACTAGAGGCAACTACACTGACAAGGAATTGGCCAGGAGAATGTGCCAAGAGAACAGGTTTCCTAGGGCCAGATCCTGAATTTGCTACTCAGGCAAAATGCTAAGTAGTGTAGGAACTGGTCCAAAGGCAGCTCCCTAATAAGAAACTGAAAATAGCTTACTCATCATAGCTGGCATTCCAGGAAAGGTGAGGAAGAGAGCGAGCCCCAAATGTAAAGACAAATTTAGGCTGTTGGCTACTCACAGGAGAATCATTAACTGATCCATCATATAAAATAATTATCAAACATCTATTTCTGTGTCACTGAAGTTTTACTTTTCGTAGTGCAGCAGCTTCAGTAGTAGCATTCACATTTATGCACTGCATAAAACCCAGGGATCTCAGAAAGCTTTAGAAATTATATCCATGACATTCTGGTCAGGCGGAGCTTTTGCGTAAAGAAAAATGCTTATGCTAGAAAAGCATAAGCACAGCCTTGGGCCTATGGGGCCCTATGTTGATATAAAAAGGAGATGAGTTGGACCAAATTCAAGAGATCTGTAGTTATTTTACACACCTAAGCTGCCTTGTGACTTGTTTACCTGCCTGAAGCTCCCACAGTGATCTTACGCAAAACCTTCAGCATCCAGGAGTTTGCATTGATTGGGCATTTATGTTTTTAACACCAAGTGTCTCTTCTATTGGTTTCAGCTGCATCAAGATCAAGAAGACTAAAAGTCACTGACTCCTAACCCTTTAAATTTTAACTTTAAAAGGGCCTAAAATACACATGGAGGTAGCTTTAGCTACTAGTTACACGTGCCTTTGACAAGTATTGTACAGATAACTCCAGTACCACTCTCATCCTAGTGCTGAATCAATGTCCCATAAATTAGGTCTCCAAAATTTATATGTCTCATATAATCCATGGATCTCAGCTGTACCTGGGGTCAGTGGAAAGTCAGAAAGCTCCATGAAATGGCCAACAGTGCCTTTTGCAGGGGGGATGCCTTGCCCTCTGCCAGGGCTGAGCTCCCCTTTGGGATGTGAGATGGCTCACTTAGGTTAGCCATGTGCCATTTTGGTGGCTGGGGTTAGATGGGATGAGTTCCTTCTATATTGCCAGACATTTAAATGTCTCAAGGTCCTTTCACCATTTTTTTTTTAAATTTTACAAACCTCATGCATCATAATGGTGCATAAGATACCATGTTATTTTGTCCCCATAACATTTAATTAAGCACCTGGGAATAACAAAAGATTGAAAAGAAGTATTATTCCACCACCACCAGAATATTCAATTTGGAAACCATGTAGAAATTGCAGAAATTTGAACACAACTCCTGTAGGAAATACTCTCTGAAGCACCATCACTTGTCACTGTGATGGGGTCCCAGCGCTGCGTATGAGACTCAAACTCTTATGGCCAAGCCAGGATGGTAGTTCAATGACTTAGTTTTACATGAGGCTGTAGTGGGCATACTACACAAAGAGAAAAATTTAATGCTGTGGTTCATGCTGATTTTTCTCAGTCACAGTCTGAGATGTCACAGTGCTGATGGTTCTCAGTTCTCAGTCATTAACAGAATGCATGGAGCTTTTCAGGCACTGCCAGATCCAGCAGCAGCTGCCCTTGCTGCCATCAATAGACACAAGTCAAAGCAGGGGTCACAGTTAGGAACAGAACCTTTTCCTTCCCCAGTACTGCCAGCACACTGTGTCCCAGATGGAGCAGGATCATTCTCTGCCCTGCCCCATGCCTGCAGGGCAAGGGGAGAACCACTTTGGCTGACCCAAAGGGAAGGAAAGAGCTCCCCTTCCTGCAGGTGTTGGATCTGGATGTCCTCTTGGCCAGTGGTCAGGCACACGGGGAACTGGGCAGCTCTGTGAACAAGGAGGGACAAATAAGTACCAGGTGCCAGGTACATCCTGCACCAGCCATCCTTTCTAATGAACCCTCAACATGCTGAGAACTGAGTCTTGGCTAATTTTTACATCTGACCTGTGAAATGCAGGTCACTCAGCAAGGATGAAACACAATACTTCCTAAGATGCAGACAGAAGAAAGGTTATTTCTACTGTGTCATAGCAGCTAAGCCACAGGAAGTTGTTGAATTGCTCTGCCAGCTTTCCTGAAACAAAATAGTTTTAGTTTCATGCATGTAGTGAATTTTTACCTTACACTTGTGAATTTGAGCCACAATTATCTTATCTTCAGGGTGATTCAACAGCATATTCTCTCCCCCCTTTTCTGCTCCTCAGCCAGAGCTTTGCTACCCAGCAAGGGTTCTAGATGCCCAGGAGCATCCTGCCTTTTCTTGATGCTGGTGGCTTTGCAAACATGTGGTGGACAGGAGCATGTTTGGGAGAGTTTGCTATTTGGGCTGGGACCCATCCAGGTGTTGAGTTTTCATTGACAGTGTCATCACCAAAACTTGCTGTTTCATACCACACATTATGTTCTTCTGTGGGTTTACTCCCTCTGCATTTATACCAATTTAACTTCATGATCATTAGGCTATTTTTGAAATCACACCAGGTCAAATTCTCCACTCAGTTTCGCCTGCATTATCACTGTGGGGCAGTGTGCATATAAACGAGGGCACGGTTTAGCACACTGTGTATAAATTAATGTGAGCTTAAATATTAAGCACAGGTGACTTGCAGTTTCCCTCTCATATAGGCAGACTCTGCTCTGAAATCCCAGTGAAATAATTACCTTCAGGATGGTGCAGACCTCAGCACTTTTCCCACTTGCTGGTGCAAGACAGTGACTTCTTTTTATGTCATCTTTACTGTTGCCACCTATGGCCAGCATAGCAGAGGACAGTGATGATGTAGACAAAGGGTTTACCCACCTGCTAAAAGGAAGGCCATTCCTGTGGATATAAGAAAATTGATGTAATGAGTGGGTTTGAAAGATATTTTCCAGCCTTTCCTTTCTGATACCTTTTATGGTGGGTTGTTGGGCTGTAAAGAGTAACTCAGGAAAACGAAACCAGAGTGAGATAACTCTGCATGTGTACACAGACATTCCCAGTGTGATTAATACCTGTGTGTAACCAGTTTGGGTCTTGGGCAGACAGGGACCACTCACGAGTAGGAATTTTTCCTCATCCTGCCCTGAGCCAGTCAGTCTTTCCCAAAGCCTTAGACTGAGCTGAAGGAGCCATCAATCCACCACAAGGCTTTTACTTCCTTTTACTTCCTTTCCCTCAAGTCATTCTCCTGCCAGGCTATTGCTTTTTCTGTTATGATGCAGCAAAGAGATCCTTTCTAGATCCATTTGTCTTCCTTGAGCCCTGATTCATCAAAACATGTATTATGTAGGGAGTGTTTTATCCTTTATTTCCAAAACATGACAGAAGCATGGCTACTTTCTCATCTCTACTGTTTAAAAGCTGTGAGTGACTCTGCCAGCTCACAGATTGCTGAAGCCTGCTTTGTAACATCAGAAAGAACAGGAGTGTGTGGCATACCCCTACTGCTCCCTGAAATACACAGCTCATCTGATGTTTGAACTTTAAACTTCTTAGCCCAGAAATAACGCATGTAATGTAAAACATAATTTGAAGCTTGAGGCTTGGGCATATTAACACTGAGAGTACTGACAGCCCTGTGGCTGCTGCAGCTTACAACCAGATCAATAGCCAGGAAGGGACATGGAGCTCTTTGGGCCCCATCAGAAGCTTCCTTAACAGTGCTACATGTCTCTGAAAAAGCCAGTGTTATTATACCCCCCTACCCATGTCTGTGGGTGACACAAACTGTGCATGAGCAGCACTCTCTTTGCTGTCTTGTGTTTCTGCCTTGGCCAGATCCTCCCATAGACCCAAGACCATATGAAGATTTTGCAAGGCCTTAGCACCTGGTCACTAAAAACTACCCAAATGTAGTTGAGCTGAGTTGTGGACTCAAGTCTACCTTTGGTATCAAGCAAATTGCTCTACAGATACGACAGCTAGGCACTGAAGGGGCTGGTGGTGAGCCCTCTGTTTGAGCCCTTCAAAACCTTGCAATGTGGCATAAAACGCCACCTCCCTGGTCTGAGAGTGATCCAAACCCACTTGCACTACACAAGATGTGATCCAGTGATGAATCAGATCAACATTCCTCCACTCAGATGCATGAGATACACAAGCCAAGTTCTGCCCATGAAAACTTTGAATGCTAGCTATTTGGCGGGGAGAGCTAAAGAAGTCAGAACATCAAGAAATCAGAACCACAAATTCAAGCTCTCTGGCATTTGGAACTACTTCACAGAAAGCTACATTCTCACCGCCCACTCTCCAAACACATTCAGGTGCTGGCATTTTCACCCAGACTAATTAACAAATAGTGTGGCAATTAAATCACATGGCCTCACCATTGAGTTCAGAAAACTCCCTTACATCGCCGCAGAGTATAGCAACATAACTCATAAAATTATTTTATAACAACAATTTAAGTGAAGCAAATATCATGAAAATACAACACAAATGTGATAATTATTCTAATTTATGTGATAACAATGTTACGTGTAAACCAAATTGTCTTCCCAAGTCCATCCAACTTTGAACAGCTTTCCTGCTCCACAGATGTGCCTCGAGTATCAGCAGTGTGTGTAGAGATGCATGGGGTAACTTTTCTAAATCTGACTTTGCAAAGCTTCCCATGGCAGTCTGTGGGGAAGCAACATTTTTGGAAGGTCTTCCAAGGGGAGATTAAGCTGTCAAAAGGCCTTTCCCATCTCCCCAAAGAGCAAGGAAAGTGAGAACAAGGTGGTCTCTCTGCACAATACTGTTTTGCCCTTCCTGGCTGGCACAGTTATTCCATTAATTTCGGCACTGCCAGACTACACGGTCTGCTTGCCTATGTTGTGTTGGTTGGTAAGAGCCAGGAGGGATAGATCAAGGGCAGGCTGTTGTCAAGAGCAGCCCTTGTGTGGTTCACAACCCCAGGACCCTGCATGTAAGGGAGGGTGTCTGCTATATTTGGTCTGCCTTCCTGTTCCTCAGATCTTGACTCTTGGACAGCTGCAATGAAGATAAGAAAAGCCTCAGGAAACTAGAAGATGCTCATTTGGAGAAGGTATCTAGAGGGGGAGGTTAATACACAAACAGATTGATGGAAAGCAGAAGAGTAAATGAGAAAGGCTTGGGGTAATTTTTTTCTTCTTTTTAAAGTAGGATTAGTTAGTGGTGAAGAGATATCATTTCTATGAAGGGAAAATGAAAAAGTCCACTAATTACATACTATACGAACATGAGTAAGCCCAGCATTTTCTGAGTCACAACAAGCAGTTATAGAGTGACAGGGAAAACTTTTTAAGTGATGATTCAAAAATAAAAAAGGCATTTGGAGTCATTGAGCGTGCAGAGTTAGCCCAGGTAACCACATGATCTTATCATTACTACCCTTCATCTGTCTGCCGCCCTCTTCCCACCTAGCGTTTGATACACTCACTTGTTGCATCTTGTCTTGCAAGTGGCATGACTTCAATTGCACTAATTGTGTGCATAAAGTTAAACATGCATGTAAATGTTTGCAAGATTGGAACCTCAGACTATAAACACTGGGAGAGGGCTCATCTCATCTAATGTAATCATGGAGGGCTAGATGCGAGGGGGATTCAGACATAAGAAGAATTTTTGTGTATTATACAGGAGAAATTACATCATTATTATACTTTACTATTTTTTGTTTGATTCCTTTTGTCTTGGGTTGTTTATGTCACCCTCACTTCCCTTTTGTGCTCCTACTTTTCTTTAAAACACACGGTGGCAGAAAAGGAGCTGTAGGCATTTAAACAATTCCATTTGCTTTCAGATGGAAGGGTTAATATTATGTATTCCCTTATCTGAATATAGTTCTCCCAAGGTAGCTACTGTGCTAATATTATACCAAATTACGTAGGTGTTGCATGAGGCTGTAATTTGCACTAGAGGTTTAAAGGTTGTTATTATTTATTACCTGCATTACAGCAGTATCTGAGAGTCTGGTGGGGAACCAGGGTGCTGCTCTCTGCACAAACACTGAGCAGGAGGAAAGTCCCTGACCTAATACCAACCAGGAGCTCCACAGGCAGATCAGAGAGCATCCAGGTGGGGCCAGGGCAGCGAGCCAGAGTGGATTGGGCTGCCCTTTTCTGGGAGACTGGGGACGTCTCTTCAGGCAGAGGAGAAGTAGCCACCTGCAAAACAGGCTCAGGTGGCAAACTTCCCAGCAAAGGGGGAAGCAGTGGTAAGGAGTGAAACTTGCTGAAAACAATTTTTAGCAGAATACTCTCAATAGCCAAGGGAAATTTCCTCTCAAAAAGCCCACTCCCTGACCATGGACTTGCACTACAGGATTAGAGGCAGCACAAGAATTAAGACAGAGGGAAGGCTGCAAGAGACAACAGGGCAAGACTGGTCAGCCCCACAGACATGGTGAAGGTCATGATATAAGACGCTGTAAAAGAGACCCCTCTGCCTTAAATTCACAAAATGACTCACTAACCTATAATAACATTACCTAAAAGTCATAGTGAGCTCTTCATCTTCAAAGCACTTTACAAAGATTAACTAATTAATTTCACTGTCAAATCTTTTGGAGATCTAGTAATGGTATTTGGCTCTACCTCAGAGAGCAATTTTTCCAGGTACTGGCAGGGTAAACATTCATAATGATATAACCAGTGGGAAGAGCATTTTTAGCACTTGAATGATATTTTAATGAGAGACAAAGGTTAGGAATTGACCCTGGACCAAAGGGCTTTACTGGGCCACTCACTTGGAAGCTGGGACTCCCTGTTGTTCCCAGACTGGTGCCAACACAACGACCCATGTGGTTTATGCATACTGTATTTTAGGAAAACCCAACAAAAATGCCAGTTATTTTTAGATGTGTGCATGGGTAAGGGCGTACTCAAGTTTCTGCCCTGTGTTCTCACATTGGTTGCCATGCTGCTGACATGGGCTGTGGGATGGAGCTCATCCTCAGCCATGAAATTTAACAAGGCCAAGGGCACCTGGGTCAGGGCAACCCCAAGCACAAACACAGTCTGGGCAGAGAATGGTTTGATAGCACCCCTGGGAAGAAGGACTTGGGGGTGTTCATGCACAGGAAGCTCAACATGACCCATCAAAGTGAACCCACAGCCCAGGAAAGAACCAACCACTTCCTGGGCTGCATCACAAGCAGTGTGACCAGCAGGTTGAGGGAGGAGATTCTGCCCCTCTGCTCCACTCAGGTGGGATCCAGCTGGGATCTGGGGACCTCATCCAGAGTCCAGTCCAGAGGCAGCCATGAAGAGGGCTGGAGAACCTCTCTTATGGAGATTCCTCTCCTATGGATGAGAGAGATGGGGTTGTTCATCCTGGAGAAGAGAAGGCCCGGGAGACACCTTAGAGCACCTTCTAGTACCTAAAAGTGTCTACAAATGAGCTGGAGAGGGACTTTTTATAAGGACAAGGGGAAATGGCTTTAAACTGAATGAGGGTAGATTTAGCTTAGATATTAGAAATAAATTTTTTTACTCAGAGAGTGGTGAGGCACCAGCACCAGTTGTCCAGAAAAGTTGTGTCTGTCCCATTCCTGGAAGTGTTCAAGGCCAGGTTAGAAGGGGCTTTGAGCAAACTGGTCAAGTGGGAGGTGTCCCTGCAGGCAGGAGGGACAGAATGAGATCTTTAAAGACCCTTCCAACCCAAACCATTTTATGATTTTATTATTTTCCCTCATGAGGACTCACTACCTCTGTCTGTCACTCTTCTTCCCTCCATGGGTCCAGCCTGGACCCTCTTCCAGCCCCACACTCTGCCAGCTAAGAATAAAAACATGGTGAGAGTGCAGCTCCCACAAAGAAGTTTCACTTTCAGTCTCCTGGCTACCTTGCAAAGAGACAGAGTAACTCCCAAAGGCATCTCCTGCCTCCCCATCCAGATGCTCAGCTAACGTGGGCTTGGCATGCTTTGATTTATGGAGGCTGGGTCTGGCTCACAGTGTTCTTACAGAACAGCTATATTGGCTGCAGTATGAAAAATTCACAGCAGCAGCAGCCAAAATTAGGCTGAAAAAAATCTTCCATGTGGACACTGATGGGAGAGTGATTTTATCACTGTAGATTACATTGCCCAGAGAGGTTGTATATCTACAAAAGTAGAAAATCTCCTACTGCTACATGCTGCATCAATATTGTGAGGACCTGTTAGCACTGCTGTGGGGACAGGCACAGGTATAAAATCTGGGTACTTTCTGTGTGCTAAACCAGATTTCCAGTGTTTATCAGACTGACAGCTACTGTTCTAAACTAGTTCCTTTGGTTAAGAATAATACTTGACAGAAACTCTTAAAAATTAAAAAATGTCAATACTAGATCATGTGTTTCCAGTCTTCATTCAACATACTGCTAGGTAAGTACAGTAACCCTCAGACTGCTTCTCCTGGAGTAAACTATTTCTTTTAGACTAAAAATTAACAGGAAATGAAAAAGTCATTGGTGCAAAAAAGAAAAAAAATACAGCAGCAGGTCTGGAAAGGAACGGAAAAATTATCTGTCTCGTCTGCAGGGAAGCAATAACACAATATTGTTACAGATAACTTGGAAATGTGATCTTTGATTTCTAGTAATGGAAATGGGTAGATAGAGATGTCACAGTGTCATGGTCATTCCATCTGATGTGACCAGGGTTATTTGCTGTGACTGAAAAGGAACTGCACAGGCTACTTGTAAAATTTTACACTTGGGGGAAAAATGCCTGAAAGATGGTGACATCTCCTCAGACCAAGGGTATGTCAACTATTCACACTTCACATCTCAGATGTAATGATATAGAAATGTTGTAGGAGTTCAAAATAGCTTGTCAAAACACCCTGATCTCTTCTTTTGCACCTTAATCTCAATATTGTTTATATTATCCATGGCCCAATACAGACCTAATTTACAACTGGGAATCTCATTCATCAGGTTAACAGAAACAAAATCCAGGGCAGATTTCACACAGCTGAAGGTGCATATTGCTAAAAGTTCTCACCTTCATTTTCCCAGTGGCTACAGGGAGTAAGGTTTTTTAGGAGCAACTTTTTGCAAATGCCATTACACACCACACTTTAAGCCTGCTGCCAGCTTTTCCTTAGTCTAGCAGTGGCACAAAGATACCATTACAATCACAAAAACAAATGTTCCCAGTATGAATTCAGGACCCCCAGTGAACTCAGTGAGATTTTTCAATGCCAAGAAGGGACAATTTGGGAATATTTGACGACAGCTGTCTGTGTCTCTCTAGGGTTGCCTAGGAACAAAGAGCAAATGACATCCATTTTGGGACACAGAAGGTAAAACTCTCCAGGGCATTCCCAAACTCTGAAAACCTCTTTGCTGCAATGAATGAGGTTGTGCTGCTGGATGAGGAGCTGTTGACCCTTGTGTGTCCCCTGTTGCCGGTGCTATCTTGGAATGCAGGGAGACTCCAAAATAAGAGTGTAGTGTTTCTTGGTGGCTAAGAGAACAAATCTTT
Organism: Parus major; assembly: GCF_001522545.3. Lineage (NCBI taxonomy): Eukaryota > Metazoa > Chordata > Aves > Passeriformes > Paridae > Parus > Parus major. The sequence goes on along the minus strand of NC_031769.1, from coordinate 7,906,640 downwards.
CAGCTTCAGGAATGTGAAGTGCGGTTGGAGAAAGCCATCAAGTAGCGATAGTAACAAAAAAACCAATGGCATCTGTTATGGATTGTAGCAAAGAAGATCCAGCTAAAACACACAGGATCATTCTTTCAGTCAAGACAACCAGGACACTGCTGCACATGTGGCTGAAAGCTGAAGGGAAGGGCAGTGTTAGAGTTGTGCAGGGAGTTACAGCAAGGCATCTACAAACTAGTCCTTGTTCTACTCTACATAATGCCTGCATCATATTTAAAGCACAGCCTCTGTATCCCTAAACTCACCTGCCAGATCCCTCAAAGGAGAAAACCTTCAGTGAAGGTATCAGCTACTAATTTTCAACAGAGTAGCCCACTGTGTGCTAATACCTTTGAATTTCAGCTCCCTGAGCTCCCCTCCTTCCCCTGTCTTTCTGTATGCATTCTGCACTTCCCTGCTTCAAAAGAAATTCAGTTTTGTGCTGTTTGATGCCCAGACTGTCAGCCTTGGTGCAACTGCTGAGGATTGTCAGGTAGATGAAAAGCCACAAACGCTGGGAGAAAAGCCATCCCTGTCTCTGTGTCCTTGCAGTCCTAGTTCAGCAAGCCACATAAATACAGACATCACCCCCATGGCCTCTCTGTCTGCTTTGCTGGGGTGATTATTGCACTGTAAATTGTGAAAGTGCTTATGCTCCTTGCTGAATCAGGCCCCAATTCACCAGATTACCTGTCAGCCCCACATTATGGCTCAAGATGGAAAAAAAAATGAAGTCTCCTTATTGACTTTGATGGCCCTAGGACTTGACACAGTATTCTGCTGCTTTAATCCCCCCAGAATTTCATCATGGCAGAAAGGTGATGCCTTGCAGTGGGTAGCTGTGGGTGCACCCTTCTAATCACCCACTGCAATACAGGGCCACGGTGTGTGAGGAGCTAAAGAACAGCACCAGCCCCCAACCTCCTCCTCCCTCTTATTCCCAGCCCTGAGTTCACTGAGCTGTTCAGTCCAGCATAAATTTGGCTCAGGAGTTGTCTTATTTCTACATTCAAGACACTGTTTCACTCACTGCTCCCTTTCAGGGGAAAGCAGGGCAAAGTGCCTTAAGAGGTGGATTGAAGAGAGGAGGGAAGATAAATAAATAAAAACTACATATTTTCATAAGATTTTTTTCAGTATATTTCTTTTTAAAAGTGCTGAATAAGTGATTTACCTCCAGTATTAGATCTGTAAGGTTTAATGAAGCTGACATTTCTTCCTCTCCAATGTTATGTCAGACTAAAAACCTTTTCAACTTATAATAGATACGTATGGTAATAGATATCTGAATGAAAGATCAAACAGACATTAAGTACTGCAGAAATAGCCTGGTAAAAAGATGAAGTCACCCTCTAATGACACTATTATGACATACAGATTAAAAGAAGAACCAGTAAAAAAGAAGGATGATAATGCTATTGTGTTACTCCACTAAGGTATTTTACCAGTAAAATGAAGTTACTCAATTTCTGCATCTATCCACTCATCTGACCGATGTTTTAAGGGAAAAAAAAATGTGCAGAAGAAAAGAACTGCTCTTACAGGAGAAAAAAAAGACCACCAAGCAAACCCTATCTGTATTTGGGGTTGGTATGTAGTATCAGATGAATATTGCATTTCAAGCTTTTGATCCTGTGCCTCCAAAAAACTACAAACATCATAAACCAAAATTAAAAACTTTGCCAGCAGTCTAGTACACATAGTAGGTTCAAACTGAACCCCCTTGAGGAAAGGATAATTACTACCTTGTTGTAAAGCAGATGCATTTTTGGAAGCAGATGCGTGCAAGGTGACCATACTTTGGGAAACCACATTTGAAGTAAATATTTATTTGCATAACAAATAGAATACTTTCTACCAGCCCATTATGCAGCTAAGATTAGCTCAGACCTTTATAGTGACACTACATAGATAATAAACTGAAAGCAAATTTGAGCTGGTGCAGTTTCGCTGGTTCCTCAGCTGTCCAGCCCTGTGTGGGTCGAATGGGTGAAGAGCTGTGTGACTTTGTGCCTGCCAGCAGTAAAGTCTCTGAGACAAAGGGTCAGAGGGTGATTCCAAAGCACAGGATCAGCAGGATAACTCCTCATCACAAGGGGAATATCTTGGAAGTTTGCTGGAGAAAGTTGAGGCTTCTCTACTTTGTGTGCTTGTAAGATAAGGCCATCTCCTGAGAAGTGCTCATGGACACAGCCCACCTCTACTGCAACCTATTTATATCTGCCACACAGACAGAGGACAACGTGATTCAGATGTTAATCAGTTCCTGGCAGCATTACAGAGCCTCCTTGAGTGAAAATCCAGTTCTGCAGATGAGGCAGACGCACACAGGGCTTCACTGTAGCCTCCTAGTGCAAGTGCCTAACTTCGGCACAGTGACTGCTCCCATCCAGCATCTCTGCAGGGAGCCAAGATCCAGCAGACCTGGATTTCAGGGGTCTGGTGTCTCCCTTCTTTATTGAACTGAATTGCCATAACAGCCATGGCAGCTGAGTCCTCTTGTAGGTGGTCTGAACACAACCAACATTGCCAGGGTGCTAGGCTCTGCCTTCATCTATTCCTCCCCTCCATGAAACCAAAACACCATCGATTTACCACTGTCTGCTAAGAAATGAGAAGCTGTTTCCCTCCCCTCTGCTTGCCTCAACATGGATTTTAAATGCAATTCCTTTCTTAGAAGAACCTGCAGAAATGGCACTGCAGACTTGCACGTGGGCTCTGTCCCAAAGAGTGCAGGCTGCAGGTTCTCACTCTGTGTGGAAATGTTTTTTTTTTCTAGCTGTCCATGCTGTCTGGCCAGGATGGAAAACCAGCAATACATCCAGTCCTAGGTGCCTAGGGCTTGAAACTTTGGTCTTTTCCAGCCACATTTGTGTGTGTGTGCCCGGGAGTGCAGGAGGTGACATTTTTGCAATGAATTTTCAGAACAAGGCGTCACTGGTAGACAGCAGCAAGGTATTTTCTGTTATCTTCACAAAGTGTTTCTCCCTGTGCTGCAGGAGCAGCACATTAATGAAACAGTCAATACAAGACTGCTTTTTTCCTGCCCTTCACTGCTACCAGAGGCTGAACTGGCTGAGTGAGCTGGGTCTCTGTAGCTTCCCTGGTTCCCTTTGAAGAGGTTTGTCTCTGTGATACAGCACTGCTACATCCACAGAACAGTAAGTATTGCTTCCCTTGATGTAGTCCCTTTATGCCTACTTGCTGCTCCTGGGCTTAACCCATCTCTCTTTGTATTTGCCTAAGTTAAAATACAATCATAAAAAATGACCATATAATTTACATGACAGAAATTCTGCCTTTCCACCTCCAAATGAATATCTGTTTACCTACATGCAATTTTATATAAAGAGGGATTATTGAGTGTAAAAGACACTGACCTCCAAACCAAGCAGTAAGGCCTAACTTAACCAAAACAATTGAATCTAGATCTCCTTTGGGCTTGTTTTCTGCCTCCCTGACCCTGGGATATCAAGTTTTTCAGTTGCAACTGTCTGAAATTAGATGAGGGCTGTGCTGCAGCCCATCAGAGGGATGCTTTCGTGGTAGGTTGTAGGTAAACTGCATGACAATAGTGAAGAGATTCATGGTGATGAACCATTATCTGGCACAGCTCTGTCCCAGGACAGCCTTATGGGTCATTTTTCCTCAGCAAGATGCCCAAGCAATGTCTAAGGCAGTGCTGGCTGGCACATACACAAGCCCTTTCAGGGAACAGGCCAACAATTTACATGTGGATGGTCAGGAGTGCAGTGCCTGGGCTCACTCCCTGGGGATTCCTGACATATCTTAGATGTCCAGCACCACGTGTGATTAATTACTCTTAGTTGGTTCCTACTTTTCTCCACTGACTAAATGAGTTTGAAGATTGACTTGCTTACATTTAGACTACTTAGATTTCAGATGGCAAAGGAGAGCAGATGAAGAACAACCCTTTACTGCTTCACTGACACCCAGTAGCTGATGCCAAGTAAGAAACCACAATACATGTGGAGTCTGGCATTGCAAATCATCTGTCTCACAGTGGGCATTGCAGAGCATTACAGGACAAAGTTATATGATCTTTATCCTGAAGACCTTAGCATCTAAGTGAGCAGCATACATACATATTCCTTGATGTATTTTATGACCATAAATTTGTACATAATGGTCTGAATGAAGTCTTTCTCAAGAAATAATTAAATCAATATATGAAAATCAGAGTATTTTATTTCCTTATAAGAAAGGAATAAAAATGTAAGCAAAAATTGATCAGGAAATGCTGATTGTCACGATTGTCACAAGACTTTCAGTGGGCCAAATTTGCCAATGTAGCAATAAAATTTACATTGGCATCAGCAAAAAAGAGCAGGAATCTGATGCAACCACTTTCTGATGCAGCAGTCTGTGGGGCCCAACTCCCTCTGGAGCCTTGGCCATTGCATCCTCATTTATAAGAGTGTGTATTGATTGTACAATGGCACAAAATGGAAAAGTGGTGATTCATACCAGACCTTCATCCATTTGACAAACTGGAGGGCACTAGCAGACAGTGGTCCATAGATCTCTGGCAGAATTTAAATACTTCTGCAGCTTCCAGGGAAGATTGCTAAGAAGAATGAAACAGTCCTGTGGGCTTACCTTGCACTTTGAAAGCAAATTGAGAGGAGTCTACTCTTTTATTAGGAGACGTAATGAAGCTGACAGGACGAAAAAGGACCAAATGCCATTGCAGTAGAAGCTGCTGGAGGCCAGATGCCCTTGCTCATGACTGAAGGGTAGAAAAGAAGCCTCTCCACAGTGGGCAGACAGGTTATGCCAATTCATCGCTTCTCAATTGTCCTCAACCCTATCCCTTGATCACTACCCCTGGATTTATCTGGATTTTTCCAACCACTGGAGGGCTCACATTTTTTGTGGTTTAAACTCCCCTAATTTCAGCACAGAGATGATGAAAAATTTCATCTGTTCTTGAGGATAAAGACTGAAAACTGAAAGCTTGTAGGTTTAGATTAGATATTAGGAAGGAATTCTCTCCTAGAAGGGCGGTGAGGCACAGGATCGGGTTGCTCAAAGAAGTTTTGGATGCCCCATACCTGGAAGTGTTGATGGCCAGGTTGGATGGGGCTTGGAGCAGCCTGGTCTAGTGGGAGATGTTCCTGCACATGGCAGGGCATTGGAATGAGATGACCTTTAAGGTCTCTCCCAGCCCAAACCATTCTGGGATTCTATGATTCTATTAGCTTTAAGCATTCTCACATCTGGACTGACCTGCAGTGAGGACTCCATGATCAGGCAGTCCTGATTACTCTTTAATCCATTTCTTCACAATTTAATTGTTATGAAGTGCCCCAATCACTGAGCATGTGATAAGCAATTAAAGACTAACAGACCTTCAACCACAATAAAAAACATGTTGTTTAAATTATCTAGATAAATGCAGGGCATTTCATGTAAGAGGCAATGACATACAGGCTATGTACAAAGGTACATGGACAGAATAAGAAAAAGATGATGAAACATTTTAATGATAAAACTCCAACAGAGTTTGACCCTGTCACTAGATCATGCTGAGGTGCTTAAGGCTGAGTGGGATTTACAGATATTATTTTGGCCACCAGAGGGTTCCCATATTTTTCCATTTGTGCAACTGAAGCAGTGAGAGAGTAAAGAAGATAGAAAAGCCACTTAAAAAAATGTGTGAAAGCAATAAAGATTAAAAAAAAAATGCAACCCCAAAGTAATGCAAATAATTCACATGCAGCTCCAATTTTGTTACTGTAAAACTCAATGGCTGCATTTTGCAAAACAAAACCAGACATTTCTGCACTGGCTGCAGCACCCTCATTCTTATTTGCACCATTGCACATGAGATCAGGATTCAAGCAGCTGACAATAAATTCCGTGTATGTAGGACACCTATTAAAGGTTTCATGTGATGTTAGAGTGAGTAGGTTAGTACAAAAGAAACCCCACAAAGTAAATAAGATTTCAAACGTTGTGGTATTGTCAGGGCAAAACCCCAGATTCCAAGTCAAGTTCAATCCTGCAAAGCTAGTAATGGCAGTGCTATTTTCCTAACTTGGCTTCAGTCACTACCGTGACTCTCAATTCTCAAATAATAGGTGATTCATCTTAATGTTATTTAGGGAAGGAGTCACAATGGCTTTGATAAGTCAAATGATGGTCAGATATTTTTCTTACAGCTCATTAATTTTCCCAGGAAACAATGGGCCAAATCCTGCTGTCAGTTATGCTACCAAAGTCAGTGTACTAGAGATGCTTTTTAATCCAGGATAGATCCAGATCCTTCTCTGACATGTACAGCATGGGCTCTTGTGTTTTCTGATATCATCAGATCTCTTGGGGCTCTCCTGAAAGTGTCAACCAGAAATATACTCACTGCAGCATCCTGATGAAATCTCTTGGGAGGGTGGGATCAGGGAGACCCCTCAGTCTGAGTAGGTGCCTTGGAAACTTTATCCAAGGTTTCATGGTTCCACCAGAAAATTCAGGCTTTGGTGGGGGGAAAAGGCTCCACGTTGCCTGAAACAGGAGTGTTGGAGCTCATACGGCTGCAGTGCCTTTTCAGGGCAGACATAAGGTGCTCTCTCTTCCCCTTGTTGCTGAGTTTAATGGCCAGAGAAGCAGCCCATGAAATTGTGTTTGTGCCTTTCCTTTGGTGTCCTCCTACAGAAGGAGGTTGAATGGGATGTGAGGCTCAAAGAGCAGCTCTCAAAAGGCACTGACTATTCTGCTCCTTCCTGAGATAACTGAGACTTCTTCACTGCTGTGCAGATTTCTCCTCTGTCAGCATACCTGGAACTCCATCATCTTGTGCAATATGGTCCAAAGGTTTGGCAAAATCAAAATCTCTTTCCTTATTTGAGGTCAGAGCCTGGTGCCTTCAATCACAGCAAACAGACTTACTGCACACTCCAATGACTTCAAGGAAGCTTCTCATGAAGAAATCTATTTATTCAGCTTGAATAATGGGCACAGGAATCTGGATTTTGCTATTACAGGAATGGCTGCTTCACAGATGCTACAGCATTCAGTATTATTCCAAAGTTTCAATTTTTATTTCTAATAAGATGATGACCTTCTAGACATTATAATTAGAAGACTTATTGGGAAGGCTAATATAATATTATACCCACTGGGGAGTCAAAAGTGCAAATAGTAAAAATATCAAATCTCAATATTTAATTAATTGAAACAGATTGAATTTCAACCTATTTCTCATTTCTGTCAGCTACCTAGAGTTGCATATGAACTTTAGAATTAATGCAGATTTTCCCACAGACTTTCTGAGCTGGAATTTCAAACAACTAACATTGATGTTTGTAGACACACACTGCAGATTTTTTTAAGACCTTCTCAACAAAGAGCTTCCAAGGCTCTGCGTGGGAGGAATTAATTGAATATGACTGCTCTAGTCAGGTGCCTAAATGGGATTCAGACACTTGAGAAAACCTGTCCTTTCTTCTTGGTGAGGAAGGTTTGTGGAAGACCATCGTTTAAAGCTCCCCAATCAGGCTGTTCTCAAGGAGCACCTTCATCCCAAAACACGTAGAAGACTCAAATGTATGAACACAGATTTCTTCAGTGACACAATGAAGAGCAAAAGGCAAACAGGAATAGCTTTCACAAGAGCTGGGGTGACTTCCATTTTTGTGTCACCTTTATCCAGCATACAGCAGGTCTTCCGTGCAGACAAATGGAATTGTGAAAAAATAACTGAAGAGCAGGTGCTTTATCAAATCACAACAGGATATTTGTCCTTATTCCTAACAATGATATCCTTACAGGGATTGCCTTCACTGGCTTACTGCACAGTAGAGATTTGTTGTCAAAAATATATAAAAATAAATGAAAATGGGCACCCAGTGAATGAACCACCAGTGAGGGACCAGGAGCTCCTCTGAGAGACTTATTTTTGCTAGAGGATCCACGTGACTGCAGTTCATCTGTGGGACTGCTGTTCTGCAGCTGAATTTCTTCATGGTAAAGGAAATTTGCAGTACTCAATCATATGCCATGGGTCCTTTGATTAAATGTGGATTTACTGTACTTGATAGCCCACAGCAGCTTAAGTACCATAGAGTGTGTTACATAAATGCATGTTCAGGATTATTACACATACCAAAATAGGCATGTACATGATGGAGGTTGTTATGGTTTACAATTCCCTTTTCCCTTTCCCTCTCTGTGGTAATAACTGTACATGTATTGGCCTTAAACACCTATATGTCTTAAGCACAGGTTAAATTATAAAAGAGATTGCAACATCTTCTTTGTCCATCATCATCTAATAAATCAACAGGTCCATTTCTGTGGATTGATGTAATGGCATTTATGAGCATTGGCAAAGTCATATCCACTTAACTGATGCAATTAAGTAGTGCCGTGCTCTTATTATAATAATAATGGATTGACTGATGAGTAATTTATTTCTTTCCAATGTAACTGACAAAAATAGGCTATATTCATAGACAACGCAATGTATTTGGATCATAAAACTGCTGTCTTATCAAATCTACCATTAGCTTAGATTTATCCTCACCAGAGAGTGGTGGAAAACGCTTTAAACCATGGACCAAGCTTAATGAGGTATGCTGGCCCTGATGTGTAAAGTCCCACAGAGAAGGTGAATATTTTACTAGCTATTTCTCATAAGAGAAGTGCTGCTAAACACTGTCATAAAGAACTAACTCTCAGAGCTGCCAGCTGAACTCTCTGGTCTAAAGAAGGAGATGGCTGTGTTTGGTTTAATTTTAATGGAGTTTCCAGGAAAAATATTTCCTTATTGCCACTTGTTACTCCATACACTCTCCCTGACACTCCTTTCCTATCAATATTGCCTGGAGACCTGGCAATAAGTGAGATCAGTGCTTTTATCACCCTCAGTGTGACATTTTGGAGTATCTTTTTATTTCCTGTGTTTATGACTATGATTTCATTGAATCATAGAAAGGTTTGGGTTGGAAGGTGCTCTCTCAACTTCTCTGGGTCATGAAAATAATCTCTATGTAGATTATTTGCATTACTTTGGGATTACATTTTTTTAATATTGATTGCTTTCACACAGCCCCAATTCTAATAGCCCTCTCTCTTCATAGCTCAAATTTTGTGATCATGGCCCTCCTCTGGACTCACTCCAAAAGGTCCATGTCCTTATTTTGGGGGTTCCATAGCTGTATGCAGCACTGCAGGTGGGGTCTCACAAGGGCAGAGCAGAGGCACAATCCCCTCCCTCGACCTGCTGGTCACAGTGCTGGCCATGCAGCCCAGGATGCCCTTCTGGGTCTTCTGGGCAGCAAGCACACACTGCTGGCTCGTGTTCTGATTCTCATCCACCAACACCCCCAGCTTCTTCTCCCCAGAGCTGCTCTCAATCCATTCTCTGCCCAGCCTTTGTGTTTGGGATCACCCCAACCCCATGCAGGACCTTGTACTTGGCCTTGTTGAACTTCAGGAGGTTCTCCCAATCCCACCTCTCCAGCCTGTCCTGGTTCCTCTGGATGCCAGCCTCCAGGGTTGACTGCATCACTCAGCCTGGTGTCACTGGCAAACTTGCTGATGTTGCCTCAGGCCCACTGTCCATGTTTCTGAAAAAATATTAAGTAAACTCAGTCCCAGCCCCTGAGGACCAGCACTCTTCCCTGGCTTCCACTCTTTGAGTGTAACCATCCAGCCATTCCTTAACCACTCATTAAATCCACTTCTCTCCAGTTTAGAGACAAGGATGTTGTGTGGGACAGTGTCAAAAGTTCTGCACAAGTTCAGTTAGATGGCACCTGCTGCTCTTCCCTTCTCCACCTTTGCTGTAAGCCTGGCATAGAAGGCCATCAAATTTGTCATGCACAGCTACACACGTGGGGATCTGCTGGCTGGGGATGGACATGCTCCATGGAGCAGAGCTGCTCCAGTTTACAGGCTGCAGGGTGGGCAAGGGCAGACACTACCTCCAGACACCCCAGAATTTCTGCATTGCAGCCTGGTTTTGTTCATTGCCCTTACATCCATCATTTGCTTTAGGTATAAAAGCTCATCATTCTCAAGGGCATATTACGTCCATTTCCATCATCATTCTGTTTAAATTATGGCAGCAACAACTCTGCCTTTCACTGAGTACAAGTCAAATGTGCCAGATTCTAATTTTACTGCATTTTAAGTTCATTTTATGTTAAGTTCAGGAACAAAAGAATCCTCCAATTTATCTCATTTGACCTCCTGACTCAGAGAACAGAAAGCAGAGCCCGAGACTTCTGCGTTGACAGGGAACTGATTAATTGAGATAAGCCAAAGTGGACCCCACACTTTCTGGGGAACAATGGAAGAAGAATGATCCTGACTTTTGCAGTTCAACATCATGGAAATTACCTATCCAATACCAAAATCTGTAAATCAGCTTGTCCTGAGCCCATGAACCCCCAACACTCAGGCAAGGATGATTGTACATGCCTCCTGGGAGCACTTTTCTGTTTCATCTGGGGGTCTCTCTGTACCTGTGGGATATGTTCTTTACATTCCACATGTGTTTATGTGGGTTTTTTTGTGTATGTACACAATTCTTTACCAAAGAGAAATTCCTTCCTGGCCTGAGGTCCAGTGTTTGTTGTTATTTGAAATATTTTATTTTGTCCTGAACAACACTGGGGACAATCCAGAGCTTGTCCTTTGCATGGATCATGGATGGAAAATGGGATTACATAAACTCAAGGCCAGCAGAGATCCCCACAGCCACCCCATACTTCTGGCCATGTTGTCTGTGACACCCTGATGAGGAGGGGAACAGCTCTGCTGACTGGGGAAGAGGCTTTCACTTCTAAAAACAAGAGATGAAAGTTCTATTTCTTCTCATCAAATGGTGGCAAATATCATAAGCTTCCTCAGCACTAGCAGACTGATCCTAAATGTTACACTAGGAAGCTAAAAAGATCTTTCAAATGCACTGCATGAACACTAACATAAAAGTAGAAGATGTGGTGGTTAATGGTATTGGCTGGCCTAAGAGGGAGAGAGAGACCTACAGAGGTTTATTTACTGCTCTAAGTGTTAACAAAGTTTGAAATCAAGGTGGTTTATGATTAAAGACAACAAAGAGGTTAATTTTTGCTCACTGGATCCAACTCTTTAATGCAAGGTTAACTCATTGACCTCACCTAAAAGGCATTATGTATTTAATTTTCAAGGCACAACTGCATGTTACACGATTACCAATAAGATCATCAATACTGCCTTTTATTTCTGGACTGAAACCTTTAAAATAAGAGAAACATCTGATCTCTGAGAAGGTGTGATCTATGCCTGCACTCATGCACTCATATATTATTTATCTTGATCTACAAGTGAAGTCTTATAAAGGTGCCTGTGGAGGAAAATAAGAGCCATTTGTGCTACCTTTCATCAGAAATATTTGTATAGAGTCTTCTCTCTGACCACAGAGCAGACATCTCATTCCTGAAACTACATCTCCTCTCAGGAAGAAGCACTAATTATTCTCACCACTGCCGAATGTCTGGTTCTTCTTGTGACTTAAACTCGCTGCTTCAAACTCTCCAAACTCTCTTCAAGTTCTCCTTCCTCCTCACTGATGATGTAGCCACTGCTCCTGTCCACTGATCCACACAAACAGAACACAGGATCTTCATTGCTGAGTAGCTACTAAAAAACTGGTTACAGGTCTTTGATAAAGCCCTTTGGCACAGGAGAAAAACAAAGATGAAATAACGTTCCAGTGATGAAGGCTGAGTGCTGAATCATGAGAATGAAATTAAACCCATGGAATGAAAAACCCAAGTCTGCCTCTACTAGGTGGAGTACCAAGATGCTGGCCTGTGAAAATTCAGCAGGATGGATTCACTGTACTGGTGATGAACACTAAACAGGAAAATTATAAGAAAATCAAGAATAATGGCACTGATGGACAGGCATATGATGCAATGAAGAGAAGGTTTCAGCTTCTGGGTAATTTGTAGGCCAATATATTTCACTGTTCTGCCTGAAAGCTGAGACCTGTTGTGATACCACAGTCACCATACAGTTAAGGTCTGGAATGTGATGTTCTGGTGAGTTAAGAAAAACTTTTTGATTACCCATGCTTTGCACCTGGAATTTAAACCAGGGACTGGATATGAAATAGTGCTGGATGTGCTTTGGAGATAAGGACTCACTCACCATACCAATAGGGTTCTTTCTGTTGCTGTTATTACTTTATTTGTCTTGTGGCATTTATTCCAATTCAATTAAAATAATAGAAATTAATTTGAAAGACATAGCTAATTTATTGAAACTTGAGAGACAAAAAGATTGGCAAAGGGTTTCAGATTTTTCTGAAAGAAGAATGATCAATTTGCAGTAATGAAGCTGTTTCATACCGTGTGGTCAAAGGGAAGACAAAAAATGACCATGCCTGAAGAAGAAAAGGATATCTCTATTTGGGTGGGAAAAAAAAGAGGATGAGATGCAGAAATGTAGCAGAACTATTTTCATGATCAGTGTCAAAGGAGAATCATGTTTGTACCCTGGGAAGATGGGCAGCATGAAAAAACTAATGTTTTTCACAACTGGATAAGCACCATGGGGGAAGAAAAGCAGAATATTCATGATTTTCTGTCTACTTCTGTCCCTAGTGTTTCAGATTAGTCAATGTCTCTAAGAAGACCTCAGGGATGAAAAATGAAGAGAGCTGTTGCCAAGAGCTGTGTGCAGAGGTGGGGCAGGCCTGAAGGATCAGGAGATCCTGAGCCTGCCAGAAGGTGTGTGCTGTTCTGGGGTGCCACATACCTGCCCGTGGCTCTGGAAATGACAGCAAGCCAGACAAGCTGAGTAAATGGTGGCACACAGAAGAAGGCAAGGAATTTAGAGGGATATTTTACCTCATATTTGGGAATGAGGGAACTCTGTTGAGATACAACCTACGGGTTTTGTCTATTATATGCATAGCTGGAATGTGCTGCCACAAGAATCATAGAATCATCCAGCTGGATTGTGGCTTTGCTGCATATTCCCTGTACTCATGGAGTCCAGCACAGATAACCAAGGCCCATCTGAGGATTTTAGGCAAGCCCAGAATTCCTCTAGACTGGAGGTGAAGTATGGCCTTTGATTCACCCAGAACAAGATGCTGGAGGCTCAGGAAAAGGTGAAGAAACACCAGAGTCTGCACCGCCACCTGCATCACTGCAGCTGACAATCTGCCATGCCTTTTGGAGCCTGTCCAGAAGTGTGCACAGTCCCACAGGCCACTTTAGTGCAGCCTGTCACTGCCAGTCCTCACTCCCAGTATGCAAAAGAAACACAGGAAGCCATTTCCACTTACATATAAAGAGAAGTAACTGCTACACACCCCAAAAATGTAGTCTTGGGCCCATGTTGTGTCTGCAATACTGCCACTGTTCTCTGAAGAACTCTCCTCTCCTGACCCATACCTCACTCCCTTTTTCTCCCACCTGGATATTGTCCTGCACCATCCCAAAGTCTATCCCAGAGAGGATTTTGGAGGACCAGACACTGTCCTGCTGCCTGACATGCTTTTTAGGAGGTTCCTTTCAATCCTGGTATATTTGCTTCGTTATGAATACACAGTGTATCTAGCAACAATCCCTTTTCATGCCCACTGTCTTTTCTGGGAAGTTACTCTGAATATCCAGACAGTAAACAGCCTGGACTTGAAAACTGTTTCTGTAAAAAGCCAAAATCTATTGGGAGATGAAGGACAGCTCATAGATTTGATTATAAAATCTGTTTTGTTTTGAAAATGAGAACTAAACAGGTTTGGCTGTACCAGCAAGCCAGAAATTCTAAGCAAGCATGCAATATGAGTATAGGAAAAAGGAAAAAGGATAGCCCCAAGGCACAGTGTGCAGCAAGAATACCTAGAAAGTGGAACAAGTGTATAGCTTTGCATGTGGCCAAGTTAGACCCTGTATGGCTGTTCCCATATTGCACTTAGATCCCTAATGTTTCCTACAAGGGCCTTTAGTGACTGTTTAGGGAAAGTGAACAGTTGTGGGTAAAGAAATTACTGTGTGAACCAGTGACTAGAGAAAAGGGGGAAAGGAGAGCAGAAATGTCATGTTTTACCCTGGTGGGGGTTATTGGTGGGGTTTCACAGAGAGCCATCCTGGGACCTCTGCTCTTCAAAATATCAATAAACAATCTGGAAAAGGAGCTGAGAAGTAACATGACCAAAAAAGCCTCCAACAAGCAAAAAAAAACCACCACCAAAATTAAAAGCAGAAAAAAATTATGACATATGAGTGAAGTTTTTCACGTTAATTAGTGACCAGTTGATGCAAACAGTCAAATGAAATTTATTTGACAGATGCAGTCTAATAGCTATAAAGAGTATAGGAGATAAAAAGAATATAAACCATTCTAAATATAAGAAAAGGATAGTGTGTTCTAAATTGTTTATTATTATTATTATTATTCAAGAATGGGGGTATCAAGGAAGGGTATCACATAAAAATATCAAGATGCAGATTTCAAACAAAATAAATTATTATTAATTCTTTTTTCACATGCTGCATAATTAAACTGCAGATCTCAATGCCACAGGATGTTATAGGGGCCAAAAGTATAAATGGGCTCAAAAAGCAATTAGACAAATTCCTGCCTGAAAAATTCATCGAGCGTTACAAAACGCAAAGATGCAGATACAATCTCTGGCTCAGGGTGCCCCTAAGGCACAGACTGCTGGGAGGGTGTGCCAGAATAAAATATCCCTCTACAGTTACTCTGCTTTTACACTGTTCCCTGAAATACCTGCTACAGGCCATTGTCAGCAGCACTGGGCTGGGGAGGGATTTCTGCAGCCACTGCTACGGGAATAGGTAGTTACTCATAAAGTTAAGGGGAAAAAAATAGGAACTGAATCCAGCAGCATTTGTGATTGCTGAAAAAAAAAGGAGTCAGAGAGGATTTGTCAGTCATAAGGTAAAAAGATATTGCAATAGAAGAAGTATCAGTTTTAGTATGGGCTGATCAGTGTAAAGTAAAGGGTATCAGTCTTGTACTGTCAGGTAGAAAGGAGGCTACACACTCACTGGCTCATGAGGCTTCTGGGGTCATAAAGCACTTTAAGAAATGAAATCCACACAGAAATGCTTTCTAAGACACCATTTAGTAAAAGACATAAAGCCAATCTGAGGAGTTGCATATGTCATTGATGTATTTCTAGGAGCTTACCTTGTTTTTCACTAGAATCCAAGAAGAGCCATTTGTATTTAAATGACAGTAGAAACGGTAAATTTTTTCATCTGGGACTTTAATAAATGGTTTGCCCTGGTTTGTCAGAGTTTGCCGTAATTTTATGTGACTGGCCAGATAAATTTGCTGGAAATGATCAGATAGCAGGAGATTGGCACAGCAGAGGAATTCCAACAGAAGCACAGAGTTAATGAATCCCCACCCATGTCCAGACATGTGGATGGGGAGAAGGCCAGGCAGGAGCACCCAGCTGGGATCCTCTGAGCAGAGCACACCAGCTCCATGATCTCCTTCCTACTGGTTCCTGCATCCACAGGAGAGTGGCTGAGACTGAGGAGAAACTCTCTGTGTCCAGCCCCTCTGAGCACTTGAGAGGTTAAAAGACATTCCAAAGCAAATTATTATGAGACAAAAAACCATTTGTGTAGTGGATAAGCTGCACAAATGTCCTAATGCTAAAAAAAAAAATAATTCTGGGAATTAATCCACCAAGGCACTACAGCAGGCTCTACCCATTTTGGAGGGGCTCAGGTCCTGCTAGAAATTCAGGTGCATCCTCAGAGGTGTAGGGACCACGGTGGTGGGTTGAGAAGATGTCCTGGACCCTGCAGAGACACCAACCACCTCCTGTGCCTGGGCTGGACAAGGTGCACATCAGCTCTCCATGGGCCATGGCTTGGCGTGGTGTGACCTTTCTTCTCCCTGTTGCAGTCAACCCAAACTGAAAGCAGTTACTCCTTTCCTGGATTTTAAAGCATCTCTTAACTGCTTCAGCAAGGAGGTAGCTTCTTTTTAAGTTCACAAGTCTATTATTCCCCTGAAGTTACCCACCTAGAAAGTCTTCCTAAAGTTAATGGATTTGAAGGGGAAAACATGCCCTGAAAGTGCAGATAATTTCTGATTGTCTGTGCTCTGCAAATCAATGCACTTGAATCTGGTCGAATCTGCAGCCTGACAGGCTGAAAAAAAAATAATAAATCCAGCAGGGGTTTGAACATCGTTCACACATCTTAATAGGGACATTATGCCTAAACCCCTTCGTGACCATTTAGGTGATAAGACCATTAGAACCACTGAGTGGCAAAAACAACTCTCACAAGGAAAATGCATCTTAAGTATCAAGTGTATACAGTGCCTATCTTAAATAAAAGCCTCCTTCCACAAAAATTCACAAAAATCAGGAAAAATGCATTGATGGTCCCAGATTGCTCTCTGGGTAAAATTTATTGGTTTTTCCTAGTGAGTTTTGGTGAAATGCAAAAACTTCTACAAGGACATGAATCTTATGTTTACAGAAATAACGGAGTATAATAGATTTTTTTTTATTTTTCCTCCTGAATATTTGGATTTCTCTTGCACACAGTCTATGACTTTCAGCTACAGGCTATGACTGATCCCTTGACAACCCTAGTCTCTGCGATAAATTGTTCAAAGTCAGACCTGGGGCTGTGTCAGTTCCTAGAATATCAGGGTTTTATATCTTCTCTAGCCTCATTTTAAATTTAAATGATAACAAATGCAATCTGACCCCAGACGGAACAGAACATTTTTTTATATCAGATTAGTGTTCTTGTTAATATGACTTTGGTAAGGATCTCAAACCCCAAACAGTCTTGAACAATCTCAAATCTCAAACAATCGGTTATGCTGAATTCCTACAAGCTTCCTAAGAGGAAGATGAGCCATGAGCCACCATGGGAATGATGCACAATGCCAACAAGAGCACACCTTGCCTTGCAGGGAAGCAGTGCCATGGTCCTCTGGGCACAGCTTTTCACACTTCTGTCCCCAGTTCTTCTGGTTCTTTCTAAGTTGGTTTTAGAAAATACTTTATATATTACATAGATTGTGTTGGCTGAGGGATTTAAATTGGGGTTTATTTTTTTGTTTTTTCTTTTATTTGCACATCTACTTATTGCATTTTGAAAATTATATTATTTGTATAATATATGCTCTTCCTCAAATTTCAGTGTGACAGGACTCAGACCCAAAAAGCAGGTTATTCCTTTGTTCTTCCCCCACACTCTGTTTTTCTTAAAAAGAAATGTTTGTAAAATACTTTATGGCAGTCTGGGCCCACACCTCTGTTGTTTGGAAGAGGCTGGAGAGGGCAAGCCTCACAGAGAGGAGAACAAACCTGACTCTGCAGTTGTATGGCAAAATCTTCTGATTTTGTGGGAGAAGGGAAATGTCTCATGGCTTGTGCTCTGTGGTGCCGTGGCTGATGGTCTGAGCTGGCAAAGCACTTCTGGCAAACACTGTTTAAATGCACAAACCTTTTTCTCTGGTCTTTAAATCCAGTTCTCATGTCAGTAATCTCTTTCCTATTTTCAACCAAAGGAAAGCCTTGTGCCACGAACAAAGGGGAAGGAGATGCCACATATTAGTAGCCAAGATAAGGTACCAGTATTTAAACAACATCAAATGCTCACTCCAGACAAAGAGGGATATCTCTGATGAGTCCAGTGCAAATACACACCCTCACATCTACTGTGGTCATCTACAGAGCCATTTTGGCTGGATTTTTTTCCCTCTTTGACCCCTCATCACCTCTTTATTCAGCCTCCCCCAAGCAGAGCATGATGTCTGACTCAAGCTTTTGAACTCTCTGCATGTAAGTAGGTTTCAAAGAAACCAAACAAGCTCATACATCCCTTGCCTGTGTAGGTGTGTTCACATTTTTTTATTTATTAAAAACAAAATAAAAACATAATCTGATACAATTAAAGATGTGTTTCAGAGAGTGGTCTGTGCAGAGAAATGCTTGCACCTGGTATCATAATTTATAATGCTTAAAAAACAAATTGGCATTAAAAAATATGAAATTACAACAGAGATAATAGGATCCAAAAGTCTCTCCTGAATTACTGAACAATAGAGAATTGGATAAGATCACTCAGGCTATTTTTCTAATATTTAAGAGTAGTAGTTGCCTGTGCAAGCCTTTGATCTCATAACTTTGCCAGCTGACAATAGATAAATAAGTGTTACAGACAATACAGCAAGAATGAAAATCGGTGCATTTTCTAGGGAGGCACTGAGATAGGAAGTGATAGGAGATTAAAGTGTATGTGAAGGGCAGATTTTGCTCTCAGCTGTCTGATGTACATGCAGACTTCTGAATATGGCCTGTTTGCAGGAAGATCATCTAAAATTGTTAATTCAACAAATAGAGAAAAAAGCAGTTTTCCAGTGTGGGTTTTGTTGTTTGTTGTTTTTTTTAATTCCCTGTGCTGATGGAACACTTATTTGTTAATCATGATATGTAGTAAATAATGCCAAAGGAAGAGAGCAACTGTATAACAAAGAAACTGAAAAGCTATCCTCTCCAGGATGAAAAAGATGGGAAAAGAGACTCCCATTTTATGTCTGTTCTTCTGGTTGAGTGAAATAAAAGCTCATCAGGTCTCTAAGGCCCCTTCTCAGAGTCTGGAAGAGGCAGAACTCTGTGAAGCACTGGGACTGGTGAGGGTTTGGGGGTCCTGAGCCCTCCAGACTCAGTACAGCCACAAGTGTGCCCAAAGGGACCACAGAGGTTGAAGGTGGGTGTGCAGCTACCTCAGCATCCTTTCCAGAGAATATTAAGAGCCACAGATGAAGCAAATGGGAAATGGTTGCAAAAGGCCACAGAGTATTCCCAAAGCCACCACAATTTTGCAGTGAAGGAGAGATGGGAATCAGCAAGAGAACAACTTGTAGAACCAACTTTGTTTTCCTGTTTCACTGGCTAGTATATGAACCACAGGCATTGGGCTAAAATAACAAATATTACTGACTTCTTGGCTTGGTCAGTGGAGAAATACATTCTCCTGATGGATCTGCTCAGAGTTTTTTGTAGGCAGTACTTTGTGTATTGAAGTGAATTAAACAGGCTGAAAGGAATACACCCATACATTATAGCAGTAGTATAGGAAAACAAACTTTCCTTTTCCTCACACCAGATAAACACCAATAACACCCAGAGACACTATTCAACGGAGGCAGGGTGAGCTCCAGATACCAAGGCCCTGAGACCCTAGTCTGTCAGCCCTGTGGGATTTTGCTGTGTGACTGAAGTCCAACGTAGAACTTGGCTCTGGACCAAACCCAAGGCCAGCAGAGCCGGAGCTTGTAATTTTTTAAGCGATCCAATCCTGCCATATGTTTACCAGTGATATCATAATTGTCTGTGCATCCTCAGTCTGCTATGGATTTTGCAGCAGCTGTCAATAGCACTCATTCATCACGGGCCCAAGATAATTGAAGCACTCCATCTGCTGCAGGGCCACTATTACCAACACTGATACTTGTGTCAGTAACTTACTGAAGAAGGGCCTGAACTTGCTCCTAGTGAAAAATCAATGGGAGGGTTCCTGTTGGCAGAAGTGGAGGCAACTCTAACCCTTTCAGTACTGGAAACCTGAGCTGCTGCTCAGCGTCCAGTTCCACAGCACCATCCAGACCTGCTGCACCCCTGGATCTCTGGCTGGGAGCAAACATAGGCAGAGCTCTGCTGTCATCTCACAGCCTTTGCAAACTGGTCCTGCAAGGCAGTCTGGAGCACAAATCCCCTCTGAGGGGAAAGGCAGGTACAGTAGAAAAAAGGACTTGGCTGAAGGAACACCTGATGTCAGCTCACATGGACGGGAGAGGCAGAATTCAAGTTATGCATTCGGTTTAAAGCCCCTGCCTGCATAAGCAGTCAGACATGTTTACAGGAAAGTGCTAAAGGAATTAATCTGTTACTCAGCAACACTAATCAAGACTCCTACCCCATGCAGTTCACAAAGTCCTACATCTGTGCATACCTTTATATTTCTGTTCACAGTCAGCCCCATTTCATCTTCTGTCTGCTGTACAAACAGAAGGAAAAAAACAAGGTCTGTGAAAGAAAACTGGCTATTGTGATAAAGCATTATTTACTCTCACATAAAACAAATATTCTCTATCATTTGCAGTTCTCTTTTCTCCTATTTTTATCTACTTATTTTCTTCCAAGAAACGAAGAAACTTTAGAAAACCAAGGCAAGTTATGGCCTTTTTAACAAAGCAGGGAAAAGAGGAGTTGTTGTCCTACTGCTGTGAGTGCAGATGAGATCGAATTAGAAGTTTAAATCAGAACACCCTTGAACTTTCAAGGTCAGGTTCACCTCTAAAGTTTGCTGCTAAGGCAAGTCAAAGCCTGTGCTCAGATGGATGAGGATAGCTCCCACTGAGTTTCAGGCTGCCCTCCTTGATTGTCACGGTAATATT
This sequence comes from Parus major, assembly GCF_001522545.3. Classification (NCBI taxonomy): domain Eukaryota; kingdom Metazoa; phylum Chordata; class Aves; order Passeriformes; family Paridae; genus Parus; species Parus major. The sequence goes on along the minus strand of NC_031769.1, from coordinate 7,886,180 downwards.
TTTGTTGTGTTTGTTTACTCCAGCACAGGTTCTCAAGGATCTGACTTCATTTTCATTCTTTCCTGTTCAGACCCAGTATAAGAAAGGCCACTTTCTCAAATACATTTAGGTTGTCTTTGTGCACACAGTGATGTAATAGTAAGAAAATGAGAACTTTAGTGAGGACAGCTGTCCCTGAAGTGTCACTTCAATGGCAAAAAACAAAGAGTGCTGAAGGTTCAAAGAAGATAACACTACAAGGTCTCAAAATACAAAGCAAAACCTGGTGATTTCTCTTTTCATCAGAGGAGCAGTGAAAGTGAGGCCCTCTTCTTCTGGGCAGTGATTTAGGTGTTTTTTGAAATGTTTTGTTGTTTGGAACATTCTAGTCCTGAAAGGTTTCAACCGATAAATAACATTTTTAACTGGATCAATGGGAATAGCAGAAAAGGGAGGACATCTGAATTTCCTGCCAGTGAAGTCCTCCTGAATATTTTACAGTTCCACAAGATGGAGGAAGTAATCTAAGATCTCCATATTGAGATGATTGGAAAAACTGTAAAGGAAGTTTACTTTACGGTTTCCTTTGACTTCTGTGGATGTCTCCTTAATTCCTCCAATACACCAGGAGTCAAGGTAGATTTGTTTTTCTAAGCAAAATTATCAGCTAGAAATGAGAGAAGAAAAATCAACAGTGAGGAATAGTTTGATGAGTGGCTGAAGTCAAAATAGAGACAACCGAAAAAAACATAGACATTCCACTGGTAAAGAGAATCATTTCATATCAGAAGGAAGACATAAGATTTTTTTATAAACTTTGATCTTTAGAAGAGATGTAAAGATTCTAACTAAAAAAAGATACCTTTCTTTTCAATATTTAATGAGCCTTTATTTTTGTCCATCTACTTTCAGTACATGAAAACAAGCCTCTAACACAGGAACACACTCTCCAGCTGCAGTGTAACAGATGTGCAAACCATTAGTATCTGCTACCCATTCCAAGTCATTAAATCTGAAACCCTGCAGGAGGAGTCAAAGGTACCATCAGGGGACCTGTGGCAGTTATGGTGTTTCTACTTAGCCCATTTCACTGGAAAGGGCCAGTGCTTTACCTTGAGGCACAGAGAGTAAGGAACCCAGATCTGGACTAAATGTGGATGAAATGACTATGAAAATGTACAGCTGGAGCCATAAGATCCATTTTCTGATCCCCTCACCATGGTGAAGGGGAGATAAATGGTGTGTCACTGATGAGGGAAGGTGCCAAGAGCATCCAATGGACTTAAAAACAGAGTTTAAACGCAGAAGACCCTGGGCTAAAATGCTGCTGTGTCTGGGGAAAAAGGCAGAGCCAGGGTTTGATTCCTGAGAGCTCAGCTCCAGCTGAGAAATGGGTGGTTCAAGCTGGACACTCCAGAGAGTGTTACAGGGTCCAGGCAGGGTCTGTGCCCACCAGCTGACCCAGGATTTAAGAGCCACCTTGGCATTTGCATTCAGTGCCTCTGAAAAAAAAACCCTCATCACAAGGTAACCAGCACTGAAAAGGGACAGTCCAAGGACTGAATGGAAAGATGGACCTGTCCACAAAGGCACAAAAGTGCAAGCTGGGGAGCTGAGTCTTCAGAAATGCTCCTGGCCCCTGTTCACTGAGAACACAGCCCTGGTGGGCACTGAGGCTGGACCTCAGCAGAACCTGACCAGAATAAGACCAAACACCTCAGGCATCTTCCAGAAAGCCAGGAACCTTGGTTTGCCTAAAGCACATCCAGACCCCCTTCCCTCCTCAGAAGACACTGTTCCTCCTGGGATAGAATTCCTCACTCTTCAGACGCCCAAATTCACAGCATTTTTGTAGACTGCGTGGCATTCCAGCCGCTGGCTGGCTTTCTGATGTTGCATGTGGGTGAGGTTTTGCTCACTCTCTTGCCATCTCTCTGCAAGCAGTGGGAGCCAGAGTGGGGCAAGTGTCACAGGCAATATGCAGAAGCAATTCCGGAAACTTTATTGCTCAGAAGTGGCACTTGGCCAGGGGAGGAGAAAGAGAAGAGCTCATAGTTGTGTGCTTGCACACACTGACAAAACTGCTACTGATGAATCAGAGAGAGAAATCTGTAGAGGTGACCTTGGGAGGTCACAGAAGACTCATTTTTGCCAACAAATATGAACATTTGCAATCATGCTGTGGCCTGATGCCAGTCACTGTTTTATGTGCTATCTCATCAAAACATATGAATTTTCAATAGCTGTTTTAGAGTCCTACTTGCTGCGGCGTTATATCTCTCCTACTCCTACAGGTTTTGGATTGTACAGATACAAAAGCAGGGTATTGAGGAAAGCTGGCACTTGGGTTGGCATTGTTCCCCATGAACATTTTCCTGCATTCTGAAAATTGCCGACTGGTCAAGTGCCGGAAGGTCACTAAACAACGTGGCAAAACTGATGACAGAAGGGAGGAAAAAAATCTCTGGAAAAATGAAACTCCTCCATTGTCCAGCCTGGAAGGTCAAAAATTGCCGTTTTAAGATTGCTTGTGCTAAGGGAGGCTCACCCACCCTAGGTGTCAGCCCTACAGAGAGAACTACTGTAAATATCGCCATCTGTGATGTTCCTGGTGAAGGACTCTGCTGATGTAAAGGTTATTACTCATTTATAAACATATGGCTGCTGTAATCCTTCGTTCCTTTATTCATAGTGGGGCTTGTGTTTGATTGAGCTCGGTTTCAAAACAAAGATTTTTTTTTTTTCTCTACTCAGCACTAAGGGGACATTATCAATTTGATTTATATTAATAAAAAATCCAGCAACCCACTGTGGCAAATTCTTAAATCAATAAAGATGATTTGACTTTAAAAAAAAATCCCATTGAAAGCAGTTGGTCTGAAGGAGCACCACCCAGTGCAGCCTGAGATCAAATCTGCAGTGACTGAAAAAGATTGTGAACAAATAGAAAGAGGACTGTGCTATTCATCATTGTCCCAACTAAACAAAATAATACAATCTAACAGCAAATGTATGCTTTTCTGGCATTATTTCCGTTTTGTCAGTCCAGAGAGATAAAACACTGAGGTTTAGAGTACGTGAGCTGACAGCATCTTTTCAGTGATACTGTGATGGCGAAGGCTCTGAAAATGTGTTTTCAAACTATGGATTTTATTGCCTGTGTGTGTGATGTGTGAATACTCGAGCATATACATGCCTTTCAAATGAGCCCTTTAGATCTAAGATCCCATTTCCTCCATATAGTCAACAAAGACCATAAAGCAATTTCTGTAGGAGCAAGAGTTCACGTAGAAGACCTGAAAGCTGAAAATTCCCACCAAACCAGTTCAGACACAATGCACAGCTTACCTGTTGTCTGTCTGCTTCCAGGAGCAAAGGGACCAGTTCATCAGGCTTATTGTAAATGTCTAGCTCAGGCTGAGGTGAACTGCTTCCTAAACTCCTTTGACTTTGGGGAGAGTTTTATAAGGCCCTTGATTAAGAGTTTTGATGGCAGTAGAGCCTGTGTTTGCATAGCTATCCATAATATTATGCAAATTCTGGGGAAAAAAGTACTTTATTCATTGTTGCATTGAAATACCTTGCAGCAAGCCACACCCCCATCCCCAAATGGGCACGGCTGGATTCCACATAACAAGACATCTCTCTCTGTACTTTTAACCAGCAAATTCAATAAAATCAGAACTACAAATACATGATCCTGACTCCTGAGAAACATTTTTTCTGATAGAGGACTCATCTGCCATATTTTAAATAGTGTCTAAAAAACCTTGTCACTGATATTGCCTTGGATTACTCTAAAAGAATACTTTAGCACCCAGCCCACATTTCATCATTAATAATATTTATGTAATGCAGCTGCAAGGCTGAGCAGCACATTACGTCACCTCAGCTGAATGAAGAGCAAGTTGCACTTTCTAGATCACAGCACTGCCATGTTTGCATTATGTATGCTGGAATTCAGTAATGAAAAAATTTAAATGATGGGAACAATTAAGCTGGCTTTGGGATTTTTAAATTTAAGGTTGCGGGATGAAGTTGAAAATGTTCTTCAGCATCTCGGGGGTTTTAACATTTTCATGTTTAAATCAACTTAGAAAAAAATTCCTTTTTTTTGGAATGCTGAGGTAATTATTTTTATATGTAATCTTTTGTTAAAACTAATTTGTGAGCCCCTGAAATAAAGGGAAAAAACAACGGAATTTATTGAGGGATCCTTACATCCATGAGAAAGCTTCAAATACAGAAATGTGAGTTATTTTTTATGTGAAAGTGTGCGAATATCCCTGATTTATGGCATCTGAACACCAAACTGCCAGTCCTTCCTGGATTGCTGTGAGATGGCATTTGCACTACGACAGAGTTCTCAGCACTTTCTTTCAGCAGAATTAAACATATCCATGCAGCTGGCAACTTCAGTTTCTGACAGAGTGTGTTAAATGTCCAGGTTTTGGAATGTTTTAGATGGTAACACCTAGTATGCTGAGAAACTTCACCTCTACCTGTTTGTGTTTTCCCTCTAATCCACGTCCTGTAGTCTTTGAGCACACTGGGTTTCACCCTTGCTACATGCCTGGCAGAGATTTATTAATTGCAGCTACTTGAACAGAACAGAATAGAAGCACAGAGAGAATAAATGACTTGGCAGAGCCAGAAATAGAATCAAGATTTCCTAAAACCCATTCCAGTGCCTCAACCACAAACCCATTCCTGAGAAAAGACCAGGTTATGTACCATCCCTTCATTCCCTGAATTTATTCTATTAAATTTCTGCAAAAAGTCTGTGGACATTCTTGCTACAGTTTAAATAGTAGCATAATTTAGTTTATCTTGAACCTGTTCCCAACAGGCTTGAGACGAATCAAAACATCTGTGCAATGCAGGTATTAGCTTTATTTTTAAACCCACTGTTTAACTGTTGAGGATTTCTCATGGCCTGAGTTATGGGTCAGAAGAATTCAGATCTGCTTCTCACACCTTGTAAAATTCAGAGATACACAGACTTCTGTTCAACTAATAATTACTTGATCATTTCCTGCAGATTTGCTTCTCTGTGAATTTTAGCATTAAGCTTTTAGCTGCAATCACTCTCCACAAAGCTCAGAAAATTGTCTGTTGTTTTAAATTCATTGTTTGAGAGTTTTTACAAAACAGCTGCTGTTTCACCATTCCAAGGCACCATGACTGATGAAAATGCCTGAAGTACTTCTTTTAGTTTTCTCCCCCAAAATTCCCTAATAAACACTAGAAGCGAGTTTGCCTAGTCTGTACTTACAGGCGTAATCTCCTATTGACACATGTATAAATTACAAGGGGAGAAGCACTATCCAGTCACAGGGTAACGCTCTATCAGTGAGATTTCTGGGATTTTTGAGCAGTGTACTCTGTATATGGCAACTGCTGGCTAGTGTTTGCCTATTCTTCACTTGCTTAAAACCTCTGGTTTTGTCTTGAGGGTCCACGTAAGGTCAACTTCCCACCCCCCAACAGTGGCATAGAAAACTGCTCTGAAGGTGGAAGAAAATGCCTCTCCTCACTGAGCAGCCAGTGTTGATAAAACAGCTCTCTGTTGGAATAGCTCTAAGGGCAAACAGTGAGGAGGTTTACCCATTCAAACAAAGTTAAGAGTGAGCAAATTCTCTTAAAGATGTACCTATGTCTGAGATCTTTGTTTCGTTTTCAGTTACTTGATAGAAAATAAAGATAAAGCCAAGAGCAGGCTGCACTGAAAAAAATCCTCTGTGCTCCTGAAAATATTTCTTTTGTGTTCAAGAGAGAAACATAAGAGAAGGCCACTTCAGCTAGACTTGTAATAATATTTTTTAAAAATAAATAACAAAGTCTTCTATGTGTATATATATACATATTGAGCCCTTTTTAACCTTTGCTTTCTCACTGTTTCTAGAAAAGAACAAGAATGGGGAAAGTACATGTTTTGCCGTGTCTAATTTACTCCCTTTTATGGGCTCAGGTCTTAAGAGAAAACAATCCCTGGTGAAGTTGTGTGATTTGTAAACATGAGATGGTGGCTGTATCATGAAATCTGCATATAATTCTGTCACTTGTTTCCGCTTGCTTGTCCTCTCCTGGAGTGTCTGGTGGCATCTCTGGCAACATGTCCACAAGGACTTTCCTAAAAACATGTCCACTGATAAAGTAGAACTGTGGGGTTTTCTTAGGGGTTGTCTGGCCTTGGGGATGAGATTTGACAAGTTGGTCCAGTTTCAAATTTAGACAAGGGCCAAACTGGAAATTCAAGATGCCATTAGGAGAGGACCACAAACGAGGAAGGAGCTGAGCCTGAAACATGGAGGCAACCCAGAACCGCCTCTGCCATGCACACCAGGATCAAATAATGACTCAGAGCTCCCTGAAAGAGATGCAAGTCAGGAGCCTGCCCCACACAAACACAAACACACCTCCTCCTGCTTCCAGTGTCCTTTGAAGTAGATGTCCTGAAATTCATGTGTAGGTCCCCAGGGATGTGAACAATGGCTCCACGTGCAGCTCTTGTTTAAAGGGGAGGAAGAGAAATCCTGACATCCCCTGCACCTCCTCCAGCCTCAGCTTCAGCTGGTTTTACATTTTCTGCTCCTTGAAGGTGAAGGGTTTCTCTCTGCTGCCCATCAGCAGGCTGGCCTTATGGCCTGCTCCATGCAGCCAGTCTCACAGCAAGGTGTTGCTCCTCTCCCCAGACTGAGCCTGCTCTAAGCTGCCTCGACAGGCAAGGCGTGCTCAGCAGAACTGTCCTGTAGACTACACATCCTGCTGTCTGGGGGGCAGGTCATCAAGTGTACGGAAAGGCTTTAGCAACCAGTCTTTTGTGAATGTTTTTGGGGTGGCCTTGGGGCTGTCAGGACAGCATCCTCCTGAATTCTGTTCCCCTGTGGTTGCCTGGCCACAGGCAGGGAGAAGTTCCTGTGCCTCAGCCCAAACCCAGCAAACCTATGGTGACAGACAGTGTGGAGATGTGTTCTGTGTTGTGTGCCTGGGCTCACTCTGGCCCTGCAGTACTCCAGTGTATTTCCATGGATGGGTTCTGCATCATGAGCTGCTCTTCTTGCACCAGGATCTCTTCAGTGAAGCCTTTCCACATCTGCCCAGCTGGCCCTGCTCTCCCATGGCAAAAAACCTTCCAGTGCATATTCCCAATTTAACAGGTTGTTACACAACCTGACTATTTCTTTGCTTACCTCCCAGGTGGCATTTGCCATGGTGAGGAGTTCAGACCTATTCAGTGAGAGCAGGACAGCATCAGAAAAGGCAGCGCAGAAAGAAAACTTCACCTTCTCGAGAGCTATGAGCTCATTCTCAGAGATAGAGCACTTAAAATGAATTAGTGTATTCCAACACAGCAAAAGCTATAAATAGAGTGCTTATAAATAAACCAGTTTTGTCCCTTTCTCAGGCACCAATTCAGCAGCCTCTTCCTCCGTGTCTAGCACAAGCACATACTTACATCCCGCTGATTGCAGTGGGATAAGGCATTGCTTTCAATTAGGCATGTTTTGCTTAATGTAAGCTATAATGCTAAATCTATCCAGGTACTAGCCCTTCTTCCCTGTTAAATCAATAGTGCTTAGAAGCCTAACTCCCCTCTGTGAATCCAGATTTTACATTTTAGGACAACTTCTATGTTTTATGAATAGGAGGTGGATATTTCCTGTTTCAAACGCTTCTGTTTGCCGTTCCCGAGGGACCACCCTTCCCTGCAGAAGGGAGCTACTATTTGTGTAGGCCATCTTTCTCTTTCCAACACATGAGCAGCCTCCTGATGCCATGAAAGGGAAAACATCACAACTGTTAGCAAATGTGCTGAAACAAGGTTTAATTTGAAAGCAAAGGCGTGCAGTTATCACATGGAATCAACTCTAAACAGAGAGCGCTATCGTATCAATCACATTTTGATGGGCCAAATCAAAAAGCCCTGAATCTTTCAGAGATGTGCATTTCTGGATTGGCAAGAAGAGCCAGAACACATGGCTCAAATACATCTGTTTGGCCAGATGCCCTGAGGACAGTGTTGGCATACCCAAGGAAGTGGCCAAATGTTTGATGTTATCCCATGCAAATATTTGATATTATCCCATTGGACACAGGTTCATGTCACCACTCAGACCAGTTATGCCCAGAGTGAAAATATCCACCAGACATCATTATGCAGAGATGCTTAACATGTCCAAATTGGACTCTGAGCCTATAAACAGTTTTTTATACAGCTGACAAGACCTCAGTGACTCAGGCAGGGAGCCTGAGTGGACAGAACCATAATTTGCACCATAATTTCAGTTCTAACACACCAGCTCTACTGGCAGTATCTGATTTTGCAGTTTAAATCTATCTTGAAAGCTTATATTGACACACAGAAATACCTGAGGTAATAAATTAGCTTAAATACAGCCGTTATTTACCTGCAAATTGCAAACATGGTTTTGCCCTTGCCACATTTGCTAGCTCAAGAAATGTCATGTGGATATGTGAAACGCCTCTGAGCACCTGTCATCAGGTCACTGGCCTCTCCAATGAGTCTCACTGCCTCTTTAACCATTTTCTCCTTGGCTGCTCTTTACATCAGAGTGCAAAGCTTTTTCCTCACAGAAGTGCTGTGTGTTCCTGCTTACCACCCTTTGAGCATTTTATTTTCTTTAAATTTAGCTGCAAGCTCATTTTCTTTGCTTATTTTCACATGCTTTCTGTACATGCACCAAAAATACAATCATCAGTGCTTTGTTTTTAAATACAGCAACTAGTTCCAGAATAAGCTGGTGCAAGCAGATGAAAAATCTCCCACATTTACATCAGCTGTGCAGCAGACCCACAGGCTGAAAGCAAAGCAATGTCCAACACTGGCTTTTGAAATGGCCTTCTTCCCCAGCCTTAACAACTAGTTCTTCTAATTCAGCCTTAGCATTGGGAAGAATGTCATTATTTTAAGGAATATACTATTAAATTACTATATTTTATATACTATTAAATCACAAATTTTAAGAAAATCCCTTCCCCTACCAAGATGCCAAGATATGTCAGTCTTCAGGCTGCAAAACAAGACCTTTTCCAGGGCAAGCTAAGCCAATTCTGTTTTATTTCAAGCTTTTTAAATGACAGAGGTCTCTGTATTTGTATGTACACAGGGTAGGAATGGTTTGAGTAGCCTGTGGGCTGTCAAATGACAACTGTTGGACTCTTCCTCCCTGCCTCTGAAACTTTCTGAGCACAAAAACCTCTAAGCACAAAACATTCTGCTGAGCCTCCTTTTCTTCTGTGGGGTTTAAGGGAGCTGTTAAATTCAGCTGCACACCCCACCAGGCAAAATCAGCCTCATTTCTTGCTGAAGGTTTCTCCTGTAAAAAAAAGTGTTTTCTCACTTGTTAAAAAGTGGGGCAGAAAGCAGTTTGGGGTTGTTCACATAGGAGTCATTTCAGAGAAATCCAGCCTACAACAGCATTTCTGAGTCCATTATGGTGGTGTCCCAGGATCTTGTTCTGTACTCCTGTTCCCTTTAAGAACACAAGGTCTTCATATTCGTCCTCACAAGGGAAATAATTTCTTTGTGTAACTTTGATTATTTTTTTTTAAGAATGGTAAGAATATTGAAAACAGTAGAAAATTTCATTTTATCTTGGTCAATGCTCGAAAATCTTACCCTTTAAAACAAATTTATAGCATCTTCCAGTTTCTGGAGATGCCTAAAGAATCTGCCAATGTCACCTGGACCTCAAGAACAAACACATTCATCTTGAAAGAAGACAGATTAAAATAAAGGGCCCAACTCTACTCCCACAGAAATTTTCCCAGCAGAAACATTTCTAAAGCACCAAACAAACCCTGCAGTGGCTGAGTCCTCAAATATTCTGTATTAAGTACTGTCTCTGGAGAGGTGCTTAAAAATTCATAATATGGTGTATCTATTGATGTATTTAACGGAACTCTGAGTAAGGAAGTAGAACTCTCCACCACTGTCAAGATAACACTGCCAAATTTTCCTTTGGATCTGTACACCTCCAGATGAAAACCTGAGCTCCCTAGGGGCCCAGATATTATAGTTGGAGCTGACAGCTTGGATCTCTATTGTGAGAAATTATTCATGATATTAGCAGTTCTTTCCTCTTAAGGCAAGCATGTGAAATATTACATCTTCACTCAGATTTCCTGCAATAACCTGATACATAACTCAATATTAGGAGACGTTCATCAGCAAAAACAAACGTGTGTTAGTGCAGCAGTATAATATAACAGAACTCGATACCAGGATGTAGCTGCTGAAATGAACTTGCAAAAAATAGCAACTATATAGACATTACATCAAGTGAGGAGCCTTTTAGGGAAGGCAGAGAGATACATGCACTGTGAGCCTTTCTCGCTGCATATCCCATCTTCCCTCTGCATGAGAGAAGTTCAGCTTCACAATAGAACTGCACTCTACTGCACTGTGAAAATATTTGCCCTCTTTTTATCTGTTACCCCAGTCTAACACTGTCAATAACCTAATTGTTGAATATATGGGAGTAAGCTGTGGGTTGCTATTGAAATGCTTCCCCTGAAGATCTGATATCAAACATGCAAGAAACAAGGGGGAGTTTGAGCCCTGCTTTGGAACAGGGCAAAGCTCCTCCTTGGGTCGTGGTTTTCTGGTTATGTGACTCCTAGCTCAGAATTTACCCTTCAGGACTAGTGAGGCATGAGGAGAGGACATGTGCAGGGGGCATACACTACACACACCTAAAATGAAAGAAAACTTCAGTTGTAAGGGAGTCTCCGCTTGAATAAAGTGCAAATTAAATCAACTGTCATTATTCTCTACATTTAACCAAAACCTGACTGTACCTAAAAGGCTGTGAACAAGGTAGTTTTTTATAATCTCCATATTCTTGTATGCTAAATCCTACTTTACCCTGAGCAGATGGACAAGGATGCAATTGATGATTTGACTTCAAACCTTTTGATTCAGGTTTCACTGTGTAACCATCTTGCGGAGCATAGGCTCGCTCAGGCCCACATTATGCAGCTTTGAAACACAAAGAGCAGTGAAGAGTGAGTGAAAACCCTTCTAACTTCAACATCTGAACGACCCTGCTCTCCTTCTGAAAAGGAGACTGAGGTTTAAAAGCAAATGCTGACCTGCAGTCTATACAATTTTAAGTAATCTTAGGTGCATATAATGAGCAGCTGTAAAATCCTAACAAATGAAGCCTCTTTTCCCAGCAAAAGAGGATCAGTTCTACAATGCTATTTAATTTATACTTTTCCAGATATGTTTGAAAATAATGGTTATAGTCTATAACTCCTATCTGCACTATTTGCATCTCTTTTCCAGAATGCAGCAATCCCTGCAGTACCCAAGGAAGTCTAAGGTCTCAAGAGGTCACAATGCAAAAGAGTTTGACCTGAATTAGCACAAGGTTCCACAGCACCACCTGTAAAATCACATATTCCTGGAACTAGGATGAAGGACAGGAGCATAAGGTAGGCAGGGATGTTTTTGCATGGTGAATAATGCTCCAGTAAAGGTGGATGCACCAGGGATGGAGGCAGATCTGGGCTTGTTGATCTGCAATGGTGAAAGGAGATGGGGTAGTTGTGCCTTCTTCTTCCTAAGAAGGATGTTCCTCTTTCCCAGCAGGAAAGCTGCCACAGCTCCATCCTGCCATCAGCAGCAGCACCCAGCCCAGCCCTTCAGGACTCTGCCACAAGCAAAGTGGACAGTGGGGCGCTGGCAGCCCTTGGCAGCCCTGCCATGAGCAAGTGGATGCTTTGTTGACCCCAGATGAATTCACAATACTGCTCTGAAGAGGGTAAAATTTTTTCACAAAATTACAAATGGAAAGATTGAAGAAATTCCTTATGACTTATCTTGTGGCTAGTGGCAGGAATAAAATGTGCACTTCCTGCCTGAAAGCCATGCCTTTACCCATAAGGCCACCCTCACGTCCCACTGACATAGCTGAAGAATTACATTGCATGAGTCACCAGTAACTATTTATATTTGAGGGCTTAGAGCACTTGCTGTTAACCAGAACACAGAAGTTGTGCTGGGCTGATGCAGAGAACAACTTGTGGATGCCCAGGGAAGGTCTCACTTGCATTTCCAATCTGTCCTCCCACACTATCTTTGTCATAGGGCAACAAGTAGCACAGTGGCATTTTTATGTGTTAATTTTTTTCCCCACCCACTCTGATTTCAGCCTCCAATTTGACCTTTTGTTTGCCAGAGATGTCCATTGGAAAGGCTACTGGGTTGCCACATCATGTAAGACCAAACATTTTGATGGGCAGAAGTTCAGTGGTCTCCAAGACACTTTTCTGCATATTTTCTACTACAGCTGAAAAGGGGAGCTGAAAGTTTGCATGGTTCAAAAAGATCCCATGGATTCTTGCAACATTTTGGTCCACAAAGAATTAAACTGTCAAAATATGTATTTGCACATTCTACACCTTTGTGTGCTGTAAATATTCTGTAATTCCCAATCACTGGCAGTACCATCCTCTCTCTCCTAGTGGGGAATTCACTATGGCCTTTGCAGATTAGGTTAAAAAGTCCAGATTCAAATGGAAGAATAAATAATTGAGTATTATTTTACAAGCTATAATAAAGCTATAATTGATTATTAAGGTAGGTTTAATACATGGTGATTCAGTTGTTAGAGTCCAACAGGTTTCATTTAACCAGAGCTCACAAACATCTATTACATTTCCTTTTCATGTGCTTATAACCATCTACATGTACAAATACAAATAATTATGTGTATAACACACTCATAAATCCACTGACTCTATATTAAACCTCTCTGAACCCTTTCTAAGTGGAATCTTAATATAAAGGGTGTGAAAGGTACTCCATTATGGAAATAGACCCAGATATTAAGAAACATCCAACATTAACAATTTCAAGAGAACACGAGAAAACAACAACATTTTGCCAGTTGTGTGCAAAGCATATTCTAATGAAATTGGGAGAAAATCAATACATATATTCAGAAAACAGTGAACTGTAGAGCAGTAGATATCTACATCCTGCCCTATTAATATCTGCCTCACTGCATATGCCTATTAATCAGTGTCTTATTTTTGTTCTTTCAAAGATATTATCTTTTGTAGATTTTTTTTAAACTTCAAAATAATAATGAAGAAATAGATATGTATTTCTATATATAAGTCGAGAATTAGGCAAAATCTTGCTCTTGACTGCAGCCATTATCCTGAAAGTGAAATTCAAGCACTTTGTGGTAAAAGCACGGTACTATCTTGGGAAGAAGTTTGCATGGCAGCAGCCACACTGCTTTAATAAAATGCCAGTTGTGTCTCTCCCACATGTAAATTTTTTTCCCGTAGACTTCAGTGACCAGAAGCTCTAACACAGTTTGAGTATTTTGAAAAGAAACTAATAAATGGACTATTGCAAAAGTGAAGTGCTTAGACCCTTTTGCATAGGTTTGCACACTGAATTTTCTGCAGAAGCATTTCCCAACCTTTCTGACTCCCGGAGGAAGGAAAGGAAGGAGACATTTTCATTTTTCAGAACGCATTTATACTGTATAATCCTGTGCAAGGATCACCTCAGCTTGATTGTTTAATCATTTCTTTAAAACAATGCAAATGGAAGGCAAAGTTATTTTGATTCACCCCAGACTGAAAGGCCTTGGCAGAGATTTCATAGCAGACAATAGAAGAAAGACTGCAAAGAGATAACAAGGAAAACATGATTAAATCACCGAAGTGACATAAAATCAATAGAAGGAGGCAAGGATCAATAATTCTTTGCTCTGAGTAACAGTCAGTAGCTCTTGTACTAATTTTCAGATTTTTCCAGGATTATTTCCTGTTTGATTTGTGTAGACAGAGACTTTCTTTACAATAATGTTCTTTTACCATTTTTGTTAAGATTATTCTTCAGTAGGCATTTGTTGCGTAATTCATTACCTAAATTGGTTTCATTTGTGCTGGCTCATACAGGAGCCAATGACTAATCACAAAATAACAACATAGAGCAATTATTTAAGAAAAACTAATGCAAATTCATAGCCATAGTTTGAATGGAAAAAAAGGAAAAAAAAAAGGAAATTTTCAGCTTTTTGTAGCTGTAGAGCAGATTTCATTTAGTTCTCCATTTATTGTGTCTGTTCACAGTATCTGTTGTTAAATATCCAGAAGACAATTTATTAAATCCAGACATTCCAAAACAGAGCAGATGAAGCAGAGAGATTCACCACCATGGAGTCAGAAGGATCTATTGCATTTGAGAGAGGAAGAGGACCAGACAAATTGCATTTTGCAAATTGCCTGAGTTTTACAAACCCATCACAGACCTGGAAGCCTATTTCTCAAATTTTCCTAAAAATGCCTGTTGCAAATCAGCCCAATCCCATATCATACTCCAGTAGAAAAAATCCTGTACAGATGCAGACCCACAGCAGCACTGATTCATCCTGTGGTGCATCAAGGAGAGAATATAAATGGTCCTGGTCCTGGGTTAACAATTAACACAGAGCTAACCTCCAGCCCCTGAGGGCTGTTCCTGTATCTGATTGCCACTGGGTCTAAGGATGTAACTTCTCAAATGTTGTGCCCCACACTTTGGTGTCACTGGAAAGCCCTAAGGTGGTTGTGCAACATCCACAGACCCCGAAACATCAATGTCAGCTTTCATGACTATCCTCTGTGGTGTTATCCTACTGTACCAGCAACATTGATAGTTTAAAATTCATCAGGCTACAGAAAACACAAGTCTGGATTGCAGATAAAGTTATTTTCTTTGCAATCTAATGCTTTATCTCTTGGGTTTCATTCTAGTCTGGTTTTCCTTTGGATCATCAAAGTTTATTTAGGACAAGGAATAATGGCTTTAAATTCAAAGAGGGAAGGCTTAGATTAGATATTAGGAAGAAATTCTCTACTGTGAGGGTGGTGAGGCACTGACACAGGTTACTCAGAGAAGTTGTGGATGCCCCATCCTTGGAAGTGTCCCAGACCAAGTTGGACAGGGCTTGGAGCAACCTGGGATAGTGGAATGTATCCATGTCAGGGCAGGTGGAACTAGATGATCTTTAAGATCCCTTCCAATCAATATCATTCTATTATTATTTTTTCCTTATGAAGGTAAGAAAATTTTTAAGTGCTTACCTAGGTGATTCTCATGGCTGATATTTAAAACACCATCAAATCCCAGAACAGTTTCACAGTTTTGACCACTGTGGGAGCAGGAGTTTGTCCCGAAGACTTGGCAAAGTCAGGGTAGTTGGTAAGATCAAGCTGCTTTATGTCTTAGGAGGGTTTTAGCTCTTACATTTAAAACCTGTGAAGAACTACTTCAGTTCATTTTGATGTCCTTCTCCTTCAACAGTAATTGAAAAGGCTTCACTTCACATGCAGCAGTTTAAAGTGGGATGACCAAGAGGCCTCCCAAAAGCAGTGAGGAATACAGAGGAATTACCTTCAAGTATATCCTACCTATAATTATCTCCCAACTCTTGTGTTCATTCCCTCAGGTGCTTTGACTTCAATTATTTTCAAATACACCTGATTGTATAATGATAAACTTACTAAAATTACAATTAATGGAGTTCTTCACAATCTGCCCTCGATCCTCTGGCCAGATGAAGCAGAAAAACACTCAACAGAGCCCACTCTGATTTTTCTGGAGGTGGCAGAAATTTAGGCAGAAAGATATTGTAAGGACAAACAGAAAAGAAGAAATCCCACAGCTCTGAGGGGTGAAACAACTGTTCATCTTTAAGTATAAGGAATGGGAAGCCTTAACAGCACACTCCACATATGTTCTGGTTGATTTCTATGTAAGCAGAGAGCAGAAGACACGGATCCCTCCTGGCTCAATTATCATCAGGATGGGATAAAAAGAGGTGATCATCTGAACTATTTGATCACTAAAACACCTTAGCAAGGTGGTGAAAAGAGCTGGAATAAAGCTGAAATGGCAGGAGTTTCGGCTGTGTGTTAGTGCTGCCTATTTTGGTAATAATTATGTCCTCAAGGAAATTCACATTTCTGCATGTACACAGGCTGGGAAAGTCCTTGAGCACTCCTCAGTAAATGGTTAATACCCAAGTACACACCAGTTGATCTCAGTGCCTTAGGGACATGAGGTAGGTACCAGAATTATGGGAAGCAGCATTCTCCAAAAAATATCCTCATTGCAAAATAGCCTCAGTGGAATTTGGTTCATTACAGACTATATTATGATAATATTATATGTAATATATTATAGATAATTATAATATACATTATATATAATTATATCTATTATATTACCACTGAAAAACATCTTGTTAGATCTTGTAATAACTTCACAACATTTCCCTTCCAGTCCACGTCCAGTGCTAAATATGGTTCAGGAAAACTCAACAGGAGACACCAACAACTGTCAAATTTTGTTCTTTGGAAGCTCCCCAAAAAAGAGAGCACAGGTTGCCAAGGTTCAGAGGAGCTGAGCAACCATTAACTTCATAGATCCTTCCCACTGAAGCCTATTCTTCTACAAATTAAAAAGGCTTCTGAGAATGGATAATATAAATACAGTATAAATATGACACAGGGAATACTTAATACAGCACTTAACATTAGAATCAGGGATGCATCTTTAAAAGCACAGTTTCTTGCTTTTGATTTTCTTACCCTGTAAATAAAGTGGAAGAATCATGATGCATTTTGGGGTATATAAAGCTCCTGCTAGTGGTCCTCTAAAAACAGAAAGAGAGGAAAGAGACACGACTGCAGCATCTCCACTGTTTAGACAGGACACTGGTATTTGACAGGGATGTAACAAATTACACCAACCTGTGTGAAATCCCTATGGCAAGGGAAAATGCAGAATTATGGGATTTCAGCAGCAGTCAGCTAATGGAAAACTCAGCTAATGGAAAAATGTGCCTTTTTGGTCTCTCTGCAGCCCAGAAATGCCCACATGCCCTAGCAGTAGCACATCACTAACTGCTGTATCTGCCAGGGCTAAAATTGATCCTGTAGATGACAAGGCTGGATTAATGTTGGGTGAAAAATATGGGAATGGGTGGTGGCAGTGGCCTATCAGGACTTACAGGATACACCAGCAAAGGGTCAAGCAAAATCTGAATTCAGGCTGGCACACCAGCTCTCTCACCTGTGGCTTTCTCCATCAGTGGCAAAATTATTCAGTGGCCAACACAGCTGGACCCACGAGACAGAAGGAAAAGTGATGAGTAAGATGATGGGTTTTCTGTAGACTCAGAAAATTCTAAATTATTTCACTTCTGAAGAGTGTAACAGAGAACATGCAATTTTATGAAGAGCTTTCCACAACTTCATTTCACTGACAGTGGAACAATTCCTGAACAGTGTGGATTCAAACAGCCTCACAAGCCAGAGAGGTGTGAGGTGTAACACCACTGTGCAAACACAGAGGTTCCAATGACATCCCTGGGCTGTCTGCCCCTGCTTGCTCTGCTCACACCTTGCAAACACAACCAAAATTGTTTCTATGTTGGCCAATCTAGTTTTATAACAATACAATAAAAACCAGGAGCATTTTGAAGGAAATATTTTTCATGTGGAGGCAGCACCATCTGAGACCAATGCCATACTGGGAAATGCTTCCAAATGGTAAAAAGAAAATAGAGTATTGGAGGAAAGTAGCCTGGAGAACCTTAGAATGGAAGATGTTTTCATTGTGGTATCAAAGTTATTCTCCCCTTGGTGAGGACCCACAGGATTTACACTGTTACTTCAGCAAGGAGCACTCTGAAGCACCCCAGGTTGTTCTGTTGGTCCACAGTTCTTCTGACAAAACACAAGATAAAAGTCTCTTTCTCTCAGCTGAGCACACACTGGCTCATATAAATATAAATCACACACATATAAATAATGGAAAAAAGCAATCTGTATCTGTTCAGGACTGCTAAAGTAGTATATCCTAAAATTTTCCTCCTGGAAAATATGCTGAAAATATGGATTTCTAGGTGTTTCTTTTGTTTTGTAGTATAAAAAGGGAAAAATAAACCAATTTATTGATTTTTTTTCCCAAAAATACCACATTTTAGTCTTTTATAGTTTTCTGTCATAAACAGACACTGCCTTCAAGCTGGAAGTTTTCATTTAACTTGTTTTTAATTGCAATCAGGAGTTTATAGTCCAACTATATATAACCCCATAAATCATCATTAAAATGCCTCCAGTCACGAAACAATGACCAGAACAATAATCACAAAAGTGAGAGATTTACACTCCAACTGAGACAATAGCACAAGAAAGCAAATGTTTGCACTCTTCAAGAATATCAGTGTCATTTATAAAGTATGAGTAATAAAATCAATAGACTTGATATTAATCAGTATCTGGGTGGACCTTGTTCTTGTACTTAAGATAGGCCTTCTGATAAGATAGTTAGCTATTTGTATTCCCTTTCAGTAAATTAAAATATATTTCCTTGAAGATATAACTTGCCAGCCATAATAATGTGCCATTATGCTGATGATTTACAAACATATTGTAAAACACAGCAATGCAACAGCTGTGGAAATAAAATAATCAGCCTTCCACCTCTCTGCTACATGGGGTCAAACCTCTTATTTGCCTGTAATGACAATAAGGAATAAATAAATACCCCAGTATGTGATGAGGGGGGTGAGGCTGGCTATTGAGAATGTGCTTTGCATGGCAATCAATGATGTGTACTGAGGGAGCACATTTAACCACTCACTATTTATAGGACATGGAGAGGCTGTCTGTTCCAGAGACTCTTACCTAAGCTGAACTAGAGAGGCACTTATAAAATTGAATCTGCTGCTCAGAGCTTGGGCTCTGCTGTAAATTACAATCCATAGTCCTGCCTGGCTGCTGAGCCATGGTGAGCTCACCAAGCTGCTCCGAGGACGTTTGTGTGCTTTTTATGCAACTGTGTCAGGTGCACACAGGAAATAATAATCAGGAGGCAGAGAAACACATCACAGAAAGAAAAATATTTAGCAAGAGCGGCTTCTGAAAGGATGCATTACTTTGTCTTTACAGTGCACTTCTGGCTCAGCAGTCCTGCTGCAGTCTCATAATAACGTTGGTAATATTAATCCAAATTCATACCATTGTTATGAAGAAAAGAGAGGAACTGATTCTTAGCAGGTCACAATCTTTCTCTCTGTTTTCCCTCTGATTTCTACCTCTTTTATGGGGCTCTGTCATGCTGTGACATTTGCAGGTCACAGTAGCATTCACTGGGTGTAACACCTATTTAAGCTTATCTGCAGAAAAGAACCTGGCAATGATCTACCTGGAGCTCTTTTACTGCTGGAGATGATCCAGGTTTTCCTTTCCTTCCTTACCACCCCCCTTCTGATGGCACGAAGTCAATACTGAACCTGCCTTGCTGAGCCTGTGTTTTGCAGGAGAGGGGCTGAAGGTCCAAGGTCAACAGAACACAACTTCCTTCAAAACAATGGAATTGTTTGGGCCTTTCCATTGGCTTACAGAAAGCAGGTGTCGATCCCCAGTCAGCAGCACAAATAAACCTGAATCACTGAGCTGTACAGTGAGACACCCAGCACATTGGGTAATTCAGCTGGCTGATGAGCTACAGCAAATTACACAGGTTCAGGTCCAAAATTAAATTTGTATTATTGCTGTTAAAATTGATCAGATTATTCAGTTTGATTCAGTTAAAAGTCTTGTCATAGTCCTTGCATGCTTCCTACCTTTTGATTAGAGTCACTAAGAACTATCCCTATTGTTCAGGGACAGGCAAAGTAAAACTAAAATATTAAAAACTGTTTTGCCTGCCAAGCACAAAGAAGTGTTAAACTGGCAGAGCTTGGAGCCTGCCAGAACCTCATGATTTCAGTGCTTGTGTTTGTCCAATAAAAATAATTCTGAACATTTTAGATCTCCACACAGCAACTCGCAGCATAAAAATAGAACGCTTTGGGATATCAGTTGTTCAGGCAGACATGCACTTTCACATAAACCAGCTACATCCCACAGAGCTGGGACTGCTCCTGGAAAAAGTTCATGCTCATCTGAGCCCAGAAATCCAGAACAGAGCCTGCTAAAGCACTGACCTCAGTAGCAAGATTGTCTTGTCTCAACCCACCACAATGGAAAATATTGTAGATCTGGGGAAGAACTGATTCAAGGTATGACCTGGCATGGGTGATTTAGAAAGAAAATAAAATGGTCAGCCTTTTTTTAACCCACAGAGCTATAAATCTTAGGGCATGTTTATTGCTATATACACGTGTACACACACATGCAAAATGTGTGTTATGACCCTAGAGGTGCTCAGGTGTCCAAAGTCTTTCCAAGACAGAAAGATCTGTTCTTGCAGACAGATAGATTTATTGCTGTGATTGTTGTTGTTGTTTTCTCTGTAGACAAAGATGTGCTTATCTTGGACCACATTTTTCTCTATACAGTAGTCAAGCCTTATCCAGGTAAGGTAATCAAAATAAGGTCAAATGAACGAGAAGTTTATAATCTGGCTGAAAAATCAGGTTTGACAAATCCAGAATTATGTCTGTGAGCAGGAGAAAAGACCTCAGAGGCCTTTCCACCAGAAGTACTTTCTCTGGAATAATTCTGTAGCAGGAACACCATAATCATGGTGAGACTGACAGGTTTCTTCTGAGCTCCCTCTAGTGAACCCAGTGACCAGCTCCTGCTCCCTCCCACTGAGACACCCTCAGCCCAGGCCAGGATTTATAACAAATTGATATTTTCCTTTAGTGTAGACACTCCTTGCTTGTAGACATGGTTATTATTTTTCTCCTGAGTCACTGATGGAAGCAGATGAGGCTATGGGAAATTAGGGGCGGGATCCACTTATCACATCTCTAATCTAATCACATCTGTAGCTCATGAGAAGTTTGACATTTACTATAAACCAGTTGTCTGGGCTCCACCTATAGCCAGCATGGAGAGACATAAATACCTCCAGAAGGCCATTCATTGCTGTCTATCTCTTTTCACTGGCAACAGGGGACTCCAGATAGCCCTTTTAGATTAGATAACTAAGTGTCAAAGGGATAAAATTAGGTGAGACGAATCCCTTGTGATTTGATTTCTCCATCAAGAGGCTCTTCTGTTACTCTAGTCTGAAAACCTTCTTCTTTCAAAAAAAACCCCTTGTTCTTAGCTTCATTTTAGAATTTGATTGAACAGAGCAGAAGCAGAGAAACCTTCTGAGAGTGATGAGCCCAGCACCATGCCAAAGCAGGCAGAAGGGCACCCACAACTCTCTCCAATGGAAAATAACTCCTGGGTGTAAATGCTGAACATTTGAGTCCACTGCAAGTTCAGACAACCTTTGAACCATTGACGTAGAAGTGTAAATTCCCCAAGAACTAAGCAAATAGTTGCTGGTGTGAGTTCATCCTTTCTTCTTCTGTGAGACATCCACAGGAAAACATTTTCTTGAATACTTTTGCACTGTCACAGATTGGGTTTCTACATGAAGAGATTATTCATTAAAATGTGACTCTGAGAAGTGAAACAAACTGATTATTAAAGGCTGAAATGCAACATCACCCAAAGGCACTGACAGAAAATGAGGTGCCATTGAGCCAGGGAGTGTGTAAATACCTTGGGGCCAGACTCATGTAGTTTTGATCCCATTGGACAATCCCAAATAGCCTCACTGAAGCCAATGGGATTGCTCAAGGAGTATGTTACTCAATGGGAATAGAACCAAATTTGGTTTACCCTGAGGAACTTGCAAGAGCAAAGATTACACATGAAATACTTGGTCCTATTACAGACAGGAGTAACAAAAACAAAACAAAACAATTAATTTCAAAGAGTCATATTTGACCCAAAGTATAGGCAAAGAGAGTATGCATCTTCCATCTGCTTGATGCTACATTTGTCATTCCCAATGAAAGAAATAGAAATGTGTAAAATTTATGGTGAAACGTGCAATCAAAATGTCTACAAATACAAATATTGGCAACCATATAGATGCACATATAGCTCCATTGTGTGCTTCTCCTTCATTTTGCTTTCTAATTTGAAAACATGAATTACACAGTCTGGTTAGGTCATATGGTATGGCACTATTCTCTTTCTTGATGGCATAAACCTAGTGAGAAATGGTTTTGATCTAAATATTTTCCCATTGAAAACCTCCAGTTATATGAAAACAGTGGTGGTAAAATAGTCCCACCTGACCAGAGAGGAAGTTCTGGTCGAAAGAAAACATGTTTGTGTGTATCTGAGAGAGAGCAAAAGTCTTAATACCCCAATGGCTGAGACATAATGAGGGATTATTATAAAAGAAAAAAAAAAAAAAAAAGTGGATACTGTCCCTATGGTGATGAATTATTTATTCAAATGATCAAGTTCTCATAGGAATGACTGGGAAAATTCACTGCCTGCAGGGTACAGTGATTAGGACACAGGCTGGAAATATGGGAAACCCCACCCTCAGTCCCCACTCTCCAGCAGGCAAAGCAAGGCCAACCTGCAGTCTTCTACATCCCAGGTGCAAGTGGAAACTTCTGTCAAAAATTTTGCTCTGCTGAATTTTTGGGTTTTTTTTTGTTTTGTATTTGTGGAAATTCAGCCCTTGATTTCACCCTGATGCTTAAAGGGGTTCAAGTTCTTTTGACAATTTATTTTGGGAAAAATTCAGTCCAGGTCCTGCCACTGAGGACTCACAAAATTCAGATATTTGGGTTCACATCTGATCAGGGAGCCAGGAAAATTACTGAATTTTGGAAGGAAATCAGGAAACTTTTAGTATCATTCCTTTCAGGAAAAAAACAGCTCTAAACTCATCTACATAAAGACAATTTATTCATTTAAACCTTCATCAGGGCAGGTAGAAGCAGAGCCCAGGAGTGAGCAATACTCACTCTAGGTCACAGGGAAAGGACAGAAGTTCACTAATCCAGGAAATGCCTGGAAATGCTGGGACTTCTTTGAATCTGATCACTGCCTGATTGCACCATTGCACAGGCCAAAAACCACCCTGGCTCTCACAGAGAATGATGCAACTCTGTGTGAGAGCTACAAAGGTACCCTCTAATCCTGCCCTAGGTTAAGATGTCAGGATTCTTAAAGGAAGTTTGCTGAATATTATCATTCTAACAGCCTCTGTCCCCTGTGAAATAGACCATTCAATTTGGAAATAGCCAGGTGTAGTGGAAAAAAAGCTTCCCACATCCTATACGAAATCCTCTTCCCTGAAAATCAACCAAAAAATTGTGGGTAAACATAAGGGGAACATAAATAGTTCTTCTTCTTCTATTTTAATATTCCTGTGTTTTGCAGCATTCACCCAATATTCTGCAGGTCATTAAGATAAAGGTGTGTGAACACCACCAAGAAGCTGGGGACAAGCTGGGAGTGAGTTGCAGATTTGAACCCTGTGTGAATCTACACACATTACACAGAGAAATCTCATAGAGTTTGGAAAGCTCATCTTTAGCACAGATAAAGAATTTCAGTCAATGGTGGCAGAAATAATACAACAGATTGCAGATTTTGATTCATAAACTGGGAAGTTACTGGAAACCTTAATCAGGAACACAGTAGGGGAACGCCTAGAAAGCTATTGTTTAATTAAAGATAGTCATAACTACAAAGAAATTATGTAAGGACATCAGAATTCTCAACTTTTGGATATAGCACCTTGCAAAAGCATAAACTCATACACAAATGGTTGAAGGTCAGGTCACTGTTCATAAGGAACTGGTCTATAGTTTAAGTTAATGTAAAATCAGGTCAGGATAGGAGGGGAAAATTCAAAAGGATTAGTGTATGGGTGATCATTGCTCATATTGTTATGGCAGTGACCTTAAAGAAACAATGAACCAGTGATTAAATTAACCAGGTTGTACCTGCATGGAAAGACAGTCATTAGTGAGGACTCCAAAGCTGGGTTTAATTCACTGGATTAAGGACATGTGATGAATGAGACTGAACACTAGAGATGATACAAACTAAACAAAAAAAATAATACTAATAATAGGGAAGAAGTATTAAAGAGAAGCTCAGCTCTTCAATCCAGGTGAGTTTTAGTGCTGCCTTCAGTGGCAGCACCTGTTGGAGCAATCCCATTTTAGACAAAGCTGGACTAGGTTGCTCTAGATAGGTGTCTCCAGAGCAAAGTTTAGAGACTGAATCCTACAGGAACTTGGACAATGCTGAAATGGAAAGTAAGAAAAGAATAGAGGGGGAAAAGGAAATCCACATAATTCCAAAACTGCAAATCAAGGGAGACAGGTTTCAGACAGAACAAATGATCTACAATAGTAGAGTTTGTACATAGAGAAATATGCACAGGCCATACAGCTCTGCCAGCCTGAGACATAGACACAGTAATGACCACTAAAGTGGATGATAAAGTCTCAAATCAAAGGGAAGATTGTCACATCTATTGTGCAAATCACTTCTGCACTTGAGTTACAGTAACACCCTTTCCCTGTTGTGTTTGTTTCAATAACAAGGTAGAGAACTGATTGTGATTTCACATTTAAACACAGCTCAAAAAACTGGGATCATGATTTCAGTGATGGTTTGTGGTTGCCATTATAATAGAAATAATAATAATAATAATAATAATAATAATAATAATAATAATAATAATAATAATAATAATAATAATAGTTATTTTCTTTTTGAAAGGGTGCAACAGAAAGAGAAACAATCCAGGGCACACAGAGCAATATTTAGATTCAGGAAGTTGGTCTGCACCAGCATGTTCAGAGAGAATTATTCACATTCATTAAAAAGAAAAGTACACCTATGGCACATGAGAGCCTGGTTCTGCATCTTTTAAACTGGCAATGTTCTTTTGATATATTTAATGTAAGGTTTTGATGATGAGACAGAGTATTAGAAAGGTCTAAGCATACTGGGGATGACAGATGCCAAGAGAGTGTCTCCATTTTTGATAGAACTTCCTTGAAGACAAAAAACTTGAGAGGACAAGGCTGACAGTGACTATAGAAGAAATCCTCACCTAAACCTCATTTTGCAGAGCAGTTGTAAACAGGAGCTATAACTCACAACTCAGACAGGAGAGATCCAGATGGGCCCTTTGGCTTCCTTCCATAACAAAATCTTTAATTTTCGTAAAGAAAATAGCAACTCCATGCACATGCTGCTTACTTCAGAGCAAAATTTGGTTTACAAACTCAAGCAGTTTAAGGATTAAAAAGTTTAGTCTATCTCAGCAAATGAACTTTATCAAAGTGCAGGGAAAATCAAGCCTTCAGGTAAACAGGAGCATTTGCCAAGTGGAAATCCCAGCTCTTTGTATATTTAGTAATGAGTGAAGATAAGATTTCTTTTTTTGACAGCATGATGGATACAATCATAAAAGGAATCATGCTGCTGTAACAGAGTATACTTGAAGAGTGAATTTGAAGGCTGTGTCTTTATTCCAAACATGTCTTACCTTTCTTTTTAGAGTACATGAAAGCTAGTTTTTCTGGCATGTGAAAATGTTTAAGTTTTGTTGTGTTTTTTTTTTTCTTTACTTCCTGCACCCCAATATGGATGTGTTATGTTTAATTGTCAAACTCAGATCTGCTTCCTAGTTCAATAATCACTGACTCATTTAAGCATATTTATTTTTTTATTTTTTTTTATAGATAGAAAGGTACAGTAAGCAAAGAAACACAAGATCTCAGATGAACATGAGCTCATAAATTGTTACATGTGATTCTGCTACTGTGGGTTAAAGGAGGGGGCAGCACCAAGAATGTGGTGAAACCAGCTGCTTTGAATCCTGTTATTTCAGCATAAAAGCCACAAATCTTCCATAGATTAAAAATTAAATTGGTTTATTGGTCTCAGCCTGTTAAATTTTGGATGCTTAACCATGTCACAAAATGAATCAGATCTGATGTGATTGACAGTCTCTGCTCAGAGAAAAACCTCATAGCTACTGGCCACTCATGACTGAAATCTAATGATCCAGCTCTGCTGAAAAATCCATGCAAGGAGAAATTCTGCTGTACTTCACTCAAGAGACAGAGCAGCCAGATGACTCTCTTATTTGTCTTAGCATTCACACAAAATTGAAGGTGCTTGAAACCTTCACAAGGAGGACAAAACTAAGCACAGGTTCCAGAAGTGTGGTGGGCATTCATCTTAAGGGGTGTTTTAATAATTCCTGTGAAATTCTCTTTTCCCTCAAAAATGTGCTGAGGAAAGTCCAGGGCACACTGCTTCATAACATTAAGCTCACAAATTGCACAAGTAACAGAGGCATATTCCATCTCATCTCCTTGGATCCAGGATGCATCAAGAGATCCCAGCAGAAAGGAGATCAAACTGTGAAAACAGCTTGCCCCACAACACATTCTCAGTGATAGTCTCTTGTTCCATGATTGGCCTCAAAATGAGGTTGTGAAGATGAAATTATCATTTTAGCTGATGTCATCAGGCCAAGATGACAGCTTACCTACCTGGGAAAAGATTCCTGGGGTCACTGACAGCTGAGCCTGGCTGTCAGTCCATGGAGGGAAGGAGGCCTCATCTGAGCCAAGCCATGTCCTTCCACACTACTTACATCATGAAACAGACATTTACAAGGTTGAACTTTCATGTGTTTAAATTCTTATCAAAAGTAGATACAGGACCCCAACATAAAATAAGATCATAAAATCATTAAGGTTGGAAAAGACCTCTATGATCATCAAGTCCAAAGAAACATCTGCACCTTGACACCGAGCACAGTCAGTCCCTTTTAGTCTGCAACTTGACAGTCTAAAAATAAAGAAAATGATGTTATATAGCAGGGGTAAATGCTCCTTCTCACTCTTCAACTGAGAATGAGTAAGTAAAGAGTACCATTCTGAAAGAAAAAACAGACATTTTTGATCATATTACTTTTTAAAATGTCTTTGGTTGAAATTCTCTGCATTTCTCAGCGAAGAAGAATAGAACAGTGTTCTCAGAAAAAATAAAAAAAAAAAATAAAAATAAAAACAAAGCTGGACAAGCTGGGCAGTAGATTTTCATTCATAAATCCTTGAGAAATCATCCACAAAGGTACTCATTGCAAAGGCTGTTGCCTGCAGACCTGTGTTTCCCCAGGAGCAATGGTGAAGGAGGGAAACCCAGTTATGATCTGAGCTGAGAGTTCTGGTGACACCTCCTGCAAGAAGATGGTTTCCAGCTGGCACCTAATAGCTGCAAATTGTCTTTCTTAAAATGTGATGGACTGGGAGATTTCAATTGTTCCAATAACAATTTGAGAGAGGAAGGATTGGAGATTAACTTCTTCATTTAATCAAGAATGAAAGAAATTCTCATCACAATAATTTTAATCATGTTTTTTTAAAAAATTATCAGAGAAAAGTTGTGGGGTTTCTATGCCAAGTAAAAAAAATGTAGATCTTGATCAAAAATGTCAATGATTTTGCTTCTTAGAAACATGTCTTTCTAGTTTATGTCTGCATTTTATAAGGATTATCTACTTGTTCTGGGAAGTCTTTATTAAATTTGAAAACAAATTCTTTGGAGGGGAGATATTTATGATATCTCACAAACTATATTAGACTTCAACCACTCTCTTGGGGCATTATTTGGGCTGTGCACATATAGAAAACCTGATCTGATAGAGTCCTACTCAAATGGGTTGGCTCAGAGAGGTGTCCACTCATTCTGTAAATATTCCCACAAAGTGGTCTGCTCACAGTGAAGTGTGTGGTTTGAAGAAAACACTGGATTTTCTTTCCAACTTAGAGAGAAACAGGTTCCCTGATATTTTTGTTTTCATCTCCCTTGCTCTCAGCCCATAAAGCATTTTTGTTTTGTAGAAAATCATGAATAACTTATATTTTTAATACTCTAGCATAGATCTCAGAAACTATGCAGTGTTTTAAGAAGGCAAATATCCAAATATCCAAATTCATGTGGATATTTTATGGAAATAGTACAGATGCTTTGTCAAGACAAGCTCTGCCTTCTTTGAGCTTGTCAATGCATTGTCATAATCAGAAACAAACATTTGAAATCATATAGTCTGTGAATATGTTAAATAAGGCTATTACTCTTTACAATTGTTGTCATTATATGAACCAAACATGACTTCTATGGAGTCATTCCAGTGCATTCTGCCAATACAGATCAGAAATAGTGTTTGCAATACTTTATTTTGAAAAATATGGGTCTATAACCCTGAACAGGAAGTTGCATACCTTCCTTGAGGAAGAAAGAGATTGTACAGGAGCTCCAAAAGTCTGAGGAGGATAGAGAAGAACATTTCAACCCTCCTGTAAGAGGACTGCATGGCAGCAGTTAGCTGTGAAGTACCTGCTGCTGGGGAATCTGCAGAGGGCAGAAAGGGGATGTTGCAGTTCCCTCTTGATGAAGCACAGCAGAAGATGAGTTGTGCTACAGCCAGTGCTTCTAATATGTACTTGCTCCAAAATCTGAATTTTTAATAGCGAAGCCATAAATAAACATAAATATGCTGTGTTCCTGGACACAAAATAGGCAAATATGAATGTGATCTTGGTCTGGGATCAGGAATCAAAGTTAGACAAATTCCTTGGGATCATTTCTTATTCCATGTGTTAGGCAGAATCTAACAGGTTTTTAAACAGCAGATTTGAGGGTTCTAACATTTTTTAAAAGTTAAAACAAGAAAAAATTCTGTCTTAAATTCAGGGTGTGACAGTGACTTAATACATTAAAAGGACTAGGATTAGAACTGGCAACACAAGGCTTTCCAGCATCCCAGCCAGCTGGACATGGCCTTGCAGGTCTCAGTCTGCATGGATCACAACAGGAGTATGTAGGTATAAACAAAAACAGAATTTAATTACAAGTGCACATTTTTTATTGCACAATGGTCTTTCAAAAATGCCTATGTGAAGAACCGTGATGCTGAGTTTGATCATTTGTTGGAGACTCTTTGTTAAACAGAATGAGTGCAGTGCAGTATGCAGAATATGCTGACATCTTATGGGCCTGACATTTACTAAGGAAACGAATTAAAGTAATTATCTTTATGTATAATAAATGCATTCAACAGGAAATAAAAACAGCACAGTGCAAGAATAAAAAAAAATCTTGTTTTTCTAAGTGGCTGTCATGTACAGAGGCTTAGCAGAGGTTTTTTTGAGGCTGATAATATAAGCATAGATTGAAATAATCCTTATTTCTAGGGAAAATAATAGTGACCTTCAAGACATCAGATTAGAAATTGTGAATACAAATTAAAGATATCCATTCTCTACATTGTATTTGTGTCTTAAAAAATGAAAGGTGTGGAGTTGTTTACTTTCCTCTGTAGGACCAGCCATTCACAGCCTGGTTCTTGGTTCACCAAACAAATTGGGCAACATCATACTACCTGAGTGACATTTCCACAGCTGCCTATGGGTCTGTAGGATTCAAGGAAGCTCTGTGGTGGCAAGGCTGAATTAGTCACCACGCTGCATCTCACCTACCATAATGAGCCACTCAGGCTCTCCTGGCTTCCTGCACCTACAAGAAACTTGAGCTTGCCTACACTGATCCACAAGATCCAGCAGGGCTGGTGGATGAGAGGCTGGACATGACCCAGCACTGTGCCCTCACAGCCCAGAAGGTCAGTTGTGTTCTGGGTGGTATCAGAATTATTACTAGCTTGGATGTTAAAAAGGTTCTTCACCCAGAGAGTGTCTGGGCACTGGAATAGGCTCTCCAGAGAAGTGGTCACAGCACCAGCCTGGAATAATTCAAGAAGCATTTGGGAAATGCTCTCATGCACATGGTGGGATTCTTGGGGCTGCCCAGTGCGGGGCCAGAAACTGGATTTTGATGATGCTTGTTGTTCTCTTTGAACTCGGGACATCCTGGGATTCTATGATTCTTTGGAAAAGAAGGGTATCCAGCTGACCAAGGAAAGTTGAGGGAGGTGATTCTGTCCCTCTGTTCTGCCCTCATGAGACATCATCTGAACTGCTGTGTCCAGCTCTGGGGTCCCCAGCATAAAAAAGACATGAATTTTCTGAAGCAAGTCCAGAGGAGGCCATAAAGATGCTCAGAAGGCTGGAACATTTCTCCTATGAAGACAGACTGAGAGAGTTGAGGTTATCCAGTATGGACACTTAAAGGCTCCAGGGACACCTTGTAGCACATTCCAGTGTCTCAGGGGACCACACAAGAGCTGGAGAGGGACTTTTGACAGGGACATGGAGGGACAGGGCAAGGGAGAATGTCTTCAAACTGAAAGAAGGGAGGTTTAGATGCTAGGAGGAAATTCTTTCCTGTGAGCATGGTGAGGCACTGACACAAATTTCCCTCAGAGTTTGCAGACACCCCATCCCTGGCAGTGCCCAAGGCCAGGCTGGATGGGACTTTGAGCAACCTGATCTAGTGGAAGGTGTCTGTGCCCAGAGCAGGGGAGTCAGAACTAGATGGTCTCTAAGGTCCTTTCCAACCCAAACCATTCTGTGATTCTGTGATAAACCTATCTTGTACATTTGCTACAAGTGAGGATGCCCTCTCACAATGACTTGTGAAGCTGTCACAATTCAATTTTGTGCCAGAGATTGCAGATGCACAACTCATTGCTTAAGAGAGATCACTGTCCTGCCAAATCACCAGGAGTCTTTACAACCTTTTCCCCTTGGCTCCAGCCAATTTCAGAGAATACTGCTGGCTGAACTTCAAAATGGTTATTTACACAAAAAGGTGTTTAAAGGGAGAGTTTCTTCCTGGCTTCAAATAATTAATGAAATTTTATTTCAAAATTGCTAAAGCTCACACATCATTTAAAACTGTCTATTCAGCATAGATACTCCAATTATGTAAGTATCCAGTCCTGTTTGAATCTCTCTGAATATAATTGCCTCAGCAATATCTAGAGATGAGTTTGGCCAGAAAGTTTTAAAATGTATGGATGACAGTTTCAGCTAGGGAAAGAGAGGCATTTCTCCCACTGCATCCTATCAGGAGCAGCTGAAGACTTTTATAAAGTTTCATTTTGCTATATCAAATTGGAAATCTTAATATGCCTCATTCTGTAAATTGTTCCACTTACTTCAATGGGTCTTCATACAGATAAGGTGAAGTACAAACAGTACAAATAAAAGGGTAGGCTCTTTGAAGAAGAGATGTTCTTATATTTGTTTGGGTAAAGCTGAGTGAGGTGCTTCTCTCTTCAATTCTAAACTTTGCTGCAATAAACAGAAATGAATAAAAATAGCAATATCAAACTGCACCAATGTCTGCAGCTTGTTTGGCTTGCCCTGGGATTCAACTGGATACTAATGCATAAAAATACTGATTAAAGCTGAGCAGTTTTTCCCCAAATTGAATTCATTTTAAGAGCAGAGAGGAAAGGGAAATATTATCCTGCTCTTTGCTCAGCATATTTAGATATAATGACATAATATGCACACATTCCAAAAAATTGCCTGTCTTTAGGTAGCGCATTTTGGAGTGATTTCAAATTCCCTTAGGTTATATCAGCAAAATGCTTTCCCCTGCCTCAAAAATCACTAAGCTCTCAGTGCCCAATTGTCTGTGTCACCTTGTTTACATGGTGGGTAATTTTCTAGCCTAGGATCTGTGCCTTATTTTGTCAGGCTGCCCTTATGCTACTTTGTGACGATTTTGATTTTCAAGTCTCCATGCATAAATTATGATTTATTTTGCTTTCTGAAAGATGGGCTGAGTGAAGTAATAGAGTGTGGGGATTTTTGGTTTGTTTTTTTTTTTTTATGATGAATATTTCAAGAGTGTGCTTCTTCCTTCTGAAGAAAACTCTGCACCTCCAGCAAGGATTTTTTCTTCTATACAGAAAAATAAACACAGAGAAGAGCTGAAATAAAAACAGCATCTCTTGTTTGAACCTTGATACATGCAGAGATCTCACAACTCCAGCACTGGGGTGAGAGATGCATCATACTCCTCCTTGGTTATCAATGTTAATTTCTATTTAGCATGGTTCTAAATTAAATCTGTGTTCTGTGGTACTGTCACTGCATTGTTACTCCATGCCCACAAAGAAGCCATGTGCAGAAAATGTGATTATATGAATAAAATAAGGATCAACATCAACATTGCCTGATACTGTGCACTAATGAAGCAAATTGCTCTTCAAAACTTACTTAGATGTTTTTACAACAGTGAGAAGCAAAAGATAAGGCCACAATTCAACTGTTGCCCAAAGGCAATTACTGATTGGAATTGATTAATTCTACAAACAAATTTGACCAATAGATTATTTGTCACATTATGGCAGATTTGGGCAATACTGCTGCAGTTGTGAAGGAGACACAAACATCTAGCATGAATGTTTTAACACAGTTTGTTACCCTGTGGAGCTGCTTGTTGAGTTACCCAAAGAAATCTGACCTGGGAACTGATCAGGGCATGCTACTTTGATGCTATAAAACCATAGTGTTACCTCCCTGCTTTTATGTATGAATCTGAGGAATTGTTAACAGCAACACAAGCAGTTTGCTCTGAGCAACACAAATGTGATGGATTTAACATCAAAATGATGCAAAATCCACTGAAAACAACAGAAAGGCTCCAACTGAATCCAGAGGATTTTGGATCAAGGCCTACCAGGGTCAAGTCTGCTGCTCTAATGGGTTTCCTAAGGGGATCGTGTGGGAAATTGGAAAAAGGATTCCAATTTCTTGAATCCAAGGATTACTGCTGCTTAGAGCTACTGCTTCTGCGAAATCATTGGTTCAGCTTCTTTCCCCTGCCAGCCCATGACACAGCAGCACAAGAGCTCTGAGCTTCATGGTTGCACAAAGGAATCTTTGCACGCAAGAAACTTTCCTCTCTCCTCTCCTCTCCTTCCTCTTTCCCTTAGTCCCTCTTTCCCTCCCTTTCTCTGTTCCTCCAGTAAAAATGCTCCAGAATCCATCTAAGGTAAAAACAATCATTGCTACTACTCAGAAGGAGGCTGCACAAAAGAGGTCCTTGCATCATCAGCTATCAGAGGATAGCGGGCTTGAGGTGCCTGGTTAATCTTCCTTCAGTTACCCAAGACCTTCCCTGCTTGGATATTAAGCTGCTGAACTGGGCACTGCTAAATTATTTCTCAAGCCACCATGGAAGCTCAGAATGATGTGCAGCATGACAGACCTCTCCTAGCTCTGGCTTCACACTGGATCCAGAGCTGTGTCAGCGACTTAGCTGGAACGGGTGTCAATAAAAATCAAGGTTTTGGCTCCATCATTGCAAGCCCCACATGGTTTGAGATGAGTGAGCAGAAGTCTTCCTGAACTGTCACACAATCCAGTTGCAGATGTGATCAGTGAATGATGTTCTGAGGCTTTCTGATGTTAATTCAAGTAACTTTATGAGCTGACTGTGCAGAGGAATGGGCCCTTCTCTGCTCATAAGAACATATCAGCTGATGGAGTATGCCACATGCCACTTCCTCAGCTCTCATATCTGCATATCTTCCCTTGGAAAGGACAGGGTTTTGTTAAGCTTTCAGGAACATTTCAAAGCCCCTTTTTCTGCTATCAAGGTGTTTTAGAGGGAAAGGGCATAAATGAGCAATGTGATAGATATGGGGAGTTCTTATTTTGGTTGGGCAACAGATGAGGCATATGGGAAATTTATTGCAGTATAATTGTGTTATGTGATATCGATGCTGCAGTATTAATGACTGCAAAGTGCCCAGATTGATTCAGATGGCCATTTGCTGTCATTATTACAAATCTAAATAAATAAATTAGAGCAGTTGAACTGATGTAGCTAAGAAATGTTTCAAAGTCACCCGGTGACATACATGTAGACGCTTGTGAACAGAGAGTGACTCAAACAATATCGGGGACACTTTTTATTGGGGTCAGAAAGAAATAGAACAATTAAGTCATTTTCAGTCATATACAATATATTAGGAACTGTTTTAACAAGCACATTGCTAAACTGACTGGCATGAACAAAGCGTTTTAAAAAGCTGGGGTGTAAATATGTCAGGAAAAAAGAAAGAAAACATGTAAACTATGCTCAAAAATAGTCTGCAAATGTAAGGAAACAAGAAAAACTAAGACAATCATGCACATACCTCTCCTGCTACCATGGCCCAGTGAATACAGTGGTTACCATGGCTGGATCTGGCTATGAGGTGGACTTTAGAGGGCAAGCTTTGTTTCTGATCTCTGCCCAAACAGAGAGCCTTGATCCAGTCTGTTGGTTTGTGTACTTTGAATGAGCCAACCTCACACTGCAAGAGCCAGCAAGTTAAGTTTGAATTTATCTCATGCCTTCAGGTTTCTCTTAGCATCCCCTGTCTGGCTGCCATATCACATAGAGGGGGAGATGCATTATCACTCAATATTCCAAAATATGACTCTGCACTTTTTCACTGAAACACAAGAACCGTGCAAGTCAGACAGCTAAGAGTTACTTGCATTTCCCAGTGCTTTTTATGTATCCATGTTTTATTTTTTCTTTCCTGAAAACAGTACATTAAAATGTAGATAATGCTACAATGCGATGTAATGTTGCTAAAAGGTAATTATTTCATTAACCATTTGTGGGGAGTATTAATATATATTAAATATAGGCTCTTTATTTTATACTAATCATTTTATTAGCTTCCAGAGTCATTGATACTGAAAAATATGAGAGCAGGTCTTTCAGAATAAATAGCTTCTTCATTCTCAGAGGTACATTTGTGAATAGGTGGGACCCAAAGACAGCCAAGTAAGAACCTGCTGGTATTGATCTGCATGGAGAAAAAGATCTATTTTGGCTCTTCATACACGCACAACCTCTAATGATCATTGTCTCTGTTGACCAGATAATTTCCTTAGATAAACAACCAAAACCCAAATTAACATACTAACAATTAATAATCCAGTCAACAATTTTTGTAACAATAACAACAACAGAAAGATAAGCTTTATTTTGAAGGTTTATTCTTAGGAATGTTTATGTGATGCCAGCTTTGAATCTAAGCCACCTGCCAATGACCAGGAAAGCAAGTCAGCTGTACAACTGAGATGAAACATTACATATTCTTGTACTCATGGCTGCTGCTTAAGCAGCTACATTTCAATATCTCCCCATTTTATGAATCAGAAACTAAGGAAATATATGTTGTGGCTATTTCTCACTTCACAATTCAACATACAGAACAACAAGAAAATAATTTTTTGGATATTTGTCTACAAAACTTATTTAAAAAATTAAAAAGAAAGCTCTAAAACTTTTTTTTTTTTTTTTTTTTTTTTTAACTTAACACCTGCTTTCAAATTTCTACTGCAGAAAAGCTGTGTAAGCTGTGAGGAAGGTGCTCAGAGGTTACTCCCAATTTCGAGCTCCCCTAGTGGCTGATTCCCTCCCACCGTCCCCGTGGACAGAAACACCTCGTCTGGGATTTTCCCCATTCATGACCAGAAGGAAGTAACTGCAAAAGGGATGTGGATCACAATCCAGGAAGGAAAAAAAAATTATACTCACTCCCACCTGGGACTTTTGGAATGAGAAATAGTTGGGTTATTCAAGGAGAAATTAAAAGACCTAAAGGAGATATGTAAGGGTTTTTCTATAAACTTATAATCAGACACTGCATATTGCCCTCCTGAAGATATAAGGAAACCTGTGGGAAATTCTGCTTTAAAGTTCAACAGCAAATACACAACAAAACTTAGATAACAATGTCTTATGAATCATTCTGCCTACAAAAATTTTTGCATGTATGATGAAAGGTTCTATTGACCATATCCAAGCCAATGATTAGCATTAATCGACTAGCAAATGGATATGAAAACTGAAAAATCAATGCACAGATATTCTGGAAAGCAAATATTTTCTACTTCTCCATACTCACAAAATGTTTTTTCCTGTAGCAGAAATTCTCACAGACTAATGCCAGACTAAAGGCACAGAAAAGCAACACCAGGTTTCACCTGCATGGCTCCCTGAATTTTGCTGTCAAACCAAAATGCATGGAAAACGATGAGCTTAATTTTTCTTGTTGGTGCCAGAGTTTTGGGCTTTTTGGAAGAAAATTCCAAAGAACAAGACTTGTTCTGCTTGTCATTATAAAAATATAGCTGCCAGCTAGCCAGCAATTTTGAACTGAAATGTCTAAGTTGATTTTCAGTATAGGTATTGTAATATCATGAAGATGGGCAACAGGGAGGTGCATCAATTCCTTTGGAGAAAATGGTTTAACACTGCTATGAAGGAGGATGGGGTATATGAAAGAATCAAACAAAACTTCAGGTGAAAATCCTGCCTGAGTCTCCTTCCATTTACACCTGTTTTACTCTGGTATAACCTCTGTTCTCACTGAATTTATTCATGATCTACTTCTCTGGCAGTGATTGCTGTGATCCAAAATTTCTTGGGAAGCTGCACAGGTGCAAAGAGGCTACAAGAATGAAGCTTCCATGCCCCAAAGATGGATAATTTATTTAAAAAATTGTATATTAAGCATAAGGACAAATGTTCGCTATAAAGGATGCAAAATAGTTAAGATCCATTTAAAAGTCATACAGCATTTACATGTGTAGTTTTCTGTATTTTGAGATTCATCAACCAAAATATATCAACACGAGGGAAATCTGGAAACTTCAAATGTCCAATGAGCAACCTCTCTTGTGCAGCCTGAACCCTTCCTTGGCTCTACACAGAGCACACAGCCACCAGCAAATACAGATTTCATAAAAAAAGAAGATAAATAATGTCTGATTCTCCAAGAGCTTGGCTGGGGGTCGGGTGCATCCATCAGTGCCCCTCTGCAGCCCAGGCTGGGTGGGGATGGCCCCATCCATGGCAGCGCAGCGGAGCTTGCGGCGGGCTCGGCACAGCCCCTGGGAGAGCCTGGGTGCCAGCGAGGAGCGCTGGGGCTGTGCTGGGGACCTGCACTGGGCTCAGCAGCTCGTGGCACTGGGGGGCTGGATCAGCCGGGGGCCCCAGCACTCCACAGGGCTCGGGGGGCTGATGAGGAGCCTGGAGGCAGCTCCACGGTGGACCTGGCGCTGCGGGCAGGGCAGTGAGCGAGGCGGCGCCCCTGAGGGGCCTCCCCAGCACCCTCACGCCGGGCAGCCCTGAGGGACCCCGGGGGCCGTGGGTACAGCAGCGGCTGCGGGCCCTGGAGCCTCCAGAGAAGGGGTCGGTGCCGGCCGGGGGCTGCCGCAGCTTTGGGGTGTTTGCTGTGGCTGAGCTGTGGGGCGGGCAGGGCTCGGCTCGGGCCCGGGCCCGGCGGGACAGAGGCCGGGCAGGACCCCCGCCCCCCGAGCCGCTGCGAGTGAGGAGCTGGGGGCTCGGGGCTGCGGTTTTCCCAGAAGCTGTGGCATTTAAATAATAATTTGAAAGGAAGAAGAAAAGCTGGTGGGGAGGAGAGGCAGGGCGCATCCCGGAGGCTCGGCGGGGCGGGCGGGAGCGCCGGCCCGGTTCCCCCGGCTTCCCCCGGGGTCCCCCGGCACCCCCCGGCTCCCCCCGCCCGGCTCCCGGCGGGGCCGCCGCCACTCCAGCCTGCGCTGAGGCTGAGCAGAGCCTCCCCGCTCCCCCAGCTCTGCTTTCTTTCACATCTAATTTGATAGGAGGGGGATTTCGAGCTTCCCACAGTTACAACTTTTCTTGATTTCTCCCTTCCCCCCCCCCCGCGCATTTATTACTTGCATTTAATTAATTCCTTCTTTGCGTTTCCTTCCCTGTTAATCTTTGGGTGACTGCTTTGTACATATGGCAATCTGATAATGAGGGAGTTTGTCCTTATTCTCTAGACTTCTTCACTGCGATGTCCACCCATCTAGTGCCTGGGATATCGATCTTCTTTCCATGGGGAGGGGGACAAGGTAAGAGGGGTGATAAAAGTTTTGCAGTATTCCACACCATTAAGAATAGCTTTTATTCCTTGGCGCTGTTTAATCAACTGTTATATCAAGTCATGCTGTTTAAGCAACCACATCAAAAGAACATACCCTCTTTTGTATAAATTATATATTCCTTGTATCTGTCTTCTCGCATGCACGCAGACGGGGAGATAAAACTTAAGTTTGTTTTTTAATAGCATGAAGCAGGTATTTAGCTGTTATACAACTTGTTTCTGCAACTAAGTTGGTTGATAACAACCTAGGAGCCAAGCTGCTGCCTTTTTAACTTTTTACCCATTTCCAAGTCAAAACTCCTCAATTTAAAGGTAGGAAAGGGAAATCAATGACTCGCTGAAACTCCACAAAGAAACATAAATAGCAGAAGAAAAGCATAGGCTAAAAAAAGATGAAAGAGCACCAGTTAGAGTCGGCATGAGACCACTTCGGACCACTTCTTTCGGCTCTTTTCTAAAGTTTACCTGTAGAGACCGCTTGGTCCCTTGAAAAGTCCGTGCTGACCTGCTTGTTGCAGTTTATGGATAGACAACTTTTTTACCACTTAAAAACTGGTTTTAAAATTAATTTTCAAGGTTTAAGTTGATTACTACTCAGCTCAATGTCACAGACCAGAAAACTCCCATACAGTTGTTCACCCCAAAGAGCTCTTTTTTTTTCTTTTTTTCTTTTTTCTTTTTCTCTTTTCTTTTTCTTTTTTCTTTTTCCCACAACTTAAATAAAGTTCATTTTTCGAATGTGTTTTGTTTTTCTGAGAAAGTAGACTTTAAATTACCTCAGCACACCATCCTGGAATTTTTAAGAACTCCTGAAAAACTCCTGAAAGTTTCTAGATCCTAGGACAAATTGTATTTTCTTAGGAGCAAAAGCAAATGAGCACTTTGCAGGCAAAGAAGTGTTTGTTCATATGGGACTCTGCTGTTCTGTCTAACCTGCTCTATCAGCCTCATCTCTGCAATTTTGCTCGTCTCTCAACACCTTTGTCTGATTAGTAGCTTTTGGAGATTGGGATAAAGACATCACTTGCCACGCTGCATGAGATAACAATTAATTTAACATTAAACTTATCCCCTTTCCATTCACTTTGCTTGGATCGATCTCTGTTAATTGTGTTTGCGGATGCTTTCAACACTATGCTTTTCTTAAAAACTTAATGACACCCCACAAGGAGGTGTAAGAATCTGAAACGCTCCTCTCCGACTTTGACCAAAGAAACAAAGAATATATCCCCAGCGTGCTCAGGAGACCATCTATTTTTAATCAGTTGACTATTCATGCACTTCCGAAGATACAACGTTATTTTAAACTGGGTGATAGTCCTGATTTTATTTTAAAAAAAAAAAAGTGCCACATTGCAGTTGTGTGATACACAAGTCAGACACAGTAACTTCATTTAACTGCCGCTTCGCATCAGACCTGTTTCTGCTATTAAAGTGGTCATTTATCAGCTAAAAGGCGAGTGTGTTTAAAAATGTATGTCTTTGGGAGGGAGAGCAATCTCCCTTTTCAGGGGCAAGAAACCTGTTACAAAGCCATTTAGGTGGGTGCGCTGTGAAATGGCATTATTCCCCCCCCCCCCCGGGGCGTTAGTATTACCTAAGTATGTTCCCATTTGCACGGCTCCCCGATAATTCGGCATTTTATTTAACCACACTGCCCTTAGAAACTTGACTTGCACTGAAGCAGCCTGCTAATCTTAATTTTTTTCCCCTCTTTCAGAAAGGCATCTGTTCCTCTTGCTGACAAATGTACCATTCTGCCAAGAAAGTTTTGGGGAGAAAAAAAAATAAGAAGAAGAAAAAAAAAAAAAAAGAAAGAAAAAAGAAAAAAAAGAAAGAAAAAAAAAAAGCGTGTAATTGATGTTATCCCAAGAAAGCGCGATCTCCACCCCTCTCGGCTCTAAGCCCTTCAGGTAAAAGGAAAAAAAAATCTTTCAAGAATTTGTTGCCTTTTTGAGGGTTAAAACATCAGAAGACAAGCTTGTCTCGCCTTGGCCAATCAGCTCTCGGCCCTGGCAGCTATAATATAGAACTAAAGGCAGACTCCTCTCACAAGCGTCTTGCTTTGCTACCATTAAAATCAGACCCTTTTTTTGTCTCTCGATTGCTGTCTCCCGACCAAACTCCGATGTGTTCCGTTATCAGCGACCTAAAGCCTGCCATTCCAGCACCTGTCTTGCTAGGGATCGGTGGATAGTATACGATTCAGAAAGCAGACAAGGACATAGGAGGAGAGAGAGCTCTAGAGAGACAGCCAGGGATAGGCACAGAGAGCTTTGAAGTAATTGGATTCAATGGACGAAATGCTGCTGTTGACAAGAATTCTCTTGGTGGGCTTCATCTGCGCTCTTTTAGTCTCCTCTGGGCTGACTTGTGGACCAGGCAGGGGCATTGGAAAAAGGAGACACCCCAAAAAGCTGACCCCTTTAGCCTATAAGCAGTTTATTCCCAATGTGGCAGAGAAGACCCTAGGGGCCAGTGGAAGATATGAAGGGAAGATCACAAGAAACTCCGAGAGATTTAAAGAACTAACCCCAAATTACAACCCTGACATTATTTTTAAGGATGAAGAGAACACGGGAGCTGACAGACTGATGACTCAGGTAGAGCCACAGAGATACCTGTATTTGTGTTTGTTAACCTCTCTGAGCAATCCTAAAGGACGCATCTGTCTTAGTATTTTTGAAAGCCCCCCCTTTCCCTCTCCCCCTCCTCCCCCCGCCCCTCCAAACTCGACTAGTTTCCCCATTGAATGTAAATACCATCTATCCAGCCAAGTTAGCAGGGGCTGGAGCTGCAGCTATTTAGATATTTGGTGGGGGAATCTGTGTGATACTTACAGTCATTACCGTGCCATGGCGTTCCCTGTAACTTGGTTAGAGATTGCTGTTTGCATTCGTCCCCAAGGATGCACTTTGATCAAACGAATTGCATACAGCTCAGAGGACCCCAAGTGTATAGTGACCGCCAGGCCACCCACTCATTATTACAAACGTAGTCCGCGGTTGCTGCGCCTGCTGACTTTATTTTTCATATATATATTTTATTTAATTTCTCTTTTTTTCCTTTTCATTTCATTTTATCCTTCATTATTATTATTGTTCTTGTCGCGAGCATATTCTAAATTTAGTAGGCATGCAGTCTTGCACTCACAAAAGGCAGCTGAAGCCGGATCGACCATTCCTCATCTGATTCCGTATTATATAGCTCGTATTGCAATACCATCATTTGCAATTGTGCCCATCAGAGCGTAAATATATTGATATTTCTTTAAGGATGCTCGCCGCCAATGCTCTGGTACTTCCATAGGGGAGGGACTTGCAACTTATCGGCATTGCATCACCTTCTGTTTTAAAAAATCTGATGGCACAAGGTTTACAACTGGGTAAATATTGGATTTCGGGTGGAATCGTATTGCGGAACCATTTTACGAAAAGAAAGAAAGAAAGAAAAAAAAAGATAAAGGTGAGAGAAAGAGAGAGAGAGAACCGCTCCGAGAGTCACCTCGTAATTATAATTCATGCTCAGCAGAGAGCTCGGTGAAGTCAATTGCTCTGCCAATCCTGGAGTTTCAGAAACTACATGCAATCTAGACACTGGAAATGGGTTTCCTCCAAATATAGGTCAACAGCGCTTTTTTAATATTAATACATTTAAGCCCCACCTTCAGTGCTAGAGCAGGACTCGCCTGGAAGGACTAGGCG
The DNA here is from genome assembly GCF_001522545.3 of Parus major. Classification (NCBI taxonomy): domain Eukaryota; kingdom Metazoa; phylum Chordata; class Aves; order Passeriformes; family Paridae; genus Parus; species Parus major. The sequence continues at coordinate 7,844,762 of NC_031769.1, read as the reverse complement.
GGGAGTGGACGCGGGGAAGGGGGGTGGGGGGTGGAATTTCCCAAACTCTCCCCGTTCCTCGGCCTGATTTTCCGCACGTTGCCGGGTCTCCCGGGGCGAGGGACCGGCGGCCGCCACCATCTCCTCCCGACCACCTTAAATCGCACCGCTCCTCTGAGCGCGGTGGCGCCTCCGCCCGCCGCCGCCGCCGCCCCGCGCAGGGGTGCGGAGCGGAGCGGAGCGGGTGCCGGTCCCCGCTCGGGCGCGGCCCGCGCCCCTCCGCGCACCCGCGGTCCTCCGCCCCCGCTGCCTCCGGAGCCACATCTCTCGCATTTTCAGCTCCACTTACTCCCCTCGCGTATCGATCGCGGCGGCTCGGGTTTCACCCTTCCCTCCGCAGCCCGGCGGCGGCGGCGGCTCCGCGGGAGACGGGCTCCCGCCGGGGCTCGGCGCATCCCTCCCTGCGCGGCTGCGCCGGTGCGTGTGCGCGGCGGAGCGGAGCGGAGCGGGGCGGCGGGAGCGGGGGGAGCCGGGGCACGGTCGGGAGCGGTGGGCTGCGGGCTGACCCCGGCCCCGCGGCTCTCCCGGGGCACGCCGCGCCGGCTACGCGGCTGGCCGCTCCCGCTGCATTAGCTGGCAGCGTCTGAACTCCTGACCTTCTGTCAACTTCCCTCAGACGAACGAAACGAAAACAAATACTTCCCCCCCTCCTCCTTCAGTGCTTGTTCCCGTGCCTTAGACACAAAGGGGGGAGGTGGGCTGAGAGCGGCGGGGCCGCGGAGGCCGTGGGGCCGGGTACCCGGCGGCAGAGAGGGGAGCGAGGTGGGGGGCGAGGTCGGGGAGCGAGCGGAGCTCCGGCACCCCTGGGCCAGGCAGCGAGCGGGGAAGCGGAGCGGACTGGTTGCCCTTGCTCTCCGTTCCCCGGGCACTGCCGGGTCCTCGGCGACCCGGGGTGCGGTCCTGCCGCTGGACTCCCTGCCTCGCTTTCCTCTCCTTCCCTGTCTCCCTAGGCCAGCAACCTCTCGTTAAATCCCAGCCTTTAAACGCCGGCTTCGGGAGTCCTTCAACCATGGAGAGATCTTTCATGGACAGAATCGTTAAACTTGCAGAGTGGTTGCCGAATGAATTAGCCGCTAGTTAATATTAACTCCAGGAGGGGTGGGGGGGTAACGCAAACAGAGGTAGGTAAGTCAGGTTCTCAACTTTACAGGTGACACCAGCAGTTTGCTAAGGGCTCCCCCCTTCCTCCCTTTCCTCCCCACCACCCCGGCCATTGGCTGGATTCGGGAGAGAGATAAGGAGGCCAGGTCAGTATGATAAAGCTGGAATTTGTATGAAATAAAATAGCAATCTCGTGTAATGCAGGCACACAACCGGTGCGTGATGTGAGGAATTTAGAGATCAACTTGGCATTTAGGAAGCCCACCAGGTTGTTTACACTGACAGGTACCTGTTAAGTGTTTCCTTCAAGCAATTCATTTGTGAAGAGATTAGGAGCTGGCAGGAGAGGGCTTGTTGAACAACTTTGCCTCCACACAAAGCGTTAGTGGAGGCAGCCCTGCTGAGCTTCACGGTGGCTGAACAGAATTGGGCTTGATTTGTGGCACACGACCCGATGAATTAATAAATAGTCTGGGCTTCACGGCTTTTGACTCTGACAATCCAGCTCAGGCAGTATAAAAGGGAGAAAAGTCCCTTTTAGGAGGCCGTTTCTTCTTTATTTCTCCTGGAGCCGGGAAGTGGTGCTGGCAGGGCCGGAGCGGCCAGAGCCCCTCGGCGCCGCCCGCACCGCTGTCCGCGTCCCTGCCCGCGCCCGCTCCTCCCGTGCGGGGCAAGACATCGCCGTGTCGTGCAGTGCTGTCGCCTTATCAGCAACTGAGACTTTTGATTCTTCTCCCCCTTTCCCCTGTAAATCAGTGAGGGAGCATATCTGTCCACTCAGGTGTGAGAGGGAGAGAGGAAAAAAAACAAAATAAATCAAACTCAACTTCCTTGTGCTGCTGCACTTTGCTGCCGGGAATGGTGCCGAAACCCAAACACCAGTCTCTCTCCATAAAACGGTAGGCCAGAGAGTCCAAAGTGAGCTCACGACTGTGTTTTATATCTCTCGGGTGCCTCTGTGTTGCTGGAATCACTTTTATGGCTGTTGGTGAACACATGGGAACTTCCTTGCTAAGCAACCTTGTCACGTCCCTAAAAGTAGCGTCGTCGGAGTAATGGAGGGGCTTTGCTGTCCTGGGAGCTGTGAAAGGGGGACTTTGTGGTCTGTTACCGCCTGTGCTGGGAGCACACTGGGGAGAATGGTCCTGCAGAAGGCCAAGCACACCAGTCAGGCCAGCAAAAGTGTAGGAAGAGCAGCTTACTGCATCCCACCCTGGCTTGCAGCCACATCGGTATTTGCATCAAAAGAACAACATCGGGTATAGCCATGAGTTGTTTTCCTCTCAAAAAGGAGTAAGAAATCTGGCAACGTGTGTGTTGCTAACTCTGTACCTTTAGTCAAGAGCTTTTCAATGCTTTTGGTGCTGATTTCCTGTTTCTGTGGGCTGAGAGTCCTTTCCCCCCACTGCTACTGTGCCTATTCCCTGCCTGGCTAAGATGGAAATCTCCCCAAAACTTTCAGGGTTTCAGCTCATCTCTTTTCCTCATCCCTTCCTGTGCCACTCATTACTTGGTCCCTACACGCTCTCGGTGCTGCTGGGCCTAGTTCAGCCCAGGGATGGCTGGTGGCTCTGAAGGGTAAATGAAAAACCCTGCAGTACTTTCTCCACGGAGTTGGAAGGGTTTTACTCCACACAAAGGGGGTCCTAGCTTGCATAGCATCCCTGCTCCGCTTAACTTCCCTCCTTGGCCCTCCCTTGCTTTTCATCTTCCCACTAAGAGCTATATTATTGTATGGATTTTCTCGGCTTTGTAGGCGAGCGCCGATGTATGTTTGAAGCAGAGTGAATGCTCCCAGCCCATGCAGCTTTGAGGGCTCTAATGAGTGATGGGCGAAGGGAGAGAAGAAAAAAAACACCCCTCCCTTCAGCACATAAAGGCTGTTAACATGTATTGATACCCTTTTCAACACAGAATTAAGCTGAAAAGACCCGCAGAGACATTCCGGGGGGGAATCCGTGACTCCGAGATATATGGCGAGTGTTTGTTCTGGGCAGAAACTTTGCTCTCGGGAAGGGACAGGGCACTTAGCGGCAGGAATTTGCTCCGTGCAGGTGGCTTTGGATCGCCACGCTCACACCCCAGCGCCAGCGGTGCGGCGGAGGGGGGTCCCTCTGTCCCCGCAGCAGGTGCCAGGGGAGGGGAAAGGTCCGTCTCTGTGGGTCCTCGCGGTGTTTCATCCTCTGTTCATCCCGTGTCCCCAGGTTTCATTCTCCTCCTCACCTGCCTCCCCGTCCCTCCCTGGCAGCGGAGGAGAAGATGCTCAGCCCTGGCTGAGCCCATCCCGGGGTGCGTTTGGCGGGGAGGGCAGGAATGCCGCCGCTTTGGCTGGAGAAGGAGAGCAGGATGCGGCCCAAGGGGGAACAGACAGCGCAGGGAGGGTGTTCGCCCTGTCTGCAGCACCCCCAAAATAACCCTTCCCTGTCTGCCCTTTTCCCCATAGCGCTGCAAGGACAAGCTGAACGCTCTGGCGATCTCGGTGATGAACCAGTGGCCCGGGGTAAAGCTACGGGTAACCGAGGGCTGGGACGAGGACGGCCACCACTCCGAGGAGTCCCTGCACTACGAGGGCCGCGCCGTGGACATCACCACCTCGGACCGGGACCGCAGCAAGTACGGCATGCTGGCCCGCCTGGCCGTCGAGGCTGGCTTCGACTGGGTCTACTACGAGTCCAAGGCGCACATCCACTGCTCCGTCAAAGCAGGTAAGGCGGGCAGCCTGCCCAGGGACGTGTCGAGGTGGGGAGGCACCCCCGGGCCGCAACTCAGCGCCCTAGAGCCTTCTGTGCCCTGTCTCTGCCGCCGGTCACCCTCCTTTCGTCCCCGCAGGGTCCCCATCACCCGGCCTGCCCCGCCGGGGCTCCCGCGGGGATGAGAGCAGAGGCCCGAGGGCTCAGCCGGCCTTCCCCCCGCCTCTTAGCGACCCCGCCGCTGCAGAGGTGGGGGAAAGGAAAGAGTGAGGGCGAAGGAAAACAAACAAACAAACAAAAAGCCGATCCAACTGAAGCAGTTTTTCATAGCACTTTTATTTGGGTGATTTGCTTGGCCAGCCTTCCCACGAGAGCTGCGTCGCAGCTTCTCCTTCTCCTCCCCCCGTGGGGTCTGATGCTTTCCGTACCCAAGGAGCATGTTCAACACAAACACTCGTGGCCGTCTCCAGCCGCCCCGCTGGCTGCACGCCTTACTCGCGAGTGCTAATCTCCGAGTGGGAGCCGGCCAGGAAAATAAATAAGTAACGTGGTCCCCAGCCTCCTTCAGTGGTAGCCGCTAGGAAATTCCCAGATAGGAATACACATACACGTAATTTTTTTTCCTCCCCTCCCCTGTGCTTACAACGCCACACGCTGTCTCAACCCGGGAACAGCTCGCAAGAAATTCCCGACTCCCAGAGTTCCTTTTCTTGACACTTGACACGTTTCTGGGGGAGCAAAGCTGTTAACGAGTGTCAGCCCCCAGCTCCACGGCTTGCCTCCATCCAGCTGCATGACATCTAAAGCTCTTTTTAAGAGCATACTCTAGCCCAGCAACCTGCTGGATGTGTCAGAAAACACTTGGCTGCAAAAGAAAATATTGGGCTTTCTTTAAATATAACTGTTTGCTTCGAGCCCAGCAGCCCCACGGCAGGGAAACCAGCCCGGCCCTGCCGTGCCCACCTGCAGGAGAGGTTTGTGTCCCCCACTCCAGCCTGGAGCTCCCCAGGGGCTGAGCACCTCTCCTGGCCCATGTGGGCTTTGTTCTGAGAGCCTGCTACTGCTTTTGTTCAGCTCCTGAGTCCTTTCTAGCCGAAAAGAGGCCCTGCAAAACTGTCAGCTGCGTGGAGATCCGAAACACCCCTTTCAATAGCCAAGATGGGCTTTGTAGCGCAAGGTGTCCAATTGTGGTGCACGGTGACCTTAGCCCAGGAGCTCCTCCTAATCCACCCCAGGGGTGTTTCACAGGAGAGGAGCCACCCCAAGCTGCTCATTGAGATTCACCACACAAGGACTTGGGGGCAATATTTGGAGGGTGTCAGGCAGGGTCGTGTGACTGTACGAGGCAGGCTGAAGGGAGCAGGCTTGAATCCCACTCTCTCAGCCTGATCTTAAACTGTCCAAACCTCATTTCATGACAGAGCATCTCATGAGAAGATTAAATCCCATAATGCCAGCAGGAAGATTCTTTATCTAGATCTCTGTTTGCAAAAAGTATGATCCAGGAGACTGGAATGCAAAGAAGAGTTCCCCCAAGGCCTGAATTATTGTCACCAGAACAGAGGAGGGAGAGGCAGGGGTGGTAAAAGGGACATTGATAATGCGCTACAGCAAGTATTTAGAGCAAGCTTCTACATTTAAAATTCAAATACAGATCTTGAGTGCCTTGGAAAAGTGGCTCTGCTGTGCAAATAGTGCTTGGAAGGTCCTGGGTTTTTTGGAGAGTATGTGTGTGAATTGGCACATAGGGTTTCTGCACCTGAACAAATAGGGAGGGGGAGAAAAGGGGGGGAAGAAGCTGGGAAAAAAATGGAAGTGTCCTCTCTTCCAAGAGTGTCTGCATTTATTACATGAATCAGAATGACAATGCTGATCCTTTATTGGATTTTAATTAGAGAACCCAAACAAGCACTGCTCAAAGAAGCAGATTTTCACACCTCTGCCAATTCACTGGCATGTTTGTAGAGCTGCTACACTACTACATCTATTCATCAAGTCCCTGAATATGCAAACAAAGCTCTAGCCAGACCTTTACCGCCAGCTTGTAGGAAGGTGTAGTTTGCTAGCAGAGGCCTCTACATAAAGCACATAGCTTGTTTGTTGCCATGTCCTCCCTGAAGAGGGAGGCCTTGGAGATCTTGCTGCTTCATTTCTGAAGGAGAAGTGATAAAGTCATTAGCAAATCAATAACGGTCTAATTTTCATCCTTCCTGTCCTTCCTGAGAAAGTCATTAGGAGACACTGCAAGGATTTGTTTAAATCATAGGATTTCAGTAACAGTCACAGAGGCAAAATATAAAATCTGTCCATCCTTAGGAGCTAAATCACCAGGTCTCTTAAGTGGTGTAGGAAGTAACTGTAAGAAAGCAGGGAAAGGCAAGGGAGATATGGGGAAATCCAACAGCTGCAGCAAAGATGCTACCATTACATACTCTGGGGTATTACCCAATTTTTTAAAGAAGCAGAGCAGTTAGGAACACTGCAAGTCCCTCTGTTAAGACAGAGATCAGCCAGAAACAGAGCAGATGTTTTTTCCCACTGCCCCCCTGGTGTCTGAGCTTCCAAAAAATGATTTTGCACCGAGTCTCATTGCTGCTTTTGCTTTCTCTAAGTCTGAGATTGTTGCTCTCAGTAGCACTGGAAAGCAGTGCTACTCTAAACTGCTCTAAACTCTGAGTAACTCCCGAGAGCTGGAGAAAGTGGAGGAGGCATTTGCTTGGGCCTTGCACAGGGACCACATGCTCTGAGAAAAGGAAGAGCATCCTTCTTCTAGGGGGGAGGGAGAGGATTTTATCTTTTTTGAAAGAGGATTGAAGCAGAGTGCTGGAGATGCCAGGCAGGGGTGCTGCGAGGGTGGGATGTGCCCCAGTAGCCACCATGCTGAGCAGGGAGGCTGGAGGCAGCATGGGGACTTGTGCAGCACGATAGAGGAGGATTTGGGAAATTTGAGTTGTTGCTTTGCAGTGGCAAAATTTGTGTGTACCCTGGAGCAAAGTCTCCTCCTATTCTCTGCTGTTTGCTCCCCTAGATGTGCTCCTTGAGTAAGAGCTGTGTGGGGACTCTGAGCATCGAGAGCGCAGGCACTTGTTTAGAGAAGAGACTTTGTGCCAGCAAAACCACTTGGCTTTGAAAGCCTGCAGGTTATCTGGCATCAGGTGTCAGTGCAGAGTAAACAGTAGCCAAATGGGAAGTTCTTCCAGAAGACATTTTGTTTTGGAACAGTTTTCTCATTGGAAATATTTTGGCCCGTTTCCTTTATGAGACAAATCACCCTTGTAACTTCTAACCCAGGGGAGATTTTGCACTGGCTCAAATCTGTCAGGAAGGGAATTCTCACTTGACCCACTGAGTGCAAACGGGGAGTGTTCCTAGATGAGGGTGGAGCAATTTCAGAGGGGAGTCTGGCTGTGTCCTGCACTTTCTTGGTGGGTTGGGGAGGCTGAGGAAGTGATAAGTTCCCACATGCTCCCATGCCCCAGCCCAGTCTGCCTCCTCTAACCTTGCTGTGCCTCTCTCCTTGCACAGAAAACTCGGTGGCGGCCAAATCCGGGGGTTGCTTCCCTGGCTCGGCCACGGTGCACCTGGAGAAAGGCGGGACGAAGCTGGTGAAGGACCTGAGGCCTGGAGACAGGGTGCTGGTGGCGGACACGGAAGGCCGTCTGCTCTACAGCGACTTCCTCACCTTCCTCGACCGCGAGGACGGCTCTCACAAGATCTTCTACGTCATTGAGACTCGGCAGCCCCGGGCCCGGCTGCTGCTCACGGCCGCCCACCTCCTGTTCGTGGCCCCCCAGCAGAACCAGTCCGAGGCGGGGGCCGCCGGCAGCCGGGCGCTGTTCGCCAGCCGCGTGCGGCCGGGCCAGCGGGTCTTCGTGCTGGGCGAGGGCGGGAGGCAGCTGCTGCCGGCAGCCGTGCACCGCGTGTCGCTGAGGGAGGAGGCGTCGGGGGCCTACGCCCCTCTCACGGCCCAGGGCACCATCCTCATCGACCGCGTGCTGGCCTCGTGCTACGCCGTCATCGAGGAGCACAGCTGGGCACACTGGGCCTTCGCTCCCTTCCGCCTGCTCCAGGGCCTGCTGGCCGCCCTCTGCCCTCTCCCGATGGGAGACCCCACGGCCCCCGGCATCCACTGGTACTCTCGGCTCCTCTACCGCATCGGCAGCTGGGTGCTGGATAGTGACTCTCTGCACCCGCTGGGCATGATGGTGTCATCCAGCTGAGGGACCCCGCGCCACGCCGGCCGCCCGCCAGGCTCCGACGAGAGACAGAGACACTGAGGGACAGAGAGAGAGAGAGAGAAAAAGAGAGAGAGAGAGAGAGAGAGAGAGAGAGAGAGAGAGAGAGAGAGAGAGAGAGAGGAGAAAAAAAAAAAAAAAAAAAAAAAAAAAAAAAACCTAAAAGATTTCTTTCCTAAGTAGCAGAAATAATGAAACTGAAATAATTATTCTATTTATGTTTTCNGAAAAAAAAAAAAAAGAAAAACCTAAAAGAAAAAAAAAAAGGAAAAAAATACATATTTTTTAAAAGAGAAAAAAAGAAAAACCTAAAAGAAAAAAAAAAAGGAAAAAAATACATATTTTTTAAAAGAGAGCACGGATTAAGACTTAAAGATAATAATAATAAAATAATAATAATTAAGTAGGACAGTCCAAAGTAGACTTAAAGGGAAACAAAGACCCCTGGAAGTTCTGTTCTGTTTAGTTTATAAATATATATATATTTTTATTTGTTCTTTTGTTTTGTTTGTTGGTTGGTTGTTTTCGTTTTTTCCTCCTCTCCTGGATATTTATTTCTTTGGTATTTTGAATAGATGTTTTAAATGATATGAACCGGACCTTCAAGAGCCTTAAATAGTTTCTTTGATAATTTATTATCATGTGAACTGTACTCACAGGGGAAAAAATTATTTTGTGAGGCCAAGTAAAACTGCGCAGAGTCTATTTTTCTACATGTCATGTGTGTCCTGACTTTCAGAAAGCAAAATTCTGTATTTTCCCATCTCTCCATTACATTGCTCCTTCATTTCAGCAAGTCTAAAAAACAAGCAAACAAACACACACAAAAAAAGACAAACTTCATGGGGGTCCGTAAATTATATTTTTATACACAGAATTGTAAATTAGATTTTTTTGAGAGATCAATACTTAACTGAATCACATTTCGTTTTTTGAAATAGTGTAAAATATGAGAATATATTATTTTAATTTAAATAGTTTCAAATGTAACATCATTTCTTGTATTGTTTTCCATGTTTTGCTTTGTAAAAACATCATTTGGCCACGTTCATGGAAGTCAAGACTGTTACACAAACTTTTTATTTGCAAAAAACAGTAAGAAACTTTGTTATTTTTAACTTCAGAAAAAGTTTATTAGAAAATAATATTTTTTAAAAAGCGCACATGGCGGCAATTCTGTGACGATGGAGATGGTAGTTTGTACAGAGGGGGGAAAAGGATGTTTTGCATTAATAAATTGAGAAATAACTGCTGTAAATTTACTAAAATGTATTTTTGAATATTTTGTAATAGTTTTAATAGTTTTATAGAAATAAAATGTGCCATGCACAGTTTGGTTAGTATATAATAACTAAGAGTTCCTGGTGCATCCCATTTTTTTTTTTTCCTTTTTGCTTATTGGTTTAGGAAACACGAAGCCTAAATGAGTGCCCGTTATTTTATTTAGATGTATTGCTTATAACATTTAATTTTGGTACTTTTAATTAAGGAAACGAATCCATCACATCTGTGCATAACCTGGAATCTCTTGTACTGACAGTAGAACCTCACTTATTTGCACGACCGAGGGGCAGACGGGTTTCCTTTTGCCAGAGCCCTGGCTCTCCATCCCTGCTCAGGCGATGCTCCTCTCTTCCAGCTCCAGCCCCGACTCCGTGTCCACTTCCCAGTCTGGCCTGGAGACTGCGGATGGCTCTTAAAATTGATTTCTGAGGATGCCAAATCAAGTTTTCCCTTTGAAACATGTTAATGTGAAGGCAGGCAGCTGTCTTCACCTTGTGGCAACACGGGGATTTCAGTGGACCTCAATCTGGCTGCCCAGAAGATGGAAATCTGAGGGAAAGACATTGACTTTGGTGAGTTAGAGGGATTCACATGGCTGATGCTGGAAGAAGGAGATGGCCACCAGATTTCACTGGCCACTTTGAGTAACAGCACAGGGCTTTGGGCTGCTGAGAACAGAGCAAAACCTCCTTTGCAAAGCAAACAAAAGGATAAAGATTTGTTCATTTATCCTGAGAGACATTCCTTAGCTGTAATGCAGGAGTCTGTCCCTAACCACTCATGGGTGAATGTGCTGGAGATGTGTTTTAGGAGCTGAGTGGTGGGGCCAGTGCTGTGTCCCCTGCCTGGTCCCAGCCACAATTCACCTCGAGGGGATCATCCTTGACAGGTGCTGATCAGTGAGGTTCTGCTGCACCGCGTGCTCCTCCACGGAGGGTTTCCAGGATCCCTTTAAAAATTTTGCAAAACATTGTGTGTGCATGCGTGTGCGCGTCTGCGACGGGACCGTGCCGGAAGGGAGCTTGCCTTGAATGTCTTCTCACCTTTTCTTTGGTTTCCATTACTCACCAGTCTAGGATGTTCACCCACCAGGCCTTTTGCTCCAGAGACACAGCCATGTTCTCTACTGGGATGGATGGCAGCTCCACAGCCTCCCAGAACGTCCCTGCCTGGGGCCATCTCCAGAGAGCGTAGACCATGCTCTTCCACACTGATACCCTAGGAGCTTCTGGAGCACTGTCAGGAGCTGGTGGCCAAGCACTGCTGTGGGAAACCCTGCCAGATGGATGTGGTCCCTCCTTCCTGTCAACCTCTAGTCCAGCCGCACTTCCAACCTCCAAAGCTTGGACATGGCCAGAGTGATGAGACATCGGAGTGACCACAGTGTGCTGCAGCACCAGGAGAGGAACCAGGCCACCCTCATGCCTACCTGACGAGAGGCATCACGGGGGACTGTGGACTGCCTGGTGGGCGCTGAGGAACTGCTGCCCACCCCAGCTTGGACTCTGCCACCTCCTTGTCTTTGGGGTGTGCTGAGGGCTGCAAACCCAGATGATTTGGGGCATGTGAGAATGTGATCGTGGAACAAATGAGTCTCTGCTGTAAGAGTCTGGCTGTAGTATGGCAGCATCTGGGTGTCTGAGATCTTTTACCCTGTCTCTGAGAAATGGTTGCCATTTTTTAAGGCCTTTACACTCAAAAAAATGACCATGTTGGAAGGTGTTTTCTCCAGAGGTTTTGTGGTGGAGGTGTTTAGGGATGTCAGTGATCAAACTTAAAGCCACTGGCTGGAGGGCTTCAATCTAAACCGCAACTGAGATGTTAAAGAGCCATCAGTCCAGAGCCCACACTTGTGTCAGGACAGGGCACTTGCCTGGATGGGACCACACCAGACATTGCCTCATTTGATCTTCACCCAAAGGCCAAGATGGGTTCAGAGCTTTGTGGTGTGAGAGAAGCTGAGATGCTCTTACACCAGGATCAGCCTTTTTCACTGAGCAGAGAAATGCTGTGCCATGTTCTCCATCACACTTATTCCAAGCAGCTTTATGTCTTTCTCTCACCATGTCTGAATTCCACCTCTCCCTCCGGCGCCTTCCATCAGGATCACCCCTCCATGGTGTGTTAGAAGGGCTTCCTTAGATGGGCCAATCCAACCCATAGCTACAGCTCTTGTATGAAGGATGTACTGTCATAACCTTGTGCAAAACATCTAGGAGATGTCACTGTCCATCTTCAGGGTCCAAGTATGGCAATAGTTTGTATAAAATGTACACATAGTGATGGCTACAGAATAGTTTATGACTAAATACATATCTATTACTGTCAAAATAATGTATAAGAATGTACTTGAAGCTATTATCCTTGTGCTCTGTTGTCTGAATAATTAAAGAAATTACAGAGACTTCCTGAAATGTCTCATATGTGATGGCATTCCTATCACACTCTCTCTGAGGATTTTACCTTGAGGGGGGATCCTATGGGGTTTGGTACTGGACTCTTCAAACACACCAGGAATTGTGCCAGTGTGGCTTCATGTGGTGGCCACAACCTCCTTCTCCTCCCTCCTACAGCCACATAGTCTGTCATTTACCTGTGAAATATTGCGTGGCTCTGCAAAGCCAACTCATTTGGAAGGGTTCTGTGGGGAGGCAGAGGTGCCCTGAAGGGCAGCCCACCAGCAGCTCCCTGTCCTCTCCACCTCCCCCACCCAAGCCAATGTGAGAAGTGACCCTAATGAGACTGGGACTAGTTTGTGTTTACTTGACCAATAGTTCAAGCAGTGCTCTGGAGCTCAGACACCGGGTAAACCCTCCAAAGGGAAGCTTGGATGTGCCAGTGAAAGAGCATCACATCCACAGTGCAACTAAAATCCAAACCAAGCACTGGGGTAAAGCAGGTGTTTCCCAGCCAGGTAGCTCTGCTGTGCCTCAGCCAGCAGCTCTTTGTGCATGGAAACATGGGAAAGTTTGCCTAGCTGGATCTTTAGACGGATATATGCACATATATGTATACATATCTAATATTATTATCCTGATATTAGGAGCTCAGCACATCCCACCAGGATATAAATATTTTTATACTGGCCCTCCTGAGCATTTCACACCATGCTGAGGCTGAGCAGGAGATGTAAATCAGCCCAATTGGGTGATAATTGGGCAGCAGTTTTGCAGCCCCAGTACAGCATCTATTTCAATTACAGGGGGAAGGAAACCAGAAAGAGCATTTTATCTTACTCATTACTGCAAGCCATAAGGGACCACTAGATTTCTTAAGCTTTTGAAATTCTCTCTTCAGCAGTTTCTGCCTTAAAACTAGTTCAAACTTAACTGAAAAAAAGGTCAATTTTCCTTGTACAGAGCCTTTCAGAGCTTTCAAAGGAGCAGTGTTAATGTGATCCTCGGCCTATGCAGGCTGAAAGGGAAAAAAATAACCTTTACAAAATGCATCTTTACAAGTGATGGGATTGTCTCATATTTGATAGGAGCCCCACAGCCACGGCTTTTTCCAAAATCATTAAATTGAATTTTTAATGCTTTGCATTTGGGGTGTTTAGGCTTATGTATCTAAATAATTTTGGTTTTAGGGGATGAAAAGAAGTGAACAAATCCAGGAGATATGAGTTTAATGATCTTGTCCTGTTCCAGTGAAATCAAGAGTGGCATCCAGAGCTGATTTGGGTGCACAGGCAATTGTGCACCTTAAGGCTGAGTGCTGGACACTGTTTAACTTCCTTCCCTTCCATTTTTATGTGAGAGCAAGACATCTCTTTGGACAAATATTACTGCAAATCAGGAGTGAAACCACAAGGCCAGGAAATATGTTTGGGGTAAAAATATTTGTTTTGATGTCCTGTGACCTAAATGTGAAATAAGTATTAGATTTGCTCAGTTTGGTGTGAACAAATGTCTGTTTGTGTTACTGAGGAGGAGAGGTGACAAGGGATGCTCTGTGTGGCGTGACCATGGAGGGTTCCTTGGCCACCAAACTCACATCTGGCTGCTGCCCCAGGGCAGGAGGGGTTGGGCACGTTCAGAGGAGCAGGGATGCTCTGGGAACACCCTGTGCTTCACACAGCTCTGCCCAGCACACTGGACTCTGGAATGGCACAGAACACCTTCTTCCTCAGCCCATCTCTGGGGCAAAGCTTGCCTGGACCAAGCCTTTGGGACACCAGGATGCTTGCCTTGGAAAAGGGATGTGCTCACAGGGAAACCATACTTGGGAATGCTGTATCATTCCAAGTTTCAAGACTTTTGATGGCATTCTCTGCAAGGGAATGGATGATGCATCTGTGTGCAATTACAGCAACTTCCTTTTGGTCTCATGACAGACAGACACCGTGTCACAGACCTGTCATAGGCTTCCACTGGGTGCAGGAAGCTTATTTACAAGCAGGAAACAGATCAGTGTATCCTTGGCTAGTCTGGAGCATTAAAGCATTTCATGGGCTTTGCTTTGAGCAGTTTAGGCTGTAAGCAGCCTCTGGTGGTCCCAGGTCTTATCTCAGTCCATGCTGGGCCTGCTTAGAACAAGCTGCTGGAGGCCACCCTCAGGCCCCACATGCCTGCAAGAATGCAGGGGCTCCATCCCTCTGAGTAACTGGTATTGTTAAATAAGCTACCAGTTTTCCTAAATACAGCAGCCTTGCATCCCATCTATCAAGAATATTCCTTTATATTCTCCTTGCACTTATTCTGTGAGGGAGGAGACCAAAGTGTTAAAACAAGATTAGTTTTAAGAAATCCCAGACTCAGAATCTGGGACATTCAGAGCTCTGCCAAGCTCTGCTGCTGCTCCTGCAGCCTGCCCAGAGCAGAGAGCTGAAACCTCACTCACCCAGCTCACCTCTTCCTTGTAAGTCAGCCCCATCCTGTTTTCCACAGCAGTAAGAACTGGTTTTAATTATTAGACAGTGATGAATGCAAATAAATATTAGTCTCAGGACTGCTCATGAGCAATTCTCTTGGAATAGTCACTGGTTTGGTGTAAGCTTTGTTGGCTTTGCCAAATGATGCCCTTTCTACTCAGCAAAGTTTTTCTGGAAACAGGAGTGTAATAAATGTACAGTATCAAACAAGTCTGTTCTGGCACAGTGTTTGTGTGAATAACCATTTTGTGCTAACACCAATGGAAGCTATGGGGTTCACAGGCATCAGAAAGTCCAACTGCCATTCAAATATTTGCAAATAATGAATATGTGATCCCACAAATAACAACAAACCAACCTGGCTGCTTTCATTGAGGAAAATGATTATGAATCACTGTGTACTGTGGGCTCAATCCAACAACCACCAGCGTCAGAAGAAGTCTTTCCACAACTTCAAACAAGCAGGGAGCTGAGCTGTGTTTGCTCAGCTTTACCTGGTGCATCCATGGCTCTCATATTGCACCATTAAATAATAGAATTTATCAGGCGAGTCAGGATTTCCTAGAGCAGCCAGGAGTGGGCACATGTCACCTCCTGACTGCATATGTGCAGCTCCCACTGATGTCAGCAGGGTTATGTATGGGCAAAATGAGGTCAGACTGTGTTGTCCTACTTTACGTGCCCTGTGGTATTACACTCAATTAAGTTTTGTCTCCCAGGACACAGCCTCTCTCCCACTTAAGTCACCAGGAACTTTGTCACTGCACAACAGTGCAGGAGGAGGCACGAAATACCAGCCTTCTATCCAGAGTGCAATAAGTTTTAACCCATGTATTCAGGGTCTTTCAGCTGCACTTTGAAAAGAGGGGATTAAATTCAGTAAAAAATAAATATATTCATGAAAATCCAACGTGGGGAATCTTCAGGAGAAGGCAACAGCTTTGCAAACTCCCCCAGAGCCCTGTGGAGTATAGCAGACTCAGCAAGAGCTTCTTCCGAAGGCAGCAGGGCATCTTTCCTGCCCTCTGCCTCTCCCAGCTGATCCTTGCACAAAGATCCTTGCCTTACACTTCTTAGGCAGTGCAGCAGAATCAGTCACATCTTCTGTGTGGGTGACCACATGCTTGACTGCTTTGAAAATATTAACCACTGGTTATGAACTGAAACTATAAATAGCTGTAGGAAGGAGAAAACAGTAAAAAAAAAAAATCCTTATTACAAACAAGTTGCCAGAACAATGCTGGGCTTTGAGTGAACCAGGTTTGGTCCTTGCCCCATTGCTGGGTTTTCTTCTGACTTTGAGCAAGTAGCTTGTTGCCTCCCTGGATTTACCAGAGATGGGCAGAAAAACATCTCTGGGGATACTTTTCCACAGTCTATGGGGTCAACATGATGAAAAGCAGTGGCTCAGATAGCACCTACTGCCCCTGTGCCACTCTAAGGGATCTCCTCTGTGGGCACAGGGTGAAATACAGGGACTCTCCAAAACCTTACTGAAAAATAGAAAATTTCAAAGCCCTCTTAACTTATACATTGGCAAAAAGTTAATTTAATTTTTAGATGTCTCACAGCTGCCAGTATTAGGCATCTTTATATATCAGATAAGCATGCTTCTTGCTGGATTTTTAAGTCCATTCTAAATACCTTTGGAAAAGAGGACAGCTGGCTTTTTGCATGATGTTAAACTCTGCATTACACATCACAAGGAGGACCTGCAAGGCTTTAGCCAGATCAAGGCTTTAGCCAGATCAAGGCTAAGAAATTATTTTGGCTTTTTATTGTGTCTCCATGTACCTTTGGGGAGAGGAGATCCCTGCTGGCTGGAGGAGTCTGGCTGGACAAGATCTCCATGGGCTAACAAGTGAGCTGAGACTCACAGATACAGCTGCAAATATGTCTGAAGGTAGGTGTCTTAACTTTACTTCTGAATCCTGCCTACAGTGTCATGCCAGCCTTCTGCAGAGGCTCCCCATGAAGTTCCAGGCTACATTTGGAGCATCTTTGCCTCATCCAGTGCTCCTGGTGTGGGGTGCACACAGACTTTCCTTAGCTCTGCAGAGCTCTGGGCCCACACATTCACACCCCTCTCTCTGTTCTGTGCTGGGGTAAGCCCAGTGTAGTCCAAACCCAGAGCTTTCCCTGGAGCTGGATCTCCACTGTGGGATTAGAACTTCAGAGGGGCCACAAACCTCAGTGCCTCTCTTTCTAAGAGCAATGCACACTTGTTCAGCCTTGCCTGCTTAGGTATAAACAGCATGCACGCATACAGTGTAGTTAATTAAAAGTATTCCCACTCCATTTTCCCCTGGGGGAAGGAAGGGAGAAGATAGATGCTCATGGGAGGGGTGCTCATCACATTGCTGAATGTGATCTAGAGTGGGACATGCAGTGCCATGGGGGTAGAATCCGTGGGAGCACCACGGAGAGCTGTCCCTGGAAAGAAATTTCCCTTAATGTGTGCAGTGTGGAAGGGAGGAATGATGTGTTTCCAGGAGGGATAACAGACTGAGACCATCTGCTCCCCAAGGCAGGGAGGCGCGGATGGAGGCTTGTCCTGACACTCACCCAATGTACACTTCTTACTTGGGACTTTTTGGGGATCTTGGGAGCCTCCCACCTTCCAAAGCCCAGTTTTTGGGCAGCTCATGGAAAGGACACAAGTCCCCAGTGCCTGGGTGTGGGCACTGGGGCTCAGTGTGACTCAGCACCGACACCAGGAGCTGTCCTGGGCACCAGGCACAGAGCAGCCACAGCTCTCCCACCCTCTGCTCCTGAGTTATGGACACACCAGAGAATCCCTTGGGCCTGCCCTTGGTGCTGTGTGGGTGTGAAAAGGGGTCATTCACAGGCAGCAAGAGTCCCAGACTCTGCCACCAGCGCTGTGACAGGCAGCATCACAGGTGATGTCCTTGGCTCCCAAACACAAGTACAGACACCCTCTGCACTCAGCACAGGGTGTAGGACAAGCCCTTCTGAAACATTTTCATTTCAAATCAGCTCCTGTATCTTGTTTTCTGTCAGTGCTGAGCTGGTGGTGCCACTGTGGAAGGATGCTGCTGGTACCCACCAGTGCATGGGCTGATGCAGATGCCTCAGGTGCTCTGGTGCCTTCCAGAGGGTGCTGAGCAATACCAGGTACAGAAGAAAAGGTGTAGCTTTGTGGGGTCTGCAGGCTGCAGCCAAGGCTGAGCTGTGTGCAGCAAGATGGACCTAAGCACCACCAAGATTCTGGGCATGCAAAGTGTTCATGCCTTGTTTATGCCTTTCCCAAACCAGGATTAAACCAAATGCATTTAGAAACAGGCAGAATGCTGTCCCTCCCCAGGGCAGGGGGAAGGTTTGTGTGCAGCCCCTGCCCCATGAGGGACTCAGCACACAGACATCTGGACAGCAGTGATGCCATTCCTGAGGGAGATGTGCCATGGGTTCCTCACCTGGGGCTCAGGTGTTTGTGAACCTGTGACAAAAGAAGCTTGCAGGGTAGGACCAAAGTGCCCCAAATGTACAAAATGAAGGAAAAGCCAGATTTCATCCTGTTGGTCCCCAAGGAGGGACCAAATTGTCACTTTACAAATGTAAAAAAAAGGCCAAGTTTCCAAAGGACTCCTCTTGGAGCTGCTCCTTGCACCAGGGAAGTGTTTTGCCTGATCACAGGGTGTTCCTTTTTAGGGGTTCTTTTTTTCTCATAACATAGAAATGTCTGTACTTTGTTTATCAACTGAAGCAAGGAATAAAATACACCTAAATGTTACTTCTCATTTGGATGTAACTGAATATGCAGGAAAATTGAAATACCTTCTTGCAGATTATACATTTGAGCTGTTTTTTTTCCTATTTATATGGATCCTGACAGGACAGAACTATTTATTGAGAGTTAAATAATGACATCTGCTATCAGGAATATCAAATCCAGTAGAAGATGTTTCATATTAAAATAGAAACTCGTGGCCAAATTTCCTCTTGATGAATATAGACACAGCTTTATAAACTTCTTCAAAGTTTCACTCTTTACACCAGAATAAAATTCAGCCCAAGGAGCTTCTATTAACAAGATTTATCCACATGTGCAAAAAGAGTTTGCTTTTAAAAAGTGTCTCAGAACAACAACAACAACAAAAAAGGCAGAAACAAACCCCCAGACCTTCCAGGCTTTGCTGCATTAGGTGGAATCAAAGTGACCTCTAGTGATTCCCTGTTAGCCGTGCAGCCTGGCAGCTGCCTGCACTGAGCTCAAGGGGTGAGAGGGGATGTGTGCTGCTCTCCCAGTCAGCAAAAATGCAATCAATACCTGATCAAAGCAAAATTACGGCAATTAACAGCCTTTACAATAGAAATTCTTACTATTCAAGTGTAGAATATTTTCCCAAACTCTACCATTTCTTTTCATGCAAGCTGCACACTGTTAAAAGGAGTGTTTTTATCAGTCTGTTAAAAATCAGCAACACAATGAATTTATTAGTAACTTATCATCCATGTGTCTTCTGGCACTGCTGACGTGCTGTTCTTTGGGAACAGCCAGGATAGGAAATGCACTAGATTTGTGATTTAACTCATTTGTTCCTATTTTTTGGAACAGTCACAGGCTGATCACAAAATTATTACCAGTTGTGTAGGGAGTGTGGAGTGTTGCTAAGCCATCCCCATCCCCAGGTTCAGCCAGAGAGATTATCACCTCTACAAGGTCATCTTTCCTCTCCCAGACTATTAAGGCTTTTTTTTTTTAAAGAGCAAAGAGAGAATGTTACAATTCATCAGCGGTGGGGGAAATGAAAATTGTGTATCAGCCAAATCATGTCAGTTTACCGAAAATCAATACAAAAGGGGGTTAGAAATGGGATGTCATCATTCAGAGGCAATGCAAGAGAAGATCTGTCAGCAGCAAGATGACTGTGTGCTCTGTCCCAGTATTCCCCAGGGATATTTCAGGGTTGGGGAAGGCAGAAAAAATCATTGATTCTTCTGACAGAGGAGATTGGGATGGGCACAAAGGAGATGCTCAGGAGATGCTGAGCTCTGTTGGGACTCAGAATGTAGATATTTAAAAAGAAGGTTAGATGTGTCTAATAGGTTAGATGTTTCATGAGTTAGATGAGTCAATCTCTGAATCAGAGCTGGGTGAAAAGCAGGACCCTGTTCCTACCAGAAGAAAGCCCACCCAGCTGCTTTGGTTTCATTCATGTTTTGAAGAGTTAATCTCTGACCTCTGATTCTTTCCTGCCCTATCTCTACGTCCATTAAAGACCATGAGGTTTGACATCTGCAGGAAGAAGGACAAGAACATTGCTTCTGTCTTTCTCCCTGCTGTCAGCTCTCCACAATGGCCATGCCGAGAGCAAATTGCTATTTGAATCATTTCCAGGGCTGATTTTGCATTCCCTGTAATTTTCACAGAGGCTGTGCCACAGCTGATCACCCACTTGCAATAAAGATCCCTTTTCCCCCCCTGGATTTGTCAGCACCTTCCACCAGCCAGAATTATTTGGGGCATTCCTGAGGCACACTTCAGAAGCTCTTCACATGGGAATGAGGAGTTTTGCAATGGGTGTCACCCGACTGTCTTGGCCCTCTGCCTGCCCCACCAGCCCTGTCAGGGATGCTGGGGACCCTCCTGCCTCTCTGGGGTGTCCATGGTGTAAAACCAGGCTGTATTCCTAATAACCCCTGCTGTCTACCCCCAAAACGCCCAGGCTGGTCCCGAGTGTTGGGCTGTTTTTGTCAGTGTATGATTTCACCTGCCACTGCTCAGGAGCATCTTCTGATTTCAGCCTCCTCCATCCTGAGGCATGAAGCAACATCAAGGAGTAAAAGGGTGCATGTGTTTGTCCAGGGCTAGAAATCAACCAGAGAAAACCTATTTGACCTCCAATAATGAATTCAGCCACCAGAGAGTCCCAGCCCAGGCTTTGCCCTACCTGGGTAAACCTTCTACAGAGCAATGACTGGGGGCCAGGCAGCAGGTCCCATCCACATTTCTGTGTGAAGTCAAATATGACTCAATCTCTGTTTGCTTTCAAGGCTTAGAGACTGAAGGGAAACATTTTTATTTGTTGTGAGCAGCAAAACCAATAAAAACAGGTGGGTAAGAAAAAGCAGGGCACTCAGCACTGGATGATCTGGTGTTAACTCTGAATTATCTTCTAGGCTGAGGTATCTTTATTGGTGTTAAATCAAACCAGAATCCTTCTGTGCTTCAGTTAATTTCTTTCACAAAGAAACATGCACATTTTATTAAGCTCCTTATAAATTTCATTTTCATTTTGGATTAAATGATATCATTTTAATGAAAGGCAGCAGCTAGAAAAATGCATTTTGTCGTGAAAGAATCACTTTCTGGTAAAGAACCATTTCCTATTTTTAAAGCCAGGACTGTGATAATCCAAATGCTTGCATAGCCTTTGGTTACCAACCCTGAAAGCTGTAAAAATATAATTTATTTTACACATGCATGCTGTGAGTTTATTTTTCCAGCTAAGGAATGAGAATACAGAAGCTAGTTTCACTTTTGTGGTCTAATAGGTCAGTGCAGATTTACCATTTTAAACATGTGCAGCCATAAATACAAAACAAAACAAATTGTTGCTGCTGCTGTGATCCAAACCCCAAATTAAAAACAAATACAAATTAGAAATCCCCTTAGAAACCTCATCTGTCTAAAGCTGCTGAAACATTGTCTTGATGACAGAACTTCTCACATAACAACACTGCATAATAGGTTGACCATTTAGAGTATTTTTACTAAACTTTAATTTTGTTTGTTTTGAATGTCCTCAGAGGAATTTTTAAATTTGACTCTGTGAGCATGTGTTTGCATGTCAATTCCAGATTGTGTTGTTTTTTTTTTTTCAAGTTATCCTTTGGCCTTCATTGTCTGCAGCACAAATGTTAAACACGTGAACCTGAAATGTTAAAAAAAAATTAAATAAGGAAATTAAAATAAAACTTGCTCTTGTATTTATGTCATGGTAAAGTTTGCACAGTTGAAATTGGGATCAGGAGATGATTCAAAAGTAGCAGAGTGGAACATTTAAATTCTTTGATGCTGGAAATCAAAGAAAAGTTTAGACCAGGCAATGGGGTGCCAGCTCAGCCTGTCCCCAGGAGAGTGTGGCACCTCAGTCCTCCAGGGGCACTTCCTTGAGGAAGGAGAAACATTGTGATGTTGAATATTTTATAAAAGGTTCACTGCTGTCTGAAGGAAAGTTTTCCTAAGGGAAAGAGTTTGACAATCTGTTCCTTAGAAAATATCTTGCTGAATTCATTGGGACTGGTGATGAAATCTGAATTCAGTGGTGGGGTGCAGGAACAGAGCTTGGAGAAACCAGAGCTGCACAGTGTGCTCCTGTAGGTTCCTCACAACCATCTGTGGAGATTTGGCTTCTCTGCCTTGGTACCCAAGAGTGGATTTAGAAATGTCAAAGGAAGAAGCAAGAGGGAGGAGAGGCAAACACTGGGGCTGAGGGATCCCTTCAGCTCCTCCCAACATCTCCTGCAGGGGTTTCCAACCAGAGCCAACCTCCAGACTTCCCTCATGCCAGAGGAGAGTGAATCAAAATATTACAACAACTCAAGGTTGCCTGGTCCTGGTGGGGCTGCACAAGCTGCCAGGCACATGTTTGGTCCAAGAGCAAAAAAACAGTGTTTACCCACAAAACCCAACATTAATGGAAAGGACAATGCCTGAAAGCACAGGAAAGCCCTTTGAAGGTGTTGAGGCTAATGGCTCTTCTCCCTGTATCTTCCTGGGCTGTGTCTGTGGCTTAGCCAATTTTGTGATCCCTGTGAAGTGTTGAAAATTCATTTTCAGCTGCTCTTCAGGCACCCTTGCACAAGGCAGAAGCTGACACACAACTGCAGGCAGATCTCTGGAGACCAGCTGGTGAGCCTCTGAGCAGCAAAGAAGCCAAACTTTTTGGAGGTCCACAAGGAAAATTATTATAAACTGGGTTTTGTAGCTTGACTCTGCATAGGAATAACCTAAAGGTTGTTGAAATGTCCAGATAAAGGCCAAGCTGTGCAGGGATAACTTCATTCACCCTGCAGAGAGGAGCAAGCCAAAGATAACTGAAGTACAGCTTGAAAAGCACCTTGCTGTGGTTTCCAAGAGAATGCTGATACTGGACAAGGGAGGAAGAGAGAAATGGCTCATGGATACACATGGAAAATTACTGGATCCACCATAGAAATTCAATTTTCCCCTTTAAGCCCTTGACCAAGAAGCCTTGCTCCTCTCCACCCAAGAGCAGACAGGAGCCAGCATTTGAGATGACACATCCAGAGAGGATGATGTTACACAGGTCCATCAAATCAGCTGTGTTGGCAGGGCAACTGTGAAAGTAGAAATTCTAATTTGTGGTAGGGAGGAGAGTGCCTGAGCAAGCACAAGCCAAATGTCTTGACCCTGGTATTGCACAAAAAACAGAGCAGGTTTTAGATGAAAAAAGGATCAAAGATTGAGAGCCAAACAGAGAATGGGATTTATAGTAGCAGAGTGGGTCAGTTAATGTAGAACAGGTCTTTGAAAAAGTCAGTGATTTTATTTTATTTTTAGAGAGAGAACAATTGATCTAAGGTGAATTTGCAATGATGTCACATTAATTTGTGCCTGAGAGGATGGAAACGAGCGGGGCTGATGTGGAAGCTGAAGGCTTGGCAGTGAGGGGCTGTGAAGAGCTCACTGTGAAAATGGAAGGAAGAGACAAATGGATTTTCTTACACATTGATTGTTTCACTTATCTACTCTAATGCCCTGGCAGAAATTTGGGAGTGTGTAATGGTGGTGACAAGAGGAAAACTGACACGGTCAATAAATGTGACCAAAATACTCACCAGGAAGCATGAGACAGCTTTGACCAAATAATAGAAATTAAGAGAAAATGCTAACCAGAGGTGTTCCTTGTGAGTGAGAACAGTTATTCCTGTTAGAAATGGGAGGCAAGAAAGGAGGACAGAGTCTTATAGGCATTAACCACATCCATGTAGACATCAGGAATGTAGCAAGCCTGTGCAAAAATTCAACATGACGTTAAGAGATATCAGGTGAGGCATTTCCACCAGAGTTGGGGGGACAGCTTTGGGAAGAAGCACATAGGTAGAGGAAAAAAGCTGAATTTTTTTTTTAAGCTGTTTTTTTTTGCTTAGAATTCAAGTGAGTCTGATGATGGAGATAAAGAAGGAAAGTCAGGGGGTTGTGTGCTCTTAAAGAGGGAGGATTAGAGACAGGCCCTCTGCTGGAATCCTTTATGTACAATTACTCTGCTCAGTCACACCACCCAAGGAAAAACAAACATTCAGCAACACATCACATCTCTCCAGGAACCCAACAGGTTTCACATATATCTCTACAGCTAATTGCTTGTTAATTAAAGCAGTGTTTAGCTTGCACTTCCATGTCAGGAGAGATTTCCAGGGCTGACCAGCCTGGCCTATGGGTGTTGGAGCAGCAGTCAGAGACAGGCAGAGGTGTAGGTCACACTGAAGACACCCATCCCAACCCAAGCTCTGGGAAATCAGGCCTGCCCAGCCCACAGGACACGGCTTTGGCAGGAAAGAGCTCCAGGACAGATGTCTGGACTGGATGGGATGTCCAGGTGATGTGCCTGGGAACACTCACTTTTGGCTGATGTGATTTTGGGTGACTGCAGTCAGAGCTGGTGTGATGTGGGTAGGAAGTGAAGCTGTGACCTCAGGCAGTGTGGGCTGCTGAGGCCAGCCTCAGGCCAGCTCTGCTCCTGTCCAGGAGCATCACCCCCCCACAGAAGGGTGCACAGGGCAGCCCTGATGTAGGGGCTGATTTTGGGTGATTCCTGCATGGACAAACACCGTGCACAGCTCAGAGCCACAGCCCAGTTTCTTCCCAGTATGGTGAAAGGACTTTTGCCTGGCCAAACCTTGAAGCCCACACTGCCACCCAGCTTTTCCCTTGTCCAGCTTGGTGCCCAATTCACAATTCCTCACAGCAAGTTTCCTTTGATTCAAGAATCTGCTCTTTAATATATCCAGTTATTATTGAACTAAAGCCTTCCTTCTTTCAGCTTCATTCCAGGTAAAGAAATTGACAATTAACCTGATTTGGTTGTGAGTTAATTCATTTAATCTCCAGGTGCCCTTAATCTTGAAATTAATACCCCTAAAACATGGCTAAGTAGCATTCAACCCTCTTCCTTTAATTATGTGTATAATGAAGCTCATTTAGAAAGCAGCCAGCAGTATGGAGACCACATTGCAGGTGTTGCCCCTCTTTCCCACCATGATCCAAATCCCCTTTTCCAGGTTATTATCACAGTCAGGACTTCACTCAACACCAGTTGACAACACTGGTCCTAAAATGTCTCACACAGCACAGGAGCCTGGTAGTTTTTTGTTCTGTGAAATACAAAGAAGAAAGGGTCTCAGTGGACCCAGCTTGTGGTGTGTTACAGTTTTTCCTGCCCTTTGCCAGCAGGTAAAGACATTTCAGTGACAGCAGTCTCATTCCTGCCACCTCTCCCTGCATTAATCTTCTGCTCCCCCCCACAGGACTCAGCCTCTGGCATCCCTCAAAAGCTGCAACTGAGCAACAAACTCGAGCTAAACTATTGTTTTCTCCTAAATCTGGAGGAAAGGAGGCTCAGGAGAGACCTTATCACTCTCTACAACCACCTGAAAGGAGGTCACAGCCAGGTGGGAGTCAGTCTCCTCCCAAGGAACAAATGGTAGGACAAGGGGAAGTGGCCTCCAGTTCCACCAGGAGAGGTTTATATTGGATTTTAAGAGGGAATTGCTTCACAAAGAGGATTGTCAAGCACTGGAACAGGCTGCCCATGGCAGTGGTGGAATCTCCATCCCTGGAGGTACTTGTAAGACATGGAGATGTGGCACTTGGAGACATGATTTAGTGGTGGGCTTGGCAGTGATGGGTTAAAACCTGGACTCAGCATCTTCAGGGTCTTTTCCAAGCCAGGCCATTCTGTGGTTCTATGACACTTTGATTTGGCAGCAGGAGGAAGGCTGGCATGGATCATGAGCATGGCAGGAGCTGTGTCCTGCAAGGAGTGCCCTTCCCAGCAGCCCAGACTGCAGCAGGCTGCGTTTCCAGAGCCGCCTGCTTCCTTGCCTGTCCATTGTGCTTCTGTCTAAAGACTGCTGGGGGTGCCAGGAGGAAAAAAAAAGACAAAACCCTACCCAAAACACTGGTAATTGGTTCCTGTAAATGGGTTTCAGTCTGATGTAAGATTTTTTTCACACCCTTTCCAAAATCACATATTAAAACTGGTTCTCTGAAAATATTCTGGGACATTTGGTGTAAACAATTCCAATATAAAACTGCAACAAAAGGGGGGTTTTTTTGTGTTTCCTTAGGGTGTTTCCAATCATGGCACAAGGACCATATTCCTGTGGGAAACATGATCTCCCTGCCTGCCCCCTGCTCCCCCTGGAAGTTTGGCAGTGCCCAGCTGGGCAGCTCATCCACACAGCTCCCAGCACACCAGGCACCTCTCCTGGCACTGCTGGGCTTGGCAAAACCCCAGCATGACTCGTTCAGCACCTCTCCTCCCCAGGGGCCAGCCTGGCCTGTGCCCACCCCATGGCCCCATGCAGGTCCATGTCCCTCCAGCACCAAATCTCACCCTGGAGACAGGGGAGGAAGGGGAAGGTAACTACAAATGGATCTCTGACTCACAAAAGGGATTAGAGATGGGCACAGGCTCTTCCTGGGATGGGGAGCTCCCTTCTGAGGTGGGACAAGGCTCCCCCTTCCCAGTGGCTGTGCTAGAAGGGGCAGCACAGTTTGGGTAGAGGGTTTGGGAGGGGAGTGGGAGGTCCTGGGGGAAGAATTTCTCAGGGGATTGCATCATGGATTGCTGGCCTGGGGATTGGCAAAGGTGTGGTTAAGGACATATAACAGACTGACTTAATTTTATGAGGCTGAGAAAGAAGAAAACCCTTGTACCCTCACAGCCAGCACGAGTCCTTGCAACCAGGGCCAAAAATACCACAGAGCTGGCAACAGGCGTTCACTGTCTCTCACACTGGCACATCCTCCTCAAAATCCACTCACCAGCGTAAGGAAACCTAAAAAAAGCTGAGGACTTCGGTGACACTTGGCTTTCATGTATCCTGTCACGAGTAACTTCACACATTCACTCCAAAAGCAACCCCAAGTATGTTTTGAATAAACACCACCTTCATGGAGAAGGTTCCCATCCATCATGTTTCCCACTCTGCACTTTTAAATAAAACACAGATTTGACTAGAACGTGCCATCATTTCCTTTGATGGTTTTGATATTTTAAAAATGCTTGCCTTCAATGTCTTGATCCTGTAAGTCCTCCTTACCTTCCCTCAGGTCTCCTGCTGACCCTTGGGGTGAGCATCACCACCACCTGAGGCCTCCCTCACCCTCCTGCCACCCCCTGTGGATGGAGATCCCGGCTCTGGTTTGTCTCCATGGTGAAGGACCAGCTGTGGCAACTGAATGCCCCCAAGTCCATGGACCTGACAGGATCCATCCTGGAGTTCTGACAGAGCTGCAGGTGATGTGGCAGGACCCCTCACCTGGGGTAGAACTCCTGGAACTCTGGGGAAGGTCCCTCCTCATGGGAGCTTCTCGTGGAGTATAAAAAAGGCATGCAAGGGAAGACCCAGGGAACTACAGACCCTCAGTTCAATATCAGTTCCTGGAAAAATTATGGAGAAGATTACACTGAGTACCAATGAAAGGTATTTAAAGAATAATAAAATCGTCAGGCAACATCACTGTGAGTTCACATGGGGAAAATTCTGTCCTCAGTGTTTGTTTTAGCAGAAACACCAAGCTGGGGGAGCTGCTGGGCCACACTGGTGACCAGGAGCTTGTGAGGAGCTGATGGTGGGTGGGAAGACAGAGGCCTTTCCTGGCTGGGTCTTTTCATTTGATGGGTTGGCTGTTTTAGTCTGTGGGATTTTGGGGTTCTTACAGGGTTTTTTAGGCTTTTTTGGGGTATTTATGGATACTGTTTTGAGAAGACAAGTACTCCTGTGTTCAGTAAATCACCTACTTCTTTTAAGTGCCATGAGAGGAGGGGGAAAGCGAGGATGCAGCAGCTGCCAGGTACCAGATCTCAGAGGATGCTGCCTCTGGGGCTCAGCAATCTCTTACACACTGCCTTGTGTGCCCAGCCCATCTCCCTCTGAGGCCAAGCCAAGGGCCAAGACGTCAAGGAGTCAGCGCCTCTTAGCAGGGGGAGGCCAACCTGGTGACACCGTGCAGTGACCAGCCTGTACAACCCACAGGACCTCAGACATTTCACAGGTAAAATTCTCACCTCAAAATGAGGTGTCTCACCAGAAACAGCCACATAGAAGAGGAGCAATGAAACAGAGACTGCTGCAGAGCCCTGCTGAGCTGCTCCCTCACTGCTGGGGCTCCACCAAGCCCTGTTTGCACCAGGGTGGCTCACGGCAGCCATCTGGTGAGCACAGGCATCTTCTTCTACAGAAACCAGGGGAGTGCTGGCAGTGATGGGGACAGAGGGTTGTCAAGCTGCCAGCAGAACCTCCTCACACCCTACCCTGAGATGGTACCTGTTTTCCCTTGAGCAGTGCACAGCGTGACCCTGGATGGGCTCTTGCACAGAAAAAACTAATTAGATATCAGATACATCATTTCCAACATATCCAAAGTGTTTGCATTGCCATCAAATCAGTGACAGAGCTAATAAAGCCAGGGAAATACAGAGGCATTCAAGCCATTACCATCATGCTTTTGTGTTTGAATTCATGTTTCTTGCATACTCAAAATACTTACGGTTTGATTTGTGTTTTGTTTTTGTTTTTTTTTTTTCAAAGGCTCCAGCATGGTCTGTGAGGATGCAGGTTTAAGACTGGAGTGCCACAAACCTT
>NC_031769.1:7768914-7816438 GCF_001522545.3 Parus major | reverse complement strand
CCTTTCCTTTCCCCTTTCCTCCTCTCTCCAGCTTGCAATCAAATGCACTCTCCATATTTGTTCCTTGCAATTGATTGGGCAAGAAGAAAAAAGCCAGGTGCTTTTAGATCCTAGTGCACATCATTGCAATAAGAAACACGAGGGCTCCTGCTCTGAAATAGAACAGGCTAAGAGACACTTGCCAGCTTTAATCAATAACACAGGGAGTATTTTGGCTCTGGGCTCAGCACTGCAAGATGTGTCAGAGTGTTGAACCTCCCTGGGAGCAGAAGGGATGTGCTGAGTCACCGAAGGACATCACCCTGTGCAGGAAAACCTTAGTGCAGGGTGTTGGCACGGGGTTCCAGCTGCTGAGATGTGGCATAAAAACCATCGGAAAGGATCCTGCCTGCTCCGGGACAGCCCCTTCATCAGCAGCATTCACAGTGTGAGCACCCATTTCACCTCCCTGAGAGGGGGTAATTATTTCTTGTCACTTAGACTCAATCACTGAGCTCCACACAGCTGGTGGCAGAGAACCATTTAGCCTCATTTACCACCCTGATGGCCTTTTAGCTCTTCCACATTTCACACGGTCTCTGCCATTCCGCCCATAAATTCTTCTTAAAAAAAAAAAATCATAAAAATTTATGAGGGGGAAAAAAAAAAGGCATAAAATGGAGTCGGCTAAGAGAAAAGGTACTAAAATTTTCAAATGAAGATGAGGTTACGTACCCCCAGCTGTTTCAAGTGCAGTGATTGAGGGTCTCGCTGATGAGGGATGATTACATTCCTCCTGCCCCTCACCCCATTAAAAGCAGTGTGTGTCCTCCCTCTGGATAGGGCTGATTAACAGTAGCACAGGGAAAACTTGGAAACAACCGCATCTTCCCCATTTTGATGCAATCCTTGAATGTTCCTGACTCAAGTTAATGAGCACAAGCCCTTTGCAATATGCCAGCACCTTTAAGCGGTCTGAAAGGTTTAAAGCAGGAGGAACTGCAGGTGTCACTTTGCAGAGAGACCCTTTTGTGGTGGTGTTTAAGGAGAATATAGAGAAATTATATCCTCATCAGTTAACTGGGATTTGGCTTCCAGGACTGGTTGTGCCACACAAAAGTCCAGGCTAGAAATAAAAAAAGAACATATTTAAAATGCCAGGGTTCTCAAACTGTACCCAGTCCCTGTGACTCAGATTTTGCATCCAGCTGTTTGCAGAAGTCCCAGTTTCAATAATAAGGTTTATAATAATAGCAATAATATTTTTTTAATAAGCAAATTATAAAAAGTGATGAAGAATTGACTGAGGGCTTTAAGAGCAGCCAGGTATCCCAAACCCTGAATACCCTTTGAGTCTTATAACAAATAAAAGAGCTGCCTTCCACTTTTTTTTCTTTAAAACTTTTAGCTATTTTAGCTATGAGCTATTTTTCCCCATTCCTCAAGGCCTGCAGTGGGATCCATGTTAATGAAGGCTGTGGAAGGCACCTGACTCACTGCATAGATAAATGTAGGAAAAAGTCTCCCAAACCCCCTCCCTCTGTTCTTACTGGCTTTGCTGCTCTACAGGAGCACCACAGCTACAGAAG
The DNA here is from genome assembly GCF_001522545.3 of Parus major. Taxonomy (NCBI): domain Eukaryota; kingdom Metazoa; phylum Chordata; class Aves; order Passeriformes; family Paridae; genus Parus; species Parus major. The sequence continues at coordinate 7,814,870 of NC_031769.1, read as the reverse complement.
GCACAGCCTAATTTGTTTGAGACCCCAGGAAACAGGCTTGGAAAAGGCTGTGGGACTATTCAGTCCATCCTCATGCTGTTTTAAAACCCTTCTTATAAAGGAGAATCCTCTCATCAGCAATGAAAAGATTGTTAGTTAGGTAACAGTGGCATACAGGACTAGAATCAGAAGAACAGGAATGTTTAACTCCTAAGTTCTCCCCACAGCATCCCCAGTGTCAACAGCATCTCCACAGAACAATTTTTCTGGTCAGCATCTTTCATTTTTCACCAGCTGAAGGCACAATATTCCCCTGGGATCTTTTCAGAACAGCACGGATGGGTGAAAATATTTAATGTATATTCAGCAGTTAGCAGAATTGACATCTGAAACCAAGGAGCAGTGGCACCGTGTGACCAGTCAATTCTCATTGAACCCAGCTAAGGATGTTTTCTGTAGCTTAAGCCCTGGTCTTTGAAAGGCTGAATGTGTAGAGCAAAAGCAGAGGAGATCTTTGATAGATGAACCATTCAAAAAAGCTTCCCAAAATCATTATTCACAGGGTGTTTCTACTTAGGGCAGTAGAGGGGTGGTTGATTGGGTTGCAATTTTTGATGTCTAGCACTAAATCTTCATACTACACATACACATGTTAATACCTCAATTCTGGAAGTGCCTGATGCATCCAGCCTAAAAAGGCAGTAGTCTTTTCCCTCATAGATCACCCCATCTATAGATCAGATATCTGCAATTAATTCATTGCTCTTCCTCTTTTCCCAGTGACTCTTACAGCAAAAATCCTTATTTATTAATGCCAGAGTGCATAGCCTTGCACTTTCCAAGATTAAATTTAAACTCACCTCTATTATTCTAATTCTCTAGTTCATCCAATTCCTCTAAGATACTCTGATCCTCCTCTCATCTGAGCCCTCCCTCATCTATCTCCCAACATGCTTGATGAGCACACTCCAAGTCTTCCTGCCCAAATAATTACAAATTAATTAATGTCAATCAAGACCAATTTTTGAAGCACACAACTAGACATCTCAAGATTCCCTTTTAAAGGTTTGTTTGTACCTCCCTTGGTCACCCCCTTTCCATCCCCTCAGTAAATATTTTTTAGCCACATTGATTTCACCCCTCTCTCCTGGCTGTCAGCCTTCCAGCTCTCAAAGCACGTCCTGCAGGAATCCTGCAATCTTACAAAATCACAAGTTCATCAGTGGGACATTTTAACTTCTGAAGACCAACAGACTTCTATGCCCAATCCCCACCTGTCCTCTTGAAAAGGGAGCTTGTTCTTCCCCTGTGCTGTGCTGTGGTCAATCCATTCAGTTTAGGGCAGGACTGGACTGGAGTCAAAGCTCAGGGGTGCTTCAACTTCACTAAAACACAAATTCCTGCCCCAAGACTGCAGACTGATGGGGCAGGGAAAGGTGGTACAAGGAAGCAAGGAGATAGGACTCATTAAATTTGGGTTTTGAGGGATTTTGGTGAGGTTTACTTTGGTTTGGAGCCTTCTCTGGAGGCTGAGGTGTGGAAGAGGCGATGCTGCAGTCAGGTATTTACAGTGTGCTCCTACTGTTAACACACGGCAAAACCACAGGTTGAAAACTCAGCTGGAACTTGGATCACAAAGACAGCTATTCTTACTTTTAAATCACTGATTCAGGGGCAGTTTTTTAACCCTGATGAGCCTTCTAAGGTCACTTAGTGCAAGACAGCTGATTCTGACCTCTTTTTTCAACCTACAACAGGCCAGTGGAATTAGCCTCCATTTATGCTGATATAATTGTGTTCAGGAAATAACTGATGGTCACCAAACTGAGCTTGCCAAGAGCTCCTCTTTATGTCATGAATTAGGTAGGCAATATTTGAAAGTAGAGATCTTTTATTAGACTTGTCAGTATGGCAAAAAGCACCAGAAAAGCTTTAACACCCACAAGCTTTCCTCCTGTATGTATTTAACTCTTTAAAAAGAGATCCCTCTTAGCTTCCAGACTCTGTAGCAGGCACACAAGCACAAGTTCCTTTCACCCTCAGCCACTTTTGTTTCCACCTGGGGCACCTCTGCACAGCTGGGGAAGAACCCTGTGCTATGCTGCTGATATAAAAGTAAAACCACAGATGATACCAGAATAAAAATGTTACAATAATCCAGTGTGTGAAGCCTTTTTTGACAAGTTTGAAGTTGTACATCAAGCAACAACACAGGAAATTATAAAGATCAGTTTTTATTGACATATTTTAGGTACAATAAATATATTTACATGTTCACATTTCAAACATGGAATTACATGTAAAAAAACTTGTACATGAGATCATCTTTGTGTTTCCATTTTTACATTCACTTAAATAGGTATGACAAAGATCTCTTATGCACGTGGAGGATTTGGTATAGTCCAGAATTACACTCAAGCAATCAGCAGTGCACACCTTGTGCAGATGATGCTGTAGGAAACATGAGGCAGACGCACTCCCAGTGCAGTCAGTATGATACAGTCGGCTGCTGAATTTATATCCTGAACTGCTAATGAACAAACTCTGCAATCCAGATTAGAGCAGTACATTTGAAATGGTTCTCAAACACCCAAATATAGATGTGTATATAGATATATACACACTGCTTAGGACTTTACAGGTTAGGAAGGATCACATTCAGTAATAGTAATAGGAGGTAGAATCGAGTCGACAGTGTTGGTATTTCTACGTGGCAATAAAAAAAGTGCTATTACTATCACTGAATTCAAGAACAGAGCTCCTGAAAAAGTGAAAAGGATAAAATAGTTGTTAATCCTGTTTAGCCTGGCTAAAATGCTCAAGCATGTAAAGGAAATGACTACATTCCCCAGCATGGGTAAAACTGCAAAGCAAAAGTGTTAAGTGATGCTTCTCCAGTGCTCTGGGACGGGCAGCATCACCCAAAGGTGACACCTATATCAAAGTAACCTCAACTTCAGGCACCAAAGTCTGCAAAGAAAAACACAGTAGGGTGGATTTCAGGGTAGGACATCTAGGGTTCAAGTACCCTCAAAAGAGCTGGAAGAACAGAAAAAACAGAGCAAAAGATTGAATGCAATGCACTCAGGAAATAAAACCAGAGAGATGAACAGGGAGAAAAAAGGGCAGGAATATAACAAGGATACAAATATGGAAATGAAAAAATGGGGGCAAATGAGATGGAAATGAGAGAAGGCATAGAAGAGAGGCAAAGGGCACCACAGGAATAAAGGAAGTTGACTTAATCCAAGGGCTCCTTTATAAATAAAAGTATATGCAATGGTACAGAGGATCAGCTGTGAATAAATAAGTGTTAGCATCTGGATGCTGGATCTGTAAGTGAAAATGTCTATTAATTAGAAGTTAAACTGCTGAAAGAAGTTTCATCACCTGAAAAAGAAAACCTGCAAACAAATGGTTTTGTTATTCTCAAAATAGAAATAAAACTGTAAGGTTCCAAACTCAGCCTGACAGACACTAGGAAAAAAATACCATGCATATTAAAATCCATTAGATGCACAACAGAGAAAATCCTGAACAAGCACAACATCAGCACAGCAGTGTTTGAAACTGTGATCTTCCAAGTGACTACACCCAACATTGCAATACAGCTACATTTAACTGTACACAGGTTCTTTTACAATTTGTAATCTGCAATACTGTTTAAAGTTTAGACAGTAAAAACCACTGAACACAAGTGCTGTCACATGAAATAAAAGCAGTGTAACCTGTTGAAAAACGTGTATCTATCAAGCCCATTTCCAGTTAGTTAGGAAAATCAGTGCATCCAACCAAGAAAGCAGAGAGCAACACAGGCACCTAAAGGACCCTGTGAGATTAACTTTCCCCTCCAGGTTTTCTTTAGTGCAGTAAGGACCACGCTTTCCACCAAAATTAGCAGAGAAGTAGAAAAGGTGTTTGTTTGTTTGTTTAAAATTAAAAAACCCAACCCTGCCAAAAGCAGCGTTATAAAGAACAAGATGATCCTTCCCAACCATATTATACCAGAAGTTGGTATACGCAAGGATCCAATATGAATCTGGTTTTGTACACAAGCCCCTGTGCTCATGTGGACAGTTATCTCCATGATTAAAAATCAGGTTACAAAAAAACCTTACAGAAAATCCTTAGGATTTGATACTAATTTAAGATAAAATACTTTCAAGTATTATGTTTATGAATTAATTAGAAGACAAGGCATGATTTAAGATAACATTGAGACAAAAGCTCTATGTTACCCTAAATGACCTTTATAATACAGCTAACTTTCTGCAATCTGTTCAGGATTTGTTTCCTTTACATTTTATTTCTCATCTACCATGATGCTAAAAAAAAAGAAATGAAAACAAAAGCACAAAAAAATGCATTAAAAAAAAAAGGTTTATGTCTCTCTGAACAAAAAATGCCTTTTTGACAGTGAACAGGTGAAGCCAGATTTCTACCTTCAGTACCACGACTTGCATCACAGACACAGTACTACACAAAGGACAGGAACATCACAAAACTATGCCAGAGGTATCTCCCAAGTAGACAAAAAAACAACCAAAAAAAAAAAAAACAAAAACCAAAAACCAGGGCAAAAAAACCCTCCAAAGAAGAAACCCCAGAGGGTCCCACCCGCTCTGTGACCCCAGCTGCAAGGGTGACACACCCACACACACATACAGACACACAGTTACTGAGTGCAAACGGCAGCAAGTGCCTTCCAGGGAAACTGCATCATTTCATGCTACACAGATAAAATATAATATGTTTAAAAAAAGATAAAAAATGTAGCACCAAGTAAAAGGTTTTTTCTTATCCCCAAAAGCTGACATTAAAAAAAAAACAAAACTATGAGAACCTCCAAGGTTATTCTGCAATAACCTTCAGTTTTACTCTCATCTGTATCCTGGCAGTGGAAACATTACATTAGTGAATTAAATGCTCAGTCTGCTTGGCATTTTACAGGCTAGAAGGACTTCTTTACAGAAATTTGGAAACCTGAAGTGAGCCTTCAGATTTGAACTGGGGGAGATGAACTAGATATCCAAGGACACCACGCAGAGGGGGTGCTCGCATCCACTGCTCCTTCCCAAAGTCACACTGGGGATACGTGGGCTGACAGCATCCCTCTGGCTATGGGAATGCTTACATCAAGAAGGATGCAGGGACCCTGAGCATGGCCAGCACCACACCCCAGGGCTGCTGTGGCACTGGTAACACTGAGATGCACCAAGGTGCCACCAACCTGGCCTCCGTGTGAAACCAGAACAGCCCCAACTTTTGAGGACAGTATTACACCACAGACCTAATTTGTACCTGTAAACAGCACAATGGAACAAACCCAGAGAGATCCTGTGCCTTGGTCTGACAGTGCACTGTATTTCCCCTCAGAAGTTAAAGGACAGAGTTGTTTTAGGGATTTTAATTAAAAAAAGAAAAAAAAAAAGTAAAAAAATAAAGTAGAATGTTCTACTGAAATACCAGAGATCATATGGGTAATTCAATACTTTAGTTAAGGCAAAATATGAATAGTTATAAAGTGAATTTTCCAGTGGTACAAGATGGAAATGAAATAATTTGAAGAAAAAAAAAAAGCTGCCTTCATATAACCACCTACTGGAGTTGCCTATTTAAATAATTATAAAATTATGCTAATAAAACTGAACAAATAATACACAGATCAGGATATATGTATTGACTTACTAGCATCTTTATAAAAATTTGAAGATATACACAAAAACACATCAACATTTATGGAACCATATCCATTTAAATTTAGATAAGACAACACAAAAAACTAACAAATAGCTAAGATGTGGTTGACTGTAAGCACTTTGAGTAACATTTTAATTTTAAAAGGTCAATATTTACATACTACATTAAACGTCTTCTCTTTTTTTTTTCCATTTTGCATCGTATTGTGAATTCACTACAAAGAAAGAACAAGATAATGGTTGCAACAGATCTTCCAAGAAAGTTAACTTAAAATGCTCAGATTTAACTCTGTGCTGGAAGAGAACACATCAAGAACACGTCCGTCTAGCTTTACCTCTGCTTCCTTTGGGTGTTTTTGGGAGGAGACAACAAACAGATCTAAAGGAGCTGTATCATCCAAACTGATTAATACCAAAAGATCCACTTTTAAGTTAGGAATTGAGAACTAAGAAAACACAAACATTTTAAAAAATGACTCACCTAATTGCTACTTTTGCTACTGACTTTTTTAGGATATTGGAGATATGGTGACAACACAGGGTGTGAGTATGTATGTATGTGTATAATAAAACAAATATAGACATACATACATATGGTATGTTTACATGTAGGAAGGTACCCAGGTACTGCAGTAAGCAGCTGAATTAATCCCCAGCAATCCACTCATACCCTGTCTATGCACAAGCAATAATCTCCTGCAACTGCTGTTAAAGAAGATCCATCTACTCATCAAACAGGCATTGCTCACGTCACTCCTTCATTTAAATAGATATGAGGCCATTTCATGCCTTTATTCCAAACCCACACATTTGTCTCAAAAAAAAAATATTAAAAACCCAACTGAATAAAAATTTTTAAAACTTAAGTTGGCTGAACCTCAGGCTCTTTGGGATAGATTCAAAACCCAAAGCAGGAGCATTTCTACAAGCTTCTTTGACTTTTGAATCAATCCCATATTCTCAGGCTCCAAGAAACCCTTTAACCCCAATAATGTTTGCTTCTGACAGGACAGTTGATCAACTGCAGATGTTCCTACTGCTGAACTCAGCTGCTGGCCTGTCTGGCGTGTGCATCTCTCCCAGATTTCCAGACACGCACTACTGTAACTCCACTCCGAGATGTCTCCTTGTGCTACTCACTGCAGAGAAACTGCTCCCTAACAATGGGATGAGCAACTATTTAATGCCTTCTGTTAAAGATAAGCAGTTATTTCTTTAGAATAAAAGTGACATAACCTGAGGAGGCAGCGCAGGGGTCCCAGAGCTGATGGTGTGGAGCTAAACAGCCTGGGGCTGATCACTCTGCAGGTCTCTGGGGCTGGTCCCACTGGGCACTTCCTACCTGCAGCTCCTGCTCTGTCCTGGGCTTGGCTCTACCCTGAAGCACTAACAGCACTTCATCTACAGCAACTGTGGCTGCACATTAAACATTATGCATGAATTATACATGTGGGTGTAAACCTTGCTTCCAGGAAAAGATTCTCATTCTGCTACTGTGTCTTGTCACTAAGTTTCAAATGGACTTAAAGAGTATTTCCTAAGCATGTTATTCTATGTTATTTCAGTGAACAGAGAGCAGGTCTACCTAGAAGACTTTTGACAGCACTTATTCCATCATTATTTTGGTAACTTCTACTTAATTGAGAATCTGGACCAAAAGTGGAAGAAAGCCAATTAGGTATCTGTGCCATTAAATCATCCCAAAAATAAAAAATAAAAAAAAATAAAAAAAGAATACTATAAAGATACTAAAAAAAGGTACTATAAATTTGCTTAGCTCATCCCTTTCCAGCTTGGCAAGCCTATTTTGGACCCCTTTTGCAGCTCTTTTATTTCATACCCATAGTGTTTTTCTGCAGACACTCAGGTAACAAACCTACATTCCTGTAAGTCCCCCCCCTTCAAAAAGTAGGTGGAGTCCTTAAAAGTATTCCTAAAATAAAACATGAAGCAAAACATCATGGTTTAAAAACTAAGGAAATGTTCATAAAAACTGGAATCCAATATAAAGATGACATTTTAATAAGTTTATTCAGAAGTAACTGAAAAAATTGCTCCTTTGGCAACTCCATCTGGATAGTTCTAACCAAAAGGAAATATTACGAATTTTACTTTGAATAAAATATAAGCTCCTTAATGTTTGCATGGCATTTTTGGGAACTGACACATTCATCAGGAGATTCACAATGTCCTTATAGTCCTTTATGTATCAGGAACACCACATCAAAACAAGTCCTTGCAGTTACGGGTTTCTTACGGTTCAGCATTAATCACAAAATAAATCTCAAAGAAAAAAACCTGATCAAAATAAAGCATGAGGCAAACCATGAAACACTAGCTCAAAAGAACTATCAGGAATGCACCACTCTTCCTGCATAACATTTTTGAAGTGACCCACCAAATATTTCTTTTTCCTTGCATCTGGCAGAGTTAATTAAAACAACCTAATTACAACTCGGAGTTCACTACCCCACAATGCTACTGAAGGGCAAAGATCCTTGCTTTTAGAAACCAAGGGAAAATACAGCAATGTTATTCCTCCTACACAGGGTTTTATGGAATAAGTGGAGTTGGAAAGAGAAGATGGAAGTCTATGTTGGAATAAAAAAATGCAAAGACAGACTTATTTACAAAGATCAAAACTACAATTTTCCAGTGTCACCTCCAAAGCTTCTCAGCAAACTGCTATTCAGCAAAGCAGACCATGTTCAAATCTATGCAAGAATACCTTCTGTGCTCTCAGGTATACAATGCAACTAATTTGTTTAGGAAAACGAGTTTTCATTCAAATACCTTGCACTGAAGATAAGAGCAACCATTATCAAATATTCTTTGCTATGGAGAAAGTTTTTTAAATCTTTCGCTGTAACCATTCTCTCTCAAGTCACTGTGGTCACACAGTAGGATCCTGAAGAACAATGTCTACATGCATCAAAAGCATTTGGGAAAAAAATAATCCTATAATTCCATGTGGTTACAACAGAATGTGAAGAAACTGAACAGAAATTCCACCTTTGCAGATCCTCTCGAATTCACCTCTCCTGGAGGTCACCTTGGTGCTTTCTGTAGTTCAAGAGAGCAGCTACAGACTGAGCTGACAGGTGGGCTCCCAACCCGATGGATTTTCCACTGAGTCTGCAGCTCCACAGTACACTGAGGTCGGTGCAGGGGCTTCTCTCAGCAGACATCACTCCACAATCAGCGCCACGTTGATGTGGGACAGATCTATCATGTGCCTGTTAAAGTTAAAAGAAAAGTTAAATCTGGTGCTCAGATTGATTCTGCCATGGTGCTTCTATGAAGGTCACTAATCAACAGATGCTTGATTGGATTAAAGAAACATTGAGCCAGAGGAGACTGATTTTATCTTCTGAAAGGAGGGAGGGAACTACGGCGGCAGCAATGCTTAATTATTTACCTGTGGAATTTCTGCTGAAATGCTAAAGCATGTGCTGGCTCCTTGAATTTTGCTATGGCTTTCCGCTGTTGAGGAAGCATCTGTAAACTCTGCAGAGACAAAAAGCCAAAACAGATTTTTAATATTCACTTGAACACCCACTTCAAACAACAGCTCCTTATTTTGCATGAAACCCACTGAAATTCTTCGGTATTTCTTTATTCAGAAATGTATTTGGTGTTCTCTTATTTGTGTCCACTAAAAGAACAGACTGGAAAGAGACTTCTGAGACTGCAGTCAGGGTCCCAGCTGATGGTGTTTGAGTTAGTTCTTTCCACAGGTTAAACAGGGCAGAAACAGAAAAAAGTGCTAAGTTCTCTCAAGTGCATATCCTCACACTGTTTTTATACAACAAGTGGCCAGCTCTGACAGGCAGCACCACAAAGCCCCACTGGGATGAGAGAGGTCACCACATCCAAGTCCTCCACACAACACACATCTCCCCAGACAAGCCCATCTGAGTGCCTCCCATACCATGAGAGCAGCAGCTCACAAAGCTTTAACTACAACAAACCCCCTACATAGGACTGAGCTCTCCAAAAAACACACCTCAGCCAGGGCTCTGGAGAACTCATGTCCTTATTCCCTGCTGGCAGAAGCAAGTCCAGGCCAGGCTGATCCCAGAGAGCAGTCCTGTGGCCTTGGCAAAAAAGGCCACTTAGGAAGTTTAAAGTTTATGCTTGGAGTCAGCCCTTCAGTTAGAATAATTTTCCAGAAGACACTTGAGAAATTCAAAAAGATGAAACTTTACACATTAAACAGCTACATACCCAACAATCAGTGAGAACATCCAGCAAGTATTCAGCATCACAGAATACTAAGGATGGAAATATGATCCTGAAATCCTGCTGCCTGTGAACACAGGCCAGAGATTTCAGAGTAATGAGGTTAAAACAGATCCAAAGGCTTCAGTCAGAATTTCACAGTTCCACAGTGATTCCAGCACCTCATACAAAGTTCTGGATGTTTAACAGCCTATGCTGCAGTACATTAAAGACAAAATTGTTCTAATTCAGCTTCCAGTCTTCTTATGGCTTTGGATGCAGAATAAAGAATTATTAACAATCTACTTTTTTCTCAGTTTCTACATAAAGGCAATACAGTTTTATACTGAAATTTAGATACACACACAGACAAATACATATATATGGACACCTTAAAACTTTTCTAGATTATGACCTCCTGATTGCTAAGTATGAACATAATTCTTTGCTCCTGCATTTTGCCTGGATCTCAGCTGCATCCCCACACTTGGATGATTCCAGCTCTCTGATGGACAGCATTTTAAACTTTACCTTCAGAAATTCTGTATCACCATCTAGAGTGTAAAAAAAGTACCACAGATCTTTAGAGAAACCAACAATTCCTTGGGAATCAACATAGAACCCCACTCAATACATTTTGAGGGTGACATACTTTGGTTTCTCTTAGTGAAAGAATTTTTAATCCCACTGATCTGTTCCCTGTTCATTCAATCTAATGGAGCATTTTAAGCAAGATGTCAAATGCCTAGATGAAATTTGTTATTACAGTGGTCTACTTCTATCTTTTTTGAACACATAAGACTCTCTTGGTAAGATGTGTATTTAACAAGAGCCATGGCACCTGATAAATCATAATTCTTTGTCTCTAAGCCTGACAATTCAGCTTTGCCACTTTCTGTAGCTTAGCTATCTGTGATTTTGAAGCAATTAATTTTGCACCTTCTTGTAACTGACAGGAAACTTTCCTTTCTCCTGGAAAATCACAGATGTTTAGTATTTCCACCAGCCTGTGATTTCGAAGTGGAAGCTGAGTAAAAGTTAAAGGCTTGAGCAAATCTGATAAGCATCAGCAAGTGAATTTGCATTTTATAGTTTTTGGAAAGAGCTGTACCTTTTCATCATAGCAGAAGTCACTGCAACTTCTCCATTTCTGAGCTGGTAGAAACAGGATTTAGCTTTAAAAAAACCCACACAGTGGATGCTTTTTATTTCTTTTTAAATTAGAATGCTCTTAACACAGTTAAGCACATTTTACCAACAAGAATGCACTCATGCTGCAGAAAGCAGCAGTGAAAGACCCTGGATAAAGCTTAATTCACCTGCAGGTTTATCTGCAGGAATAAGAGACAGAGATGCTGAAGTTTGTGTTCTCCCTTACTGAGCTCACTATTTTATGATTTATAGAACTAGATCTTAACACACATTTTCTTGACACCACTTTTCTTGTTAAAAGAGAAAGAATCACAAACTAAGTAAGTTCTATCACTGAGGACTATGCTTTGAAGACTAAAAATTAAACACAGCCCTTAAATAAGATTTGGAAAGAACAAACTTTAAGAGTTGATACCAAAAGTATCTCTGAATTACAACTAAAACACAAACAAAAAATGTTCCTCTCAAAGAAGTCAACACTTTTAATAAGCGAAAAACTTGTTTGAATCACTGAAAGGATGAATATTTCAGTGAACAGTTCAACAAGAGGAGCTGTACAAGAGCCCAGGGATGCACCCCTCCAACTGCACTCTGCATGTCCTGCTGTCAGCTGCTTCCCTCCCCTCTCCAGATCCACCTCCAGCTCTCCTGCTGCCAACTCCCCACAATGCCAGGTCTCACTCAACTACCACAGCACCTTCTCCCAATGATTTATGCTCCAGACCCCTGTTGTGATCAACTGAAGAAGAGAAGCTGTGTTTGGTGACACTTCCCACAAGAACTGAGCTATTATTGCATTAATATTCTTGAGAGGCACAAAAGCAAAATTTGATTTTGCAGTTTATATAAGCATGATGATGAATTATTAACAAGTTTCTCAGTAATTAGCATGTAAAAAATTGACTAAAGGAAGACATTCCGGTGTAGTGCAGACTTATTAACAAAATTAGGCAAAGCATCCAAATATTATTATAGATAACTTATTTGTACTTTCTTATGAATTAATAAGCTTATTGACTGACTAGTTTGGGTACTGTGTTCTCACACTGTATTACTGCTTTGTTTTTCAAAGCAAAAAAAAAAAAAGCAATCAAAACACTAAGTGCATTTTGATACTAAACTGCTTTGGCAACAAGGCATCAGTTCTTGGGTAAGTTTACTGAAAAGCATCTTTATCAGATTTAATTGCTCTGATTAATACAACTATGGAAACAAAAAAACAACCCATCTGATCCTTCACTGTCTAAACATAACCCATCACCCAGCCTGGGGTAAGGCAGCATCTTCTCAAGTGCTGAGAAGATGCCTAGATTTAAGACTGAGAATTAAGGACTGCAAAACAAAGGATAAAAACCCAATACTGGTCCAGTTGGAAACTGTCTGAAAAAAATTAATTTAAATGGGTTTAATTCAAATTTTCAGACTATGTCAGCAAAAATGATGCATAATCACTTCATGTTTGTTAAGGTATATGAGGTATATACACCTTTGGGTATAGATAAAAAAACCCTTCTGGTTTTAACAGAGACAATTACTAAGCTAAGTTACTCTGAGGATGTGACCACAGCCTTAAAATGCCACCATCTCTGCTGTGTTTTCAAACAAATCCTCAACTCTCATGACTTGCAAGTGTGCACATTATGCATCCAGCTAGAAAAGATTTATTTATGTTCTGATTTTGGACAGTATCTTCTCATTCACTTAACTACTTAAGCCCCGAGTTTCATGTTTTAAGAACATTGCTTATAAGGCATGCAACACATTTACCACAGGTGTAGGTCCTGAGCTGCTGCTATCCCATCCTGAGCAGACAGACTATTGGCTGGGCATAGAAATGAAGAATTCCACTTCAGCAGAAACCTGAAGTAAAATTACTGCATACACATCCTACTGTATTATTTCTGCCTTTTTGAATTCAGGGTGATTTGCATTTTAGAGCTGATCCTACATTTAGATGATCTTAACACCTATAGTCAGAAGAAAACATTCCTTGTGTACCCTGTGGTATTTTATTAGCTCAAAATATTCAAGGCATTATCTCAAAGACTTACTGCACCAGCTTCTGCTTTTGTTGATTCCAAATACACAAGCTAAGAAAATACATCCAAAAATTTATTATTTTTGCTACTCTTAATTACCTTTACCTAGTTACCTTGCTAGTTTAACTTAAATGTTTTCATCCTTTTTGAATAATTTGGTAACTGTTTTTCTTTTTTTGTTTTTCAGTGATAGCATTCAATAGTCCCTCTCCCCTTTTGGAAACACATTTTCCCAGAGGCACAAACACTGCTGCTGATGGGCTCATCAGTGGTGGGTCCATCCTGGAGTTGCTGGCATTGGCTCTGTCAGACACAGGGGAACCTTCAGACAGCATCTCACAGAAGCCATCCCTGTAGCCTCCATCCACTACAGAAATGTGTCCATCCAAATCCAATACACATTTCTCAACTGCAAATTTCTCATTTACAAATTACAAAAAGTAATTCAGTGTGTTGGTCTTAGACCTGAGGAATCATGACAAAGCAGCTACAAGCACCACACAGGACTAATGACAGCTCCTCTCATTTTCAAAGAACAAATACTCCTACAGCAATCCTTGGTCTTATGATCTTCACTGTAATGACAAAACACGTGGTTCTATGTTTTCCAAAGCATGATATCTCAATTTGATCTGAGCTTGGTATTATTTTATGAGCTACAGATGTTGAAAGGCCAGTGGTAGGAGGTAAGGAAGGACACAGCACTGCCTCTGGAGACCAGCTGGTTCTAGTGACCATCTCTTGACTTCTCTTTTAATGAGAGGGCCCTCACTCTTCCTGCACAGGAGACTTCCCTATTGCCACACAGTGCAACACCAGAACCTCCTATCATGAGCCCCTAACTGAAATATCACAATCCTCCCAAACGTCACAGGTCTGAGAAGACAACTTCATTCACATCTTCTCTTTAAGTTGACCTAGTCAGATGTTCACCAGAGGATGAAAACCTCTTCCAGGATCCACTCAGGTGGAAAGGATTGACAATACATACAATAACTTCCAAGGGATTTCAAATGACTGGTTACTTTACAGATTTGGCTGTACAGATCTACGTGCAGCATTTCCTGATAGCAGCCTGAGGTCACAGGTATTGTGAGCATGTTCCTGTTTGACTCTGGAGAAGAGAGATTACATTCTGACATATTTCTAGCATTAAAAATAAAAAGCTAGTTTAGAGTGAGGGTAAGTATTTTACATGGAAGGGATTTAGGAAGCACAGAGCTCATACTGATCTTGACTGTCTCCTTTTTCTGCTTAGGAACTGCCATGGCAAGATGCAGATCTTAGGCTGAATGGAAAATTCAAGAAACCCAGTATTTCATAATCATACTTTTGATTGAGAGTTTGCTTACAAACTGTTTTAAAACATTCTATTTAATGCAACAACTTAAAAAATAATCAGCAGCTCTGGCTTTTTCTGCAACTGAACTATCACCAGTGATTAAAGCATGAATATCATAAAAGGACCATTCCCTCTGAAGATATTTCCTTAGGCCTGAAGAGCTACACTGCCCTCAAATTTCTCCTCTACCCAAGCTCTGTAATTAAATTTGCACTTACTTGTACAATATTGAAATAGCCAGTATGATCATAGCTCATTAATCTCTAGCAAAGCTTACCTGCAAAACCAAGGGCCTTGAGACAAATAGGACATCCTCAAGTACAAAGCAAGAGACTGTTTGCAGAATGCAAACACCTGTGACACCAAAACTCTCAGAGGTTACAGAAGAAGAGAGTAAGAGGTTAAAAGGGAGATAACAGAGCACTGGGAGATGGAAACCAGGCAGGTAGGAATGAGACTGGAGCAAGCACTTGTTTCAACTATAGGAGACACATGGGAAATGAAAGTTTCCTCCTTTACTAAATTTCTCTCACTGAAGTAAATGGACTGCCCAGCACACCACACACGTTCAGTTCATCAGTGGGTTTGGGATTAGGAGTGGCAGTTCATATAAAGCTGCTAAAAACCAGGTCTATGCAAAAAGAAAGTAAACTGTTGTTGGTTGCAACATCATCTCTAGTGTGTGATCCAAGCTGCTCTGCATCAAGTCAAACAGCAGCACAGCAGGCACTTTCTGACTAGAAAGATCAGATTCTGTTTTTTCTTCCCTCCCATCAATAAATGCAGACAAGTTTTTATTGTCCTCACAGTCTCCTGACACCTGACACATCTTTCCTACCAGCAGGCACAGAATCTGTGACAAAATGTATTTATTTTATCCTCAGCTGTTGCAATTGATCTCTTCCACCTTCTGTTCCTCCTTCCTGCTTTTCTGCCACCTTTGACTTCCGACTATCTGCTCTTAGAAGTACTCAGCTTTATTTTCCCTATGCAGGGTGTCATGAGGGGAAAGGCTGTTCTGTCCCTGAGCTGGGCAGCTGGCACTCACACACAGCTCTGTAGCAAGGCTCAACTGGACAGGCTCACGATGGAGCTGCTCTTCTTTTTCCCCAGCCCCAAGGATGGAGCAGGACTGGCTGTATCTTCTCCCATTGCTTCGGCAACAGCTGAAAATGTTTTCACAAGCAGAAAGACCCCAGTGGTCCCCAGGTCAGCCTGAGCACCTTCTGCCAGAGGAGAACCCCCCTGCTGACCTGCAAGAGCACCCATGTTCTGGGTGTGTGCATCCATGGCATTTCCACTGATGCTCTGTGAACTCGAGAGAAATCCAGCACTTTGGAGTGCAGGGGCAGGGCAGGGGGCTGGCTGTGGCTGCCTTTACACCAGCTGAGCACTAGGTAGCACTGTCACTCCAAGAAAGCAAAGCCAGGCACATCAGCATTGGAACTGCTTTTCCTTTCCCAGTCCAGAAATGAGAGCATTAGCAGAGTAAGACCCTTATTTGTAGAACTAATCAAAGTACACCTACAACCCCAGCATTCTCATCACCTCTGATACACAACAGTGTATCTTTCCTTTTTTCCCCTTTTTTTAAAAATCAGAATTTATGATCTTAAATCTTCACAAATAATGAGATTTTACACTGATATTTTATGTCTGCATCTATTTGATGTAAGAAAACACGATTAAAGATGATGATGGTGGAATACCTCCACAGAACAATTCCCTCAGTACTCAAATTATCTGGAGATCTAGAACACAGTCCACTCTACCTGTCACCATGCAAAAACACCTCAGTTCATCTCAGGGTGGCAATAGCTAGCTGAACACAACTCTCTTTAGACAGTATAAACATTAATCCCAGATTCAAGAGCACAAAACAAAAAAACCCACAAGTGCTGTTTCTCATGACCTTTGCAGCTTATTAGTAATCTACTTTATCAAGTGGTTCTGGATGGATGTGCATTGAATGTCACTGCTCTACAACCATCCTCAGGAGGCTTTAGTTTGGTGATGTGCTCAGAAATCTTCTGTACTTTCCAACACTTTGGAATACATAATTTTATTTATAACACATAATTATTTTAGAATCAGCAATGAGATTTTACTGCAGGTACATTATTTGCTTCTGAAAGCTTATCCTCTCCAGAAAGACTATGACAGCAAAGTGTATGCTGGAAGAAAGCACTTCTGCTAATTTCATCATGTTTGAGCTGTAAAAGGCAGCTGTAACAAAGGAGATGTTCCTGGAGCCCCAAAGATTTTCTTATATTCAATGTCTTGAGAATCTTAATGGTATAATTTTTTCCCCCCTATTTTAATAACAGAGAGCCTTTGGTGAAGCAGGGACAAGAATTTAAGTTTTTAGTGATTAGGCAACAAAGGGTATCTCAAAGGTTGTATATGGGGAAAGATAATTTTCTCCATTTCTAGGCTATGGTAAGGGAAAAATGCCAAATTTCCAACTTCAACTCTAAGTTTCCCCCATCCTGTCTTATAGATGCCCAGTTATTCCCAAACTGTGACTCACAGAACACCTCAATGAAAGCTGATGGCAAAGCTTGGAGCATTGAACATCATAAACTAAGGGAAGTTTTTAATTTCCCTTCCCATAGTCTGTGCAAGTTACTTGTACCTTGAGAATGACACTGACAAGAAAAAGCTTAAAAAAAAAACAACCCAAGCCTTCTGGACCCAGAAAAGCAAAGTAATCTCTTCCTCCCTGCTAAGTCCATTGATAAATGACAAGACTTTTTGTACAACTTAAACCTGTTACACCAACAAAGATTCACTTTCTGAGGGAAGACACAGAGGATGATCACATTGTAACAAATTCAGGACATTTGGAAACGAGCTGGTGTGGGATCAGCTGCTTTACAGATGCCCCGGCATGGAAGGTGAAAATTAAGCAGAGGTCCTCAACCAGGTGGGACAAGTGCTTGTGGTCTATTCTTGTCGAAGAGCAAAGAGATCCTTGGAAGTATTCCTTTCTCCTCTCTGGGAGCTCTGTCTCAGTGCAGCCACTCCCACATTCACATCTGGACTGCAGCAGAAATTGATAGATGAGAAACTCGGATTTCTGAGCTGTGTTTGCACACTGCTTTGAAGCAAGGTGCTTGTTTAACATCAGAGGTGTATGCCCCACTCTTACCTTTAACCAGGGATCTGGGGGGTTGGATATGTGTTATTTCAAGACACTGTCCAGGCATGAACAGAATTCCCTAAGTTTTGATTCAGATTTAAATTTCCATTCCAATTGCAAAAAAAATAAGAATTAATTCAACTTGCTTCCCCTGGGAACAAATAAAATGATAAAACTTGATCTCAGAAGAGCTCCATTCCTTGAGGAAAATTTTGCTGAATATTGTCAACAGCTGAAGACAGGATCTTCTACATCTTAAAGACCGAGTCAGATAGAACGGACACACCTTTCCCTCCTCTTACTATTTCTTCAGCTCCATCAGACACTAGCTAAAAACCTGGGCACCTTGCCTAATTTCAAATAAAAGCAGCTAGAATTACTCACCCTGCTGTCTTCTCACAACTGCCATCTCCCCAAATCTTTCCTATTTCAGTCCATCAAGCTGTAACACTCCACCTTAGAGGAGCAGAGCTCTGCACTACCCAAGATCTGTTTGCTCTGGTCCCTGCCTCTCACACTCACTGTCCTCACACAGGAACCCCCAAAGCCTGCATGGAAAGAGCCCTTCCAGCCACTACTGGGCTCTCTTCAGCAGCTCACTTCAGCACTGCTCCCTGCAAAATCCCTTACATGAAACGCATACTAAATGAAAAAAGAGGAAATAATTGAGTATCTCTTTGCTGTTGGAGCTTCCTGACCCTCCCAGCTGCAGGGGATTTCATACAGCACTGAGCACAAACAACAGTTAAAACATTAATTTACAGCCAGGAAAATCCACTCATGTACTTCAGGATATTGACCTCTTTCAAAATCTAGCACCACCTGTATAAATCTGATTGCTGTGGATAGCAACAAAGTCACTTAAAATTGTTGCTGCCTCTTCCTCAACTGGTGCATTAACACTTCTACAGTGCCACTTCTCATGGTACCATTGAAAAACAAAATCAAAAAGCTAAGTATTACAGATGGTGGAACCAGTCTCACATTCCTCCTACAAAAGCATCACTTTTTTCCAGCATATGTCACCATTCATTCTTGTGAAACGTCATTTAGTCTCAAACAAGCCAGGAAATTTCTAGCCTTCTATAAGTCAGACTTGAAATTCAAGTGCAGAATTAGCACAAGAGCATTCTGCATCATTAGATAAATTCAAGCCTCTTGTTCAAGTAGTACTTCAAGATTTCCTGTAAGGTGAAAATGGACGATGATTCAGAAAGCATAATTTCCAAAGGTGCAGTTGATGCTGCTGCAAGAATACAAGTTCTAGAAGGCAGATATTCATCAAATCCCACTAGAAAATTAGTCATTGTTTTTTCTCCTGTAAGTACATCCTTCTAAATTGGCCTGTGACATTGAATTGAGAGACCAGGGTTTGGAGTCTGCTATGAAACAGCAAGTACTGAATAAATTTTTTAGCACATTCTCAATAACTTCTGTCAATTTTGAGATTTCCTTGCAGGGTTTCTATTAATCTCCTTCTAATATTCTCATGCAAGATTTAGCAAGTAAACACTGAATAAATGTGCTTTGGAACTGTATGAATAATTTCCTAGAGTACTACAGAACATGAAGGCACAAAGTATTTTGCGAGGGTAGTTTTGCCTTCCCAAACAAATTAAACCTCTCTGAATTGATGACGTAAATAATTCAGCATTATTCCACTCACTAAATTAGGAACAAATGAGGCAGAGTGTTCATCTTTAGGAGAGCAGTGTGTTTTGCAACAGACAGATGATCCCAGTAATAAAGAAGTCTCACAGAACACCTCCAATTCATGCTTTGCATTTGTCTGAAAATGTTCCTGGCCAAAGGAAAAAGATTTCTCACCTCTATTTTTCATTATTCATTGACTGATACTTTTAAATACAGTACCAATAAGTCAGACAGGGCCTCCTAAGCCTTTCACTGCTTTGAAAACCTCCTGCTTTCCTCAAGTCATTTAACTGACACATCAGTTCCAGGAGGCAGCTTGTGAACAGAAGCTGCACAGCAGACACAAGAGTGTGTGCATGTCATAACCTTGCTCACAGGCCCCTACCAAAGAGAACCTTCTAAAAAGTTAAGAATCAATAAAATCCTCCAAGGACTGTGTTTTCATCTGAAGAAGTAGAGGATGGTTCTCAGTACAAAATGCCCACTGGGTCATTAGGTGCTTGTACCCCAGGACTGCAGTGACAGGAAAAGGTAAATGTCAAAAAGGAGAGTAGGTGCAAGTCAACAATAAACAAGGACAGCACCCAAAATACATTTTCTTTGATATGACCATCTGGCTTTAACAACCCCACAGAATGGACAGGTTTGTACTGCCCAAGAAAACAGCAGAGATAGCACAGGAACTCCAAAATGAAGGAGAATTTTGCAGCAGGAATGTGATGGTTAGCAAAATCCTACCGTGCCTCCTGTGCTGCAATATCATCACGAGCTTGTCTTTGCTACCAGGAGTAGCTTGTGTGGGTGGGGGTGCCTTCAAACATAAATTACCAATAAACACACATTGGATTTAGTGTCAGGGAATTAATTGAGCTTTCTGGAATGAAAGCCTTTTGGCACAAAAATGATAAAGCAAGGTTGACCTACCTGAATGGGTCCCACTGACATCAGCAGGTTTTTCAGTTGGACATCAGTAGTTGATGAAGAAAGCCCTTCAACTGACACAATACAGGGCTGAGGTTTGCACTCCACCACTCGCAGGTTCTGTTTATTTGGCATCAAGCGTCCTCGGCCCATCTGGCCTGCTACTCCTCTGCCTCTGCCGTGCATAATGACCTGCCAACAACAAAAGTAACAGTATTTTGATTTACTTACCCACTGACTCTGCCTGCTGCACTTGACAGAGGATATAAAAGTTGGCTGTTTACTTGAAGACTTGATTAAAGTACACGTTGATGTAAATCAGCTTGTTGCTGTTTGCCAGTTTGAAAGGCCACTTATTAACATATTCATCCACTGCTTATACAAACCTCTATTAGCAGGATAAATTATATATTGAGTTATATAAACTGCATTCAACCTAGAAGCCTCAGTTCTAGCACAGATTGATCAATCAAGTAGTGGAAGATCTCAGACAAAAATATATAACCTAGTTTTCAACACTGATCACATCAGCAGCATCTGTTCAGCTCCCACATTTTGAGTGTGGACAAAAAAACCCAACAGGTGATCCCTCTCCTTTTTCAATTCTTAATGTGTAGTTAAATTTAATGTACTCACAAGATTAGCAAAATTCTTCAAGCACGTTCAATCTCTACTGTTACCAACTCTTGGTCTGTTACCAGAATGGAGTTTTATTCACATAAGGTTAAATAACTTTAAAATAACTTTTTTCCAAGTTCCTCTCTCCTGTACTCTGGAGCAGGAAATGCATGGATTTAATTCTTGCAAATTAAATGTTGAACAGTCAGAGGGTGGAAAATAACAATGAAACGTAGTAACAAACATTAAACAGAGTTGACACTGAACACTGAGTCAACATTCCCTTCAACATCAGCAACAAAACTTTATCCTTATATGAAGCAGGAAGACATATCCAACAGTTCAGAACAAAGAACTAAAATGCCAGCTACTTTCAGGGAGTGTGCCAGCTTGCAAATGCAGAGAAGGCACACGGCGCTGCCACCCTGACCCTTCCCTGCCTCCTACCAGGGCACGATCAGAGCAAATATCAAGTTACAACATCACCAACTGTTTTGAGTGATACCAGCTTTGGGGAGCCAGTAAAGAGCATCCTGAAACAGTTACTGTGTGCTCCTACATATGCAGGAAACGGCCAAAATAAAATCTTAAACACAACTTCAAAAAACCACTTGGCTTTAAAGCCAGAAAGCACTTTGGTTACCACCTCCTCCAGTAGCTGTCTCAGGACACATGCACTTCCCCAGGGAGTGCTGAGCTGGCCACAACGTCAGCAGATGAAGCAACCTGCAGGCACTGCCAGTCTGTGCTGGGTACAAACAAGTCTCTCTAGATTAAAAGCTTTATATGCAATTATGCATCTCCTGGGTCATGCAGCCCTGCGCTAGCAATTGACAAACAGAATGCTGGTTATTAATAGAGCAACACAGCTAGACAGTGAAACTTCTAGCACCAATATGCATCTGAAAATCACCTTTTTAGGTTGATGGATTCCCTGGATGTTTTTGACTCCTTGAGGAGCTGGTGAATGGATCTGTGCCTGCTGCTGCTGCTGGTGCTGCTGCATTCCCTTTGTCAATGTGACCTTCCGCACTGGCTGCTGTTTTGGCTCCGGGGGTTGTTGAGGCCGCTGGAGTTGGCCCTCTGGGTGAAAAAAGCCAGCATCCTCTCCCCCCTGCTGAAATCAACAACACAACAGCGGCTCAGTGTCCAGGCACTGCACACCCTGGCCCTGAGCAGACTCCTGCCACATTCCAGCTCATTCAGAGAGTGTCCAGGGCTCTGCCTGCTAAAGCACACTGCTGGCTGTGGCAGGCGCATGCAAAGGCTCAGCCTGGAAATTGCACTTCAGCCTAAAATCAATCTGTGCTACCTAAAGAACAGTTAACTTTGTTCAGGCTTTATTATAATTACAATTGTCAGTCGTGTCTTTTCATAATCAAAGCAACAAGATGTTTTCTCTTTCCAAATCATTATTCCTTCCAGGTTACATGTGAACTATGGTGTGTGTGTTAGTTTTTTATTATTTTCTTTTTTTTTAACATAAGGAGAGACATATGCATTGTAGAAGGAGGAGCAAAGAACTGTGGGGGCTGAAAGAATCAGGTAAATACTCTGTTCATCTTTAAGCCTCCAACCTCCCTTTAGTTAAAAACTGGTATTTATTTTGAAGTGCATACTCATTCTGCCAACTTCTAGACCAGCAGCTTTTTAAGCAGTCTCCTTCCTTGGACACTGTCTGTACTTGGAACAGTTCCTCAAGGTGTTTTTTGTTTGCCTTACAAAGCTCTCATTATATATATTTGTAGTGATAAACACAGTGAAACACCATCTCAGTGTGTCTCTCATCCAAGATTAACTCTTGCCATTACGTCTCTTGGTGCAATCAGGCACAGTAAAACCATGAGCTTAAAGCACTGAGAAAATATTCCCTTCCACTGCCTCTATCCAAACAGCTCTTTTTTTCCTACAAACAGGTGATTCTTGAATTTCTGTCTGCCTGTCCAAATTAGATGAACCACTGAAAACTCCATGGAGCAAGAACCAGCAGAGTCTGACAAAAATTTGCATCTATGACATGGATGGTATTATTGCATGATTTCAACAGCAGTATCTATTTCTTGACAGGACTTCAACTTTAGCCCTCAAATACTAATGAGCATTTTATCTGCAGGGGGAAGGCTTTGACTAACTCCCTAACCAACCTCTGGTAACCCCACAAAAGCTCTCAAATAGAAGATACATCTAAGGGGGGAAAGTAAATTATTATGAAAGCACCTTCATTTAAACAGGGTTTTCTTTTCCCCTTCCCTTAAATATTCACAAACCAAAACTCCTTTTGCATCTGTAACAAATCACAAACCAGAGGGTTTCATGCTACCTGGCACATTTCTTGAGGATAAGGAGACAAAACACAAGGGTGCAGAAAGAACAGACTTAGGGTCTAACAGCAAGATTATTTTCATTGAGAATACAAATTAGTACCTCTCTACGTTAAAGAAAAGCAAAAGAAACACCTAGTGAGGACTAGTTACTAAGCCTCAACTAAGACTTGGTAAGAACTAGTCTGTGGTACGTAGGCCAGTCTCACATTGCAAGTTCCTTAGTTAACAATTTACACCTGTAATCAAGGCCTCTGCATTATAAAGCATATGTAGGCTACAACTTCTCAAGAACTCAAGTACTTAAATCCCAGACAAACCAGCTTCAAACCTTCTTGCACTACAACTCAAAAGCACAATCTGTCACAGGGAAAATCCTAAAGATCATCATGGCATTTGTCCACAGTGTCCAAAACAAGAAAGCTGCATCTGTCTTTTCCACCTCTAATCACAAACATGTTTTTTAATCTGCTGAACTGAATGTCACCAAGTCTTCATGGAAAGTTCTGTCTACAAACCTTTGAGAGCAGCAATTAGTGAGAAATTATAAAGCTTTCCCTTCAGTTTCTCTTCAATTTGTATTCATGAATACAAAAGCAAGAGCACTCCTGAAAAAACCCAAACATATGCACAAAACCTTACCAGCATTAAATCCTTCTCTTTTTAGTATTAGTTCTGATATCAGCATCACCATAAGCTCTATGCCTTGATCAGATAATTTCTTTTATTCAACCCTACAGCAGCTGGAAGATGATGAAACTAAAATGAACAAAAAAAATTCTAGGAGGAATTTAAATGCAATAACTGGGAGTTAAAATCTAATCTCTGTTAAATGCCTGCTGGGAGAACCATAAATATTTGCAACCATCTCTTTCCAAACCAAAAAATGATCCCAGCACATCGGAAGAGCATCTGAGAGCAAAGCCCTCAGGTACAAAACACATCCAATATGCTCATTACTGAAACTTCAAAAGCAAACAATCATTTCACATAAAAGTCTAGGATGGCCAACAACCACCGAATATTTAACAACCAAGCTCAATTATCACCAAATAAAACCGTATAAACTGAACACAGAACTGTAACAGAGTCAAAGGCATTAGCACACAACATTGGTTTGCACTGATGAAAAATCTGATGGGATTTGTTCCCTGCTGGGGTCTCAAATGCCACCATCAGACTTTGCTGCTACCACAGTGCTTATGCAACAGTCTGAAAAGGTGGAAAACTCTGGATTTTTTAATTAATTGACCCATTTCAGAAATAGGATGGAACAAGCTTTGCTTGTTCCTGCAAAAATAAGGAAAGCAAAGGCAACTGGATCAACCCTGTTTTTTACATTAATGCTCTGAACATTTACTGGTTTTGAGACAACTCAAAGAGGGGAAGCAGAGAAAGCTGCAGTGCTGCTTCTCCAGAGAGGTCCATGAGTCGGGGACATGAGCTGAGCAAGACAGCAAGGCAGTAGTTCCTGTTCCAGGCAGCCTGGCTTCAAACAAAGATAAAACCTGGTGGTTTTCTTAAGAAATAAAAGACAAATGTGACTGCTAAGTGACTTGTGCCAACAAGCAAAACGACACAGAAGAAGCATTTTAGCAGTAATTCCTTTTTCACTGGTTAAAGACACGACAGGGCAAGGACAAACAGTGTCTGAGCCAAAATGAATAACCTGTGTAGTACCATGTAATGACAAATTACTCTCACCACCACCATCATTCTTTAAATTTCTATGCAGGACAACAAGTGGCTTTTCCAGGTACAACAACAAAGAACCAAATCAAGCAAAAGACCTGGAAAGAGCTGTTTAACTTCTGGACTTAAAGCCACAAAACCTGAGAACATTATTGACAGGTCACATGCTCACAGGAGAAGAGTTTGACAAACTGACAGTTTGGAGGAAAGGACCTACAGCTGTAAAGATGACTGTACATACACTGACTCCTGATGTTCCTTCATGAGCTGGCACCAAAACACACAAATTACAGGCAAGAAGGGAAGTCCACTGAAGCTGTACTGCAGTAGCTACCCCAAATGCCATCCAAATCACAGAAGCTAAATTGCTAACATCTCTTCTAGTTTGTCTCAGGTCTAGCTCATCTTAAATCAACTTTTGCTTCTCCTAAAGACAATTTCTTGTCTTGTATTGTTGTATTGTATTGTTGTTTTTCATCAGCTCACATCACTGCCCTCCCCAGATTTAAATGTGCAACAACAGAAGGAATATTAAAATTTTAATCCTTCTCATGTCAAAATGCATTTTCTTTCCTACAGTATTTTACAAAGTACAGGGCTGCACTAAATTTTTCAGAGATGCATCTATTCATCATCATAGCCTGTCTCACATAATTTGATGTACAAAATGCTGACCCCAGGTAGAACACCTTAGTCAACCACAGAGATTGGTACAAGCTCGGATTTTATACTTCAAATTTCCTCTAAAGTCCTGCGCAGAAAATGGATTTCCATTGTCTGCAAATCAATGAAGGAAGAATGATTTCCTCTTATTGTCTACTCCTGAATTTCTAGATTATAAATCATCCTGAGTTTTGAGCTCCAAATTTCCAAGTTCTACAAAGGGTCTACCTTCCCAAGATCTGGCCAGGAAAAAGTTCTCTTAAAAGAAACTTTTCTATTATTCAATTAAAGCTGGAGCAATGAAAATGCCTTTTTAAGTTGCAGGAGTTCTGTTCAGGGGAAACTACAAAAAGTATCTTTCAAATTTCAAGTACTGAACGAATGTGAGCAGTGTCAAAACAAGTTCATTTCAAATAATGTGTATATATAAACAAAGCTCAAAAGATATGTACAAGGATTTGATTTATATGGTGAATGTTTTTCAAACCTCTGCTCTGGAAGAATCTGCAGTTTGACCTGAAACTAGACTAACAAAAAGAACTGATGCCTTTCAATGGCCATGACTTTTAGAACCAATTCACTGATACCTATCAAGGCTGTTTTTCATCAGCCACTCACTATACAGATCTATATATAGCCAGTGTGTTTTGAGCAGCACAGAAAGAATTCTGTCAAATATGAGATTACAAATTCTAAAAGCAGAATTTTATGAAGGATTGCTTGAATTTAGCAAGCTGGAGCCCTCTGTCATAATCATTATGACAGTTTTATGATGAAGATGAAGTTTATTTGCCACCAACATTAACAGGACAAATTTATTTATAACAAATGCTTTAAAATGTACTGATAAAAATGCCTATTGATACTGTCAGAGCTGCTTGCAATTTGACAGATCAAATCTTATTTTCATTCTTAAACCCCATGAAGGAATGGTATCACCAACTTGCATTCTGTAGTGAGCAAATTGATTAATCCCCCTCTATAGAAATCCCAACTCTTGATTAGACCTATCAGACGTTAAGCAGCATTATTCTAGAGTGACAACACTTGACAAATTCCCAAACCATTTTTCTCAGCCTTTGTGGCCCTGCTAGCTTGTATTAACCCTGATGAAAAATTAATTTTCCTTATCTTCTGCTAAACCCCAAAATCCAAATCCGCCAAACTGGCAACTCTTTCTGTAAAGGTATTATGAAAACCTCTAAAAGATTAATTGCATGTCTTCAGGTGACATTAAATTAATTTCTGTACTCGTGACAGACATTTGATACTCCGTACTGAGAGGACAGATAACATTGTCAGGATACACAGAAGGACAGTGGTGCAGTGTCCCAGGGCAGCCTCTTATGAATTCTCCTTTCGATAAGGCCATACTTCACTGTCATTGGCACTGTTAGTGATCTTGCAGCCCACAGACCTCACTGCACAGGTTTCTATTAACTACCACAATGCTGTGTCTATCCATGTAATCTTTGTAAAGCTAATTCAAAACTGTCCAATAGCAAAGGGATGCGCATGCCGGATAAGGCACTTAAAGGGAATAAATAAACTCTGCTTGATTTGTGTAAAAATAACAGAGAAGCAAAATGTTGTCTCTTTTCTGAGATGCATTACAACTCAAATTCTCTGTAGCATGATGAAGACTTAAATCTTGTAGGGAAATCTCAGTCCAAAACTACTGTGATTGATTTCTTGTAAGAAAGGAGAAACCTCTCATCTGTTACCAGTTTAAGTCAGTATTTATAGAAATTAGTACTTTTAAAGTATCACAGTAGTTGGGGGAGGAAAACATCCTTTCAGCTATTAAATTCATCTTTACTTTCAGGACAAGAGAAATGACTATTCATCAGCTGTATGAGTTTTCCAAAGTAAACTTGTATTTTACTGATACTGCAACTGACTGTAGTAAAACAGACAGACATCTACAAAGACAGCTGATTCCCACATAACAAAGAGAAAGAAATGTAAAGCAAAAACCACATAGAACAACAGTGACTTTCATCTAATATATACAAGTATTTTTTCACCACAATTATCAGGAACACATATTAAAAGCAAACCCCTAACAATGAGCTATTCCTCTTTGACTGGTGCTCCAAATGCTTTACCACTTTTGATACAGCTAGCTGACAGACTGGGGACCTGGGAATAGGAAGCCTAATCACTTGCCAAATATCCCACAACCAGTGACATGACCAGGCACTGTTTCTGAACAGTTGACGATCTGTTTTCAATCTGTCAAATGCCAATGAGAAACACCTGGAGACTTTTTTTTTTTACAGGCCTTCTAGGACCTTTAAAAGGTTTTGGTTATTTTTTTTTTAGAATAGCAGTAGTTAAGAAAACTGCTCTCCCACCTGGCTAGAAAATGCCACTCTATCAATAGACAACTTATCATTAACAATTGGTTTAAGACATATTAATGGGCTAGTTTTGACTCAAAGTACACACAGCAATAAGCTACATCAGACTACAAAAGTGATGAAAGAGCCAATCATTCCCAGTTCACACCAGAGAAAAAAGACACTTCTGATGATAGTCGGTGATTTAGGGGTAATTTTTCCCAGCCTAAAATTTTTGTAGACTGAATTTAACCCAAGCAAGAGCACCCAAACTAAGCAATAAATAAATAAAATGCTGAAATAGTTCCCTTCCTGTGATAAAAAGACACTGCTGCACTGCTTCAGAAAGCCATGATGTGATGGGTATCTTCTGTGCCTAATGGTGTATGAAAAGTCACAACAGCAAGAAGAAAAAGTCTTGCAGAAAAAGCAGCTAATTCCACTTAATCCCATGTACTAACACAATTCTGAACTGAAGTCTCCCCTCATCCACCTGAAAGGAGAACTAAGGCATGGAGAAAGACCAGCCAAAGAGAATCCCAGCCATACCCATGCTGCATGAAGTTTCACTGGGAGTGTAAAAAGCACAGCTTGAATCAGTGTTGAATCACAACTACATGGTTTTTAGTTAAATCACCCACCCACACATTATGAAAAAAAAATAATAAAAACTGTATGTCAAACCTATAGCAAAATCAAAGTTCTGGAATGGACATGTGTAATACTCTCAGAAATACTTTTATTTTTATGTGTCATGTTCAAGATACATAACATAGATAAACAATGTTTTAAGCAAAGTTTCCCAGTTTGCTTTTCAGCTGCCAGTCTGAGAGGTTTTTGTACAGGGAATTGTAGCAAAGACTGGACCTACAGAGAAAGACCAAGAGAAAAAGCTCCTATCAGCGATACAAAACTTGTGATGGCCCAGAGCTCCTGGAGGAGGCACTTCCCAGCTGGACACCAGCTACAGCATACAAAGGCAGTACTGGATATCAGAAACCTGCACCACTAGAACTTCCTTTCTTGTGCCATGTCTGGCCTTTCTAGTTCATGTTCCTTGAAGCTTAAAACTACTGGCAAGTCAAATCCCTCTTGCATCCTGCCTGAAGCTCCTGGTAAGTCTTAAAAAAAGAGAGCCCCCACTCCCTCCCACCCCAAACACTCTCAGCTCAAGAGCCAAACCTCTGCACTAAAGGCCTGTTCCAAGTGGTCCAACTCCTCAACAGAGGGATGTGACTTCTCAAAATATTAAACTGTACAACTCTGCATGCTTGCCTCCCAAGTTAAGAAACTGCATTTTCATATGAAATCTGACTCTCTTTGTAAAGCACTTTACTGGTGTCACAGCTGTCTTCATCAGGACACCAGGCTCCAAGATACTCTGTAACACCAACATCCCACAGATAAAGAATTCTGCACTGTAACATTTACCATGGCAGAGAAACTCTCCTTCGAGACCCAAGAAGAGTGACAAGCAACAAGCACACTGCTTTCTGGGTGCTCAGGAGCAAGCTGCACTCTTCTTCAACATATAATTTAAAAGTCTCCTGAGGAAAAGGGAAACCTGCTCTGCAGTCTACAATAGAAAATACTTTACTGCACTCTAGATCCAAGTTATCCACAGAAAAATCAGATTCAATTTAGGTATCTCTTCTCCCTTTCATGCATTTTATGAGAAACCCATAAGATGTATTATCTGTGTCTGGTTTGGCTGCCACGTTAATTCTCACTTGCTAAGTGTACCCACACATGCCCCTCTATTTCTTTTTCCCAGTAATCAAATATGCCCTAAGGAGTACAGCACAGCCCACCTCCTGACCCCAATCCATTACAGTCTGTCTCTATAGGGACCATCCTCACTGAAGGTCTGGGAGGACTCAGTTTATTACTCATTTTCAAATATTCCTGCCATGGGCAGGGACACCTTCCACTAACCCAGATTGCTTAAAGCCTCATCCAATCTGGACTTCAACACTTCCAGGATGGGTGGGGCATCCACAGCTTCTCTAGGCACCCTGTTCCAGTTCCTCACCACACTCACAGGAAAAGAATTTCTTCCTAACATGCAATATAAATCTACTCTTCTTCAGCGTGAAGGCATTCCCCTTGTCCTATGACTCCATGCCCTTGTAAGAAGTCCCTCTTGTGCTCTCTTGTAGCCCCCTTTAGGAAGGGGTTCTATAAGGTCTCCTTGGAACCTTCTCCAGGCAGAACAGCCCCAGCTTTCTCAGTCTGTCTTCAGGGGGGAGGTGCTCCAGTCTCCTTATCAACTTTGAGACCTCCTCTGGACACATTTCAACAGTTTCTTACAATTAAGAAATTCATGTCCATTTGTGAAATATTTCCAGAGTGAAATCCTGCAGGTTATGGCAGGCAGAGTCCTTCTTCAACAGCATTTACATTACTGCTGCTTCAGAGGTCGTACCCATTTTGCCATGGTACCTGGGTGCTCAGACACGGCTCCTGCAGCTCCCTCAGCCCACTCCCAGGTGGGCACCTCCTTCCAACAGTGGCAAACAAATAAACACCAAAGCCATTCTCCCACTTCTTAATAAGTTATGGGACTGTAGGGCCTATAATAGGGCAAGGGTTCCTTTGTCAGGGGTTGGGGAAAGGGCTCCCTCATGAACTTCCCACACAAATGCTACAATTCTCAGTGTTTGCAATTCCTGACATATTTACATGAAAGGCGCTAAAGAGCTTTCAAGTCAAATATTTTTAATTAAACTTGAACATATACATGCAAGTAGAAACAAGTACAAATATTAAGCAAAATTGGTTGATAAGGTTACATTATCAAACAAGAATCATCTCAATCAGTATCTTTTTTCCATATTCATCTCACACTTCCCAGTTGCTTGAAATACGAACAAAGTTGTCCATCTTCCATTTCCATCTTGTTTTTGCAACCCAAGGACATTTTTCTGTGACAGGCTTTTCAAACAGAAGAATTTGCCACCTCTTTTTTCATATGAAGCATTTCAGGTTTTCAGGAATATGGATCACTTTTAAGATACTGCTTGTAATGCAACAGGGAATACCAAATTTTTATCTATATATGTATTTTATCTATATATGTATTTATGAAAAAACCCTCATTGTGCAGCTTTCCACAGAGACACAGAGTGGTGTGTTCTTGGTGCAGCATAAGAACCCAGCATTTTCAGGCCTTTGGGACAGACACACAGCGCTCTGAGCATGGCAGGACATTTTCTGGCTAAGAGAAAAATCATCCAACAACATAAGATGACAATGATACAGAGATTATAAGATATTGCAATTTACCACAGAACCTCCAACTAAATAGGAAACATGTTCAGCATATATTTCATATGATCTTAAGTTATATAAGGTTATAGTTGGTACAAACCTGTTCTTCCAGGACTAAAACAACCCTGAATATACTGACTTAAGTGATTCAATTGCATTTAGGACTAGAGCTCTTAACAGAGATTGATGACAGAGAGCCCAAAGAGCACCACAAAGCCAAGGTATTAGAAAACATGACTCATCAAGAGAGAATGAAAGATCTTAAGAGTTCAGAAACAGCTAAGATCTCTTTAAAAAGAGAGACAGGCACAAAGAGAGAGAAATTCTTCCCCATCTCTCTTCAAGTATAGTACAAATAATCAGAAATTCAAAATTACACCAAGAAAATGTGATTTGGTCATTAAGAAAATTCTCCTTAATATACACATTTGATACTGGAATAGATAATCTGGGAAATCTGCTATAATGAGATCTCAGAAAAAGGTTGGACAAATCTGCCAGGAATAATACAGAGTTCATCCTAGCCCTTCAAACAGATCAGTTCAATACTCTTTTCACCCTTAATTTCTATAATTTTATGATCACATTTTGAAGTGATTTATTAGGGTGTTTCCTTCCTACACTTTCATTGATTTTATACTTAAAAGTAACTTTAGGATTGACTTCAGGCTCCTCAGCAAGCCCAGCAAGTCTCAGATGCTTTAACAGTAAAATTTCCAAATATGAATACTCAGTGAATACACTGAACTCCTGTATCTGAAAAGGACAGCTCTGAGGAAATGCCACAAAAAACAAAGCACACTGGATCCATTGAAAGATAACTGAGCCTCCTTGGAAAAAATAAAACCAAGAACAAAACCAGAAACAAAGCAACAAAAAAACCCCACCAAAATCCGCAACAACCACTCCCCATCCTCCAAAAAAACCAAATCTAAAACCAAGCCAGCAACAAAAGAATTCCAAGTCGATGTGCTAAACACTGCCTAATTCAGGAACATAACATTTAAAGGAGTAATTAAAATGGAAAGCTATTCACTTTACTGCCATTCCTGCATAAATTATATGTATATTAGAAAGGGATGGGCAAATCAGTATTGGAGGGGAGGCAAAGGGTGGGATTTATTTAAAAAATAAAAAAGCATCAACAGACAAAATCATTACTGACAGTACCTAACATGTCACCTTGATATACAGTCTGACATACTGGAAATGCTGAATCATTTTCTACTTTCATTTTCCTGAAGAACAAGAAGTCATAAATTAAGGCATCCTATGCATCAGAAAAACTGAACAAGTTAAAATATTCTTGTAATTTACAAGGTAATTCTTAAAATTCCAAAAGTAAAATCTTCTCACAAAAGAATACTGTGAAAACAGATGAAAGACCATTTCATCTTCTAAGGACCCACGGGGTACTTCTACCTGCAGGTCAGAGATCTTTGGTAGCGCTGCTCTGCCCAGCAACACAGACAAAAGCTCAGCCTGGTAAAGACACTGCCCCCAAGAAATGGAGCCATTCTCTTCTGACAGTATCTGTACTCCACAATTCTCACCAACACACCACACTGCTTAACTGTTACACAAAAAACATCAGCAGCAACATCAAACCACTGGATCCTGGCTCTATAGATGGCCCTACTGATTTAGTAACAGTCCTTGTTACCAGTTTCTGGTTTAGGCCAGCTTGGTCTGGAGTTAGTACAGCTCTGGACTCCAGCAGCTCCTCCAGCGAGAGCTCCCCAATGGCACTGTGCACAGGAGACATTTGCCAGCTCTTCACTTGAACCCAGTGACCTTCCAAAGGGAACCTGCATTCTTTCTATCTCACTTGTACAAATGCATTCAAAACCTCTGCACAAAGGAGCTCAAGTAAGGGAAAGAGGACAAGGAATTAAGACAGAGAGCAAGGGCAGGGATGCTTAGCTGCAGGATAGAGCCAGTGCATACAGGTAAGAGACACCAGCAACCCTCTGGCCAAAGGCAAGGAAAAAGAAGAAACACTATTACACACTAAGCAGAATGGCTAGGGAAAAGGATATTTGGCTTCTGATTTATATTTCGTGCTCAGGCAAAAGTCATGAAAATAAATAGGATTAAGGCATGGAAACTATGTATGATCTCCAATTGTGATAATACTTGGGAGTCCAAGCACCTTTTAACTCCTCTTTTAAATCCTGTCAAAAATGGACTAGCAGATTGTCTACCCTACTGTTCAATTTATATTTTTTTTCCTTGTGTGGTCAAAGAAATAAAGTCACAGATTCAGCTTATCACTAACTGATTAAAAATTAATCAACTATCTTGATCAGTGTTAACAGCCAATTGCAATGCTTGGTTTCACTCTCCCACAGTTGGAAGGAAACTTAAAAAGTCCACAGCAACATGAGAACCGTGACAAAGGCTACATGTAAAAAACCTGCTTCACCTTGCTGAAACCTCAGGATCTGAAAGTTGAGGACAGAGTAAATCTGCTTCTGTACACAATGAAAGAGTTATACATGCATTAATAATTAAGCTAATTGCTCTTTCTTACCATGAGACTTATCTGAAACAAACCATTCACAGTCTTCTGAAATAAAGCATTGTGATAAAAACTATTTCATTGTGAATGCTGCTGGGGGCACTGATAACTATTTGTTACAAGGAGCTGTATACAGTTGTGACTGGCATTGTTTTGTTTCACCACGTAATAAAAGAAGTTGTGCATGACTGCTTTATTCAATTATGCATGAATCACAAACCTGTCATACCTCTTGCAAGCCACTGGGATTCCTGCAGACATACTTATATATAAATATTTTTAGCTCAACAGAATGAGTTTCTTTCAGTTTCCTGTATTTTATTCTTCTGTACTTAAGGTACCATGCCTGAGGAATTAGAACTGACAGCAACCTTATGTACATGATGTCTATGCAGTCAATAACACCCTTCATGTTAGTATTTGGAAAGACCATATAGTCATTATGCAATTCATAGTTCTGAGTATAATTTTTATAAGCTGTAGAAAAACATTAATAGAAAGTAGTTAAGACTTTAGCATTTCAACTTCCTCCCCACTTCTACAGAGTAAAGCCTAGCCTGCAAGGCCTTGTTCAGTCCCTTTTACACACTGTTTTGTTTTCCCTATAAAATTCTCCAAATAATTTAAAAGCACTCTTCCAGAAAAACACCCCCAGTGTGCTGCTACATCACATCATTCTTTCCTCCTCAGCATAAACCCAAGGACAGACTTCAAACACTGACAACACAATCTCTATGTCCCCTCATCTTAGCTTCTTTAGAGCCCTAACAAATTAACTTGTCTTTTCATTAAGACAGAAGAAATTTGGTCGAGAGACTTTCTCACCAAAGCCCCAGATTTTAAATACGCACACTGTCCTCACGATCATCATTGTGAGTCCTCCACACCAGTACTCAAGGGACACACTACAGATAAAAGACCCCACATCAAGAGATAAGGAAATCTCATTTAGATGCAGAAGTGAAATGGTAATGTTTTAAACCCAGCCTCTAACAGAAAACAACTCCCTCCAATATACTGCTTAAATTAATTTCATAACATGCTTCCCAAGAAATTAAAAGCCATCTTCCCCTGAGTAGAAACCATACTAATACCAACATCTGCACACAATTAAATTAGGTGGCCTCACTTACCAAATAAGTAGGTCCTTTTTAACCAAACCTTAATTAAATACACCTAAATTCTTCTCTCTGAGCAATTTTCAGACCTATCAACCTTAAGCAAAAGGAGCTCAATTGAGCGGTCTTTCAGATTTCAGACTCCAAGTTACAGCTTAAAAGAAAGGAGTATTGAAATATGATTTCATTAGTAACTGCCTGACAGTAATGCATTACAGGAAACACTAATTGCTTAATAACTGCTAATAAGCCACAGCTCTGAAAATATAATATATAGACTATCAGGTACGCTAAACCTGTTACATTCCTCACCAGCTCAGGCCCGTGTTTTATTTCATGATTACAGAGAGTCAAACACACAGAAACAAACCACGAGGAGACACACAGATGAGACGAGCCTTGTAAACTTACCCCTCCTGACAACTTAATCACCCTGACTTTGCTGCCGACATGGGGCCCATCACTACCACTGTTTGTCCGCTGCATGACAGTCCTTTTCACCCCCGGCTTCTGCTCCTGGGGCCTCGCGGGGACGGAGGCCACTCGAGCCGCCTGTGGCGCGGGCAGCGCCGCCGCGGCAGGTTTGCTCTGTAACACCTTCTGTGGCGCCTGAGGCTGAGCAGGAACTGTTCTAGTTTGCCTCAGCTGCTTCACTGGCTTCATCTGCTGTCCTTGGTACTGCCCGTCCCCTGCGCCCTGGGGGAAATCTGTGGGTTTGGGGTGGATGTTTGCAACTACCGCGTCTTGCTTTCTAACAAGGAGTCTGTTTTTCACGTTGTGCCTGGTCTGCAAGCCGGAGTGGGGTATGTAGGGGCTGCCGTTGGTGGGGAACTCGGAGGAGTCCTCCTCGTGCTGCATGTAGGACTGCTGGGAGCAAGGCTGCTGCTGCTGCTGCTGTGCAAGTCTCTCCAGCAACTCTCTCTTCCTGGCCCCAGCCTGCTGCTGCCGTCTCAGCTCCTTCTGCTTCAGGATCTCCTCTCTCAGGCGCTTCTGCTCTTCTATCTTCAAACGGTACAATCGAGTTTCTTCATCTTCGTCTGGATACTATAAAGGAAAAAACCAAATGAATTTATAAAATTCTAAACAGATGCCCAGCCTGGTCAAAGCAACATGGAATTGTTTCAGATGTTGTAAAGCTGTGACTCTGAAGAGCTTTTTAAATTTTCCCTGATACCAAACCAAAGCTATTAGTGGAGTGTATCTGCTGCTAAGGTTTATTTGCTATTCATTACAGACAAACAGCTCAAATCTGGTTTAGGACTTAGATACACTACTTCCTAGACAGAAAAGCTTTAATACCACTTGAGAAATCTGATCTGAATACTAAAAAAAAAAATAATAAAAAAAGTTTTACAAATTGGACCTAATTTAAAAGTTTCCAAAACCAATTAAACTATTAATATAATTCAAGATATCAAAATATGTTTCAAATAGAAGGTAACAATACAGAGGCAACCCACTGTCACACAGGTTTTATCTTGCTCTTTTCTGACAAAGTAACAAAAGGTAGGGTGGTAAATGACCTGAAAGGCCCTGATTAGAACTATTGATTTTTCTCACAGAATTTTAAGCCTGATCTCAAACTCATTTGTCACACAATAATTGGTTATAATGAACAGCACAAGTCAATCTCTCTGACCTTGAACTCATGCACTCTCTTCAGAATCAAAATGTTGCCAAATGCAGTGCTGGAATATTAATGGTATATCGAGAATGCCTTTAATATTCCAGCCCTGGGCCCCTCAAAGTACTACACACCATCAAATAACCTTTCTAAAGATTCTTCAACTCTGGCAGAACAGGTTCTTATGAAAAGCTGTATAAAAATGGACAAGAGTCAAGGAAATGCAGATTCTCATCATCCTGGAAAAGAAATCAAATGGCTGTTGCAATAAAATCGCATATATTTTTCAAAATTAGGAAGCATACTTATTATTTCTCTCTTTTTAACCATTTGAAACACCAAGTTAGACTTATAGAGAATGCTTCCAAATGGTAATGAGGACAACATTCTACTCAAGATGTATTAATCACTCCTTCCAACAGCCTCCCCAAGTAACAGTACTTTACATGCTGGTAGGTTAATGCAAAAAGAGTGTTAAAATATTTCTCAAAAACTGGGAACTTATGATGAACCTTCATGTATCTTGCATTAACCGGGTGCCAACTATTTTCAACACAACTGCCATTCTTTGAACATATGTGACCCAAATATGTTACTTGAAGGTTTGGGGTTTTTTTAATATTCAAGCACTTTTAATCCTAGTGCACTCTGGTATCCTCCTCAACCCAAGAAAAAACTCAGAACAGTTTCAGCCATAATGTTGGGCTCATGGATGTGAAAGCCCAGCAGAGCCAGGTTTGCACTCACAGCACCCAAATGCACAAATCAGGAATGCTCATTTCCTTCAGCTATAGCTGCTTCTTCCCTGTGCAGGTATTGACAGGGATTATTCTCACAGTTACCAAAAACCAGCTCATTGTCTCAAACTGGAAATCCAATTACAAGCATCTAATTAGCAGTCTAAATCGAAGCCTAAACAATGGCTAAATAAAACTAACCAAATTGCATTTTTACAATTTGTATTTATTTTTTTAAGTATGGGTCGTAGTTCAGGGATGAGATCTAATACAGTTCTTTGCATGAGAATGCTACATCTACCCAAAAGTTCTCATCTTTATCTATACTTTGTGGAACATGATGGTGGTGATGAACAATCACTGTGACAACTAAATTAGAGGTCTGTGTTGATAAATGGCACAGAAACATACTTCTACAAGAGGAAACCCTGATATTTCATCTTTTATTGACAACTGGAGATGATGGATTGTAGCAAAAAAAAAATAAAAATAGAATATGACCCTTATGAAATACAAGGAAAGATTAAGACCCTTAAGAATAGTTTGCAAAGGATGAGAAAATACATAAGCTCCATCTAGGTGGAGGATGTGCTCTTATGCTGATCCTGATGCAGTTAATAAAATTTTCAGTCATTTTCAGAGACACTAAGTATCATAATTACCGCAATTGTTCAGAGGGACAACTTGTTTCACTTAATGAATCAGTTATTTACCTGCTTTGGTTTAGACTCTAATATTTTACAATTTATCTAAACAAGCCTGATGGATACCATGAACCAAGGTACTTTTGGAAGTAGCTCTGTAAATTTTTTTTCCCTTATATTCAACTGGAACATTGCAGCACTACTCTACTACTCTAGGAGACTGCCACTTCTACCGGTGGCCTTTATTATGAGGGATTTGCCTGCTCATTTTATCACCTAACAAGTTCTGAAGGCCTTGGGAGATGTAGATCACGATGTGGTAGGCTCAGAACACCAACTCAAAGGTTACACATAGCACAGAGATGTGAGCTTTGCAGCACACTCAAATGAGTTCTGCCAGCAGACAAGGAATGAACATCCCGAGGGACTCTGACTAATATCCCTGCAACAGCCCTTGGACAGACACACTCATTCCAACTATGCCAGAATTAAACACAGAAAGATGAATGACAATATTTTGTCAGACTGACTGACAAAATATTACCAACACACATGCAGTTCAAAGAATGCTTAGTAGAATATATAGGCAGCTTGATCCCAAATATAATCCAAAACCTTCCTTTCTGGAACTTAACTCAGGAAATTAGTAATGATCCTAGGAAGTCAATCCCTTCTTAAAGGTTAAAATCAAGCATCAAGAGCCCTGAGGTTATATGACAACTGCAGATCAGTCTCTTAACAGGCTAGAGGTAAACCTAAATCCTTCAAAGGCAAGTTAGTACTATGGTTAAATTCTAAACAAAATACCCTTGCAGCTAGAGGAAAATAATATAAAGGCCCTCTGATGATTAACAAAATATCTCCATCAGAAGTCAGGTTTAACTGAATTTAGTTGTATAATGGCCCAACAATACAGACTGAGAAAGAAAGCAAAATCATTATCAGAATGGAAACAGGGGCAGTTAAATCCCCTTCTCCTCAGCTTTAAGAGCACCTTATATAAACCACTCCAGAGAGTAGGGGCATGTATGTGATATGTAGTACATACAGATGACATAGAGTAGTACATACAGATGACCTATAATGTGTAATAAGGACATTTGGCATATGGAACAAGCAAGACAGGGTCAAGACAAACACAGGACACAATACCTATTGCTAATGATTTCTATCCCATTAGTTTAGTAAGTCCAGTATAGATTTCTACAATAAACAACAGCACTGCCAAGGAGAAAAAGGCCAGGTTAGCAAGCATTTTGCCCAGAGAATCAACTGGGAAAAATTACACATCCTTCAAAGTTCAAACCATTCTCATTTTCATGTTCAGTGTCTGGAAGCAACATTATCTGTAGGTGAAAAAGCAGAAAAACGTGGAGCAGCCTTTTCCCTAGATAAATTATTAAGCTTCACATGTTTTGGGTAGAAAACTCCCCAACATGAAGAAATGGTACATTGTACAGGTACATGCCACCTCCTTTTACAGGAGGCTGCCGAGTACGAAAGGCCAGACACACACTTGGTTTTGGAGGAGAGGGTTTTTTCTGCCAGGTTTTGGCTTTTTTTTCAAGTGGAAATTCTCATCCATCTTTGTACAGCTTTAACACAATGCATTTCACTGATGTTTGAAGGGAGACTGAGCCTTAGCTGTAGGTTTTTCTTCTGCCTTAAGGTCCAAGGCAGTTTTGATGGAAAACACCAAAAGTAAACATTACAGCCTGCTTTCCTAAATCTAGCTGAAGAGCACCAGCAAGAGAAGCAGCAGTCCCACATCCTTCCTCTGGGGAATCAAGAATGGCACTGTTGACTTAGGAAAAGACAGCAAGGACACACTCTAAATCAAGGGATTAAGCTTTCTACTGAAATTTAAGTCCTAGTACCAGTAGCTTGCTTTTCATGTAGTGCATTAAAAAGAAATAAACAAACCCATTCCTTTTCAGGATCAGTTGTCAATTAATAGAACCAAATGCTGAGTCATAAGAACCAGACACTGTTAATGTTCTGGTTGGCTCCCAAGGAACAAAAAAGAAATCATGCAACCAGAATCACTTATGTGTCTCAGTAAAATGGGTGCAAGAACAGAGAAATCCAAATGGTTTGATCTGTGGCATAAACACAGATCTTTTCAGCAAGCTTGTCTTTATTTTCGTAAGCTGTAACATTAAAACATAAGAGGCTAGAATAATTTGTCTAGAGATTTCAATGACAAAATGATCTTTCAGACTGAGGATATACAATTTAAGTCCTGGAGAGTAAAAGGTATTCTGAACAGGCATTTAAGGTCAGTATTTTGCAGCCTCACAGGAACAGGAACACAAGCATTCCATTAATATACAGTTTTTAATATTCTAATCACTCATGTTGCAACCCTTTCAAATATCTATATTTAGGGTGAGCAAAACCTCTAACAGCCAATATTGTTATTTTTTGGTGCTTCCTAATGATAGGCCCCTCATAAATACAGCCACTGATTCTTTAGAAATAAAGATGCAAAGAAAAGTCTTAATTTTCCAGTTGAAGACACTTGCAAAATAACCTGCCCAATTCAGTTATGTGCCATACAGCTAGAAAAGGTGACAGAACTTAACTCTTTCTCATCATCATCAAAAGCAAAAGAATAGGATGAAGTCAGCTAATTACAAGAAAAACACGCCAAAAAGACTGCAAAACATACAATCTGCCCCAGGAGAGATATGTAGCAACCCACATTACAAAAACAGTGAAGAATATGACTAAATGATTGTAAATGAACATTTGTAGTGCAGCATTCCCATCTGTAAGAGTGACAATAAGCAGCAGTAGTGAACAAGACCACTGCAGGGGCACAGCAGAAATGGGACAACTGCTACTACACTGTTTGCAGCACCAGGCTCTGCTCCAGGTGGGCTTTGGAAGGAGGTTTTGTGTGCACACAGTCACATTCTCCTGCTTGCCAAATGTATCTACAAGGGCTATTAGGAGACTTCATTTTTTTTTCCAAGACAACCATGGCTTTTTATCCTGTTTTTCAAAAACCTGCATAAAACATGTATCAGATTTTTTCAATCACAGTTTTGACAGGGAAATAAAAAGAAAGCTTTATTTGTGATACACCAAGAATTTAGGTAAGATTGGTTGGTTTCATAACCACAGGCTAGAGTTTGTTTAAAATGTAAAATGAAGACAACAAAATGACTGCTATGGGGTTGTCTGTTTGTTAGTTTTTATTTAGTTTGCTAGTTTGTTTGTAGTTTGTTATTTTTAGTTTTCTAATTTGCTTAATTAAAAGACATTTAAAAATATTCTTGTATTTTTCTGAATGCTACCAGAGATACCTTGGAACTAATGCCTTAATTTTTACATGACTACACTACAGAATAACTTCAAGATGTTTTACATAAGGAGGCCTGTGGCTTATTTTTCAAGACTTACCTTACTAATGGCCTGAAAAACAAGGCTTCTCTATGAGGCACTGCATTTTCTGTGACTGAGATTATTCCAAGAGACTCAATTGAGGAGTAAGAGATTACTTAAATATATTTTCCAAAAAAGGTAAAAATTGAAAGCTAAAAAAAGGATTTTTTTTTTTTTCCATTGAAAAGCAAGTGCACAGGAGGTCAAACACTAATAGCTTTGGGTTTCTTTTGTGCCTCATTTGTGGAAATTAGTTATGACCATCCCTAATTCAAGAACAAGATGAAAAGCTAATCATGAGCAGCTTAAAAGGAAGACAGCATTATCACAATTAAAGCTTTCCATAGTTGTTGAAGAAAACCTGGTCCTTGAGACAAGATTCATGGTTAACTAAAACTATAAAGATTTACAGTTATTCACAGAATAGCCTGAAAAAGCACACAGGGTGCATTTAGCCATCATGCTCAGGATCAAGAGCTCCATCAGTCCAATCCTACCCACTCTCTCAAAGACAAAGAGCTCATGGAGAGTCTTCTCTAGCTTCCAGGAGATCTGTGCAGGGAAATGGTCATCTGTTCACACAACATGATCCAGTGGAGCTGAAAACACCGGCATCTGATTTTTTTCAACTGTGCAGAGTACCAGCAGGGCAAACAGCATCACTTTCTCCAAAATATAAGACTTAAAAGCATCTCCTCTTTTCCCTTACATGAAAAGGTTTCATAAAGAAGAGATTTTCTTTCTCAAGAGCTCCACAGACAGCACAGCTATGATCTCCTGCATGAATGCTCAAGGCCTAGTAGAGACTGAACAGCCTAAAGGAAAACAGCATGAGGAAGATAGCTCTCCAAATAGCCTTTTTTTTCCTTTGAGCTATACAGCATCATACAAAATGACAGAGAAGAAGCTTTCAAACTTAGAAAAATATGATGACCTGAAAATAAATTATAATTCCCAAAGACAAAAATGGGCGAAATGAGTATTTGAGGAACTTGTATCACTGGTCACCTTTACTCAAATTCTGTCTTTTCCTAGTAGAAATTACTCTTCCTCTTGAAAAACAAATTCACCATAGCCTTGCCAACCTTCCAGACCTTTTATTTCAATGGAGAAAATTTCTGCCGTTGCGATAAAAGAGAAAAGTGCAATTCAGAAGGGAGGCCTCTAGTGGCACCAAAAAAATACTTTGTGGATAATACAGTAAGTGTTGCTTTCAGTTCATAAATCAGACTAGAAAAGTTTTTTAGAGGTGGAAGCTTTGTTTCTTGTTTGGTTTTTGGTCTTCTGTTAAATAAAAAAAAAAAATAAAAATCCCTTACCTCTGGTTCAGATTTTCCTTCTGATTTTGCCTGGCCCACTGGAGTGATTGCTTTAGCTTTCATCTCAGGCCTTCCCTGGGAGTTGCCACCACCAGTGACAGACTTGGTGGCAGACATGGTGCTGGTAATGGGTTTGACCTGAGCAGCTGGGGTGGAGTTTCGCCTGTTGTTGCTCATCTCCATGGCGTGGGACGGGGCTATCGGCAACTCGCGCAAGTTGCTGTTCCTGGGAGCAGTCGACTGGAGCTGCTGATTCGAACGCTTGACAATATTCTGTGATGGGGTACTCTGAAAAGCAGAAAGGAAAAAGACTGCTGACTTCCATCACCAACCAGGCTGAAGTGGTTCTGGTTTCACATTTTCCTGATTTAGTTCAGTTTGGGAAAACGAGCTTTGTGAAGAGGCACAATATTTTTAATGTCATAAAATAAATACAAAAAAAAGAACATCTTAATAACTTTTATTTCAAATTAAAAGTGAATGTTTATCTCACTTGTTTAACACCATTCCCAGAAATTGGATTCACTGTGTGATTTCCTTTCCCAATCAAAGCAATTATGCTAAACTATAGTTACATTGTCTTGAGCACCGCTCCAAGCTGCTGTGCTACCCAACCTACCAAGCAGCAGAATACGCTGCATTGGAGGAAACTCACAAGACAGGAGAAGCACTATCTCAACCAGAAAACTGATCAGCAGGGGTACAGAGAATCCTCCAAATCAAGAGAGTGTCACAGAATTGGACTCCCACAGAATCACAGACTAGAAGCAGTTATAAAGCAAATCTGTCATCTTTCACAACCCATTCATTGCTGGTTCTTGGGCAACTGCAACATCTCCTACAGGACCCAAACCAAAAAGAACACTAAAGACCAGAGGGGAAAGAAAGATGCACATAATATTTTTCAATGTAGATTATAAAATGATCAAGGCAGAAAATGAGCAAGAGATGGTAAAAGTAGGGGAAAGAGCAGGAAGGGAATAAATAAAACTGAAAACCCACGCTGGTGAGTTTTGAAACCTGTGCTTACATGCCTGGTACTCATGCAGGACGCTGATGTACATGGTACTTACATGCCTTGGCTTCATTGGACCCTGTCGTGGCTGACACTGCATCCTGTTATTATTTGGCTGCTGCTGTGTGGCTTGCATGTGAGGCCTGAACTGTGGCTGGCTCATGGGCATCAAGGGCTGTGGAGGCCCTTGCAGATGGTGATGCTGCTGCGGCTGCTGGTGATGGTGCTGCTGTTGCTGCTGGTGATGGTGCTGCTGAGGCTGAGGTGGTGGCTGAGGCTGTAATGGAGGATGCATGGGACCCTTCACATGAAAAAAAAATAGTTTAGTTTCAAAGTAATAAACTCCTGGAAAAGCAGCTCCAGCTCCTGAGTTCCTACAACTGTTAGCAGCTATGAACCAGGTTAAACTAAAATCATACAGAGGAAAAAACAGACCGACAGAAGCTTACGCTTAAACCTGTGTAAGCTGACGTAAAAAAAACCAGAGGAATTCAAGAGATCGTGTCCCGCAGAGCGTTTTCTAATGACGCTCATCCCAATGACGCTCATCCCGGCCCTCCGCACATCCCCGGAGCGCTGCCCCGCGGCCGAGGCCGCTGCCGGCAGAGGGCGCTGCCGCCCCGCGCGCTCCCGGCCCCGAGCGGACTCGGAGCCATCACTCCCCGGGCACGGCCGTGACGGCACCGCCGGGCCGTGCCCCTCGGAGCCGCCATTCGGCCCGTACCTGCATGCTGGGCTGCGTGTGCGGGGACAGGAAGGGCTGTCCCGGCGCCTGCAGGAACTGCTGCCGCGGGGGGATGAAGGGCCGCGGGGTGGCCGAGCCCGGCTGGTTGAAGTGCAGGATCCCCACGGGGCCCTGGGGCTG
Organism: Parus major; assembly: GCF_001522545.3. Taxonomy (NCBI): domain Eukaryota; kingdom Metazoa; phylum Chordata; class Aves; order Passeriformes; family Paridae; genus Parus; species Parus major. The sequence goes on along the minus strand of NC_031769.1, from coordinate 7,770,583 downwards.
CATGCTGGGCCGCACCGGCCGCTCCCGGGGATACACCGGCTGCTGTCCCTGCTGGCTAAAGGCGGGCCCGGGAGGGCTGAACGGCATCGGGCTCTGCGTGGGAACGGGATGGGCGCTGTTTAGAAGCGGGGGAGGCGGTGGCGGTGGGGGGCTCCGCTGCTCAAACAAGGGATGACCTGGGAACCTCGGATCTGTGAGAACGAGAGAATTGATTAAATGACAGCCTCCCCGGAACACGAACACATTTCAGAAACATAAAGCTCTCGTCTGTTTCGGAAAGTAACCTGAAATTTGCAGAGTGCAAAACTGTATGGGATGTTTTAATTATAAGAGCTACCCTCGAGGTTATGTTTCTCTTGTTCCTGTCATTTGTGTGTAAAAGGAATTGATCCTTGAAAGACCAGCACAACTTGTTCTTTGCTGGAATCAGCAATGCCTTTTAGAAATTCTACTTTAATAAAATCAATGAAGGATTCCAGCGATTATAGTTTAAACCACAGAAGAACTCAAAGCATTGGCACCATTTGCTGACCAGATATTTAGCACATTTTTACATATTATACAAGTATATTATGTATTATATATATTACATAGTATTTCATATATACACATATGGTATAAATATAAACATGCACTTACCCTCTCTTTTGTTTGCTAGGCTGTATCATTTTATCTAACCTTACAAATTTCTTGCACTACACACAGCCCAGGGAGTTTAAAGAGTTACAAGAGGAAACCCAAGCATATGGAAAGTACTTGTTATCCAAAATACAACAAAGCACAACAACTTCATTGCAACAATCACTTAGATATTATTTTTGTGTCCATATAAATATCTGGATTCATGGCAGTTACAGGTGAAGACATATTAAAAAAAACATGTTAAAATCCACATCAAAAGAAGTAAAAATATACACTAGACAAACACAATATCAGTATCCAGGCATGTACCAGCCTGGCTACATGAGATGGGATGTTCCAGCCCTCAGGTTCTTCTGAACACTTCATGTTATGGGATACGTAGCCACAGTGCAGAGTCACTTTACAAAAGGAGGGTGTTAATTGTTAATGGGACTGAAAATGCTCACCTGCTATGAAGAAAGGATCTCTATCCTGAGGAGGTGGAGGAGGGAGTGGTGGAGGTGGTGGGGGTGGCCCTCTCCACTGGTCCTGGATTGGCAGCCTCGGGGCTTGGGAGAAGTTGGTAGGAACTGGTCCAGGCGTATGCTGCTGGAAGTCTGGAGGGCCCTATTTAATAAGGCAGAATTAAAATTAGGGCTACCATACAGAAATTTATGTATTGTCTGCTGTAACTTTTTTCTCTTAAAAATACAATTGCTGTACGAATTATCTCCTATCACCTGCACAAACTGACAGCCCTTACTGAGTCATTCCTCCACAATGGAAGATATATTAAACCCGAGTACAGTATCTTGAAATGAATTCACAATGTTTTAATAATCACTAGCACCACAGGAATGCCATTTCTTCTCAAGCTTATTGAAATCCATGCAATTATTGACCTTCTTTCCCATTAATCCAAAAAAATCTGAATGTCTACTTTAGAAGACATTCCTGACATTTATCTTCATAAACCGTACTATTCTTCATCATCAATTTAGCACAATGTAAGCTACAGAAGGGAGCAGCTTTACTTAAAAAAAAAAAA
>NC_031769.1:7711809-7768892 GCF_001522545.3 Parus major | reverse complement strand
AAGGACAATTTATGGCATCCAGAAAATTAAAGAAATCATCTTTCTAAAAGAATTAAGATGAGTGTCACATTTCTGTCTATTCACAGTTTAGCATCTGAAGCATTATAAGAAAGAGTACAAAATTTTCTTTCCTCCAGTAAGGCATTTTTTAAATGCCTTTGCATATTGCAGGAAGCAGTATGTTAATACAAAAGCAGAACTCTGCAGAAGACACATTTAATTGAGTAATTCACACCAGGTTTTTTTTTTCTTTTAAATCAAAAGTTGACAAAACACACTGGCAACCTCTAATACACAGAGTAAGCTTTGCTTCACATAAATTATATTCTCAACCATTTCCATATTATGTGAGTAAATCAATTAAGTAATGAAAATAATCTGTGAATATCCTTGCTTTCCTCTTTATAAAGATTCTGAAATCAGTGGTGGGATCTGTTCTGTCTACATGTGATACTCACCTTTAAGCTTAAAACTTGCATTGCTGAAGACAAGCTTTTTGAAACAGATTTCAGACCAAAAACTCCCTGCTAGACTGAAGTATTCTCAACAGGAAAGGGCCAAAGAACTATGCTGCAGTAGCTTATCTTTTATATCTTGAGCTGCCCTCACCAAGGGTATGCACAGTCTCACCCCATCATATTTGTACTGCACGAAGACTGGAATTTTAGGATAAGAATTTCTCACACAGCAACAATGGCCCTGGAGCACGCTCACTATCAAAGCAGCACAAGACAGAACTGCTTTACAGCCTTCTACCAGCACAATACAACTGGGATTGGCAAGGCTTAAACAAGTAGACGAGAGGCACCAAGGATCAGATACATTATTAAATCTGTGGCCTTCCTGAAACACCTGAATGGGGATATGTGAGATACTAAGACCTCTTATTTGGGACCAAGACTGTGACTACTTATTTTATGTCATTATACAGCCATCAACTGTAAATATATTATTATTCCTAGAGATTAAAGAGTCTATATCCCCTTCCAGTGCTTCCAGTTCAGTCTCCTGTGGGTATTTCATTTAGTGAAAAGACATTATATTACACTCAAGCATGACAGTCCTCATAACATACACACTGTTAGTAGGAGGAGCTATAGGCTTCTGCAGGTGAACAGTTACAACACACAATGTTCCTGCCACCTTGGAACTGACTACTGCCTTTGAATTTCACAGTCTATCTGCAAACAACGGCAGCCGGAGCAAGAGGGAGCTGTTTGGGATGCAAAAAGTGACACTTATTTGTTCCATAAAAACCTTTTCAGGTTTAGCTGAACAAGGATGTTCAACTGCATTGCCCTTCCCTTGTGTTGAGCAGGACAGCACTGGCTGTCTGCCAAAAGATGCCAAAACTGAAGACAAACCTTGAGGATCCTGACCCTTCTCTCCCAAAATGTACCTCCAGCATCGCTGCACATACGGGCTGCCAGAGCTACTTCCAAACTAAGGTCAGATGAATTCCCTCCTCTTGGAAGACTTGGTGATAAAAGCCTATTTCTCAAAGTATTGGTCTTACAGCAATCCCAGGGAATACACAGCCCTTCCACATCCTTGAGGAAGGCACCCAGCAAACCAACTCATTTTCAGCTATTTAGTTATTAGTTTACCAGTGGATAATGCATAAGGTCATTGCAACAGGAGCATGGGAGAATCCAGTTCAACAGGGCAGTTGCACACAAGATGGTTTTAATCTCGTATCTGATTTACAGCACATAGTCATCTTGCATCTTGGGACAGGACATGGTCTTGACACCCTTTTCAGGAGCTCTCAAATTTCTCATTCTATTCCTTCGACATACGCCTACACTTATTTTAGTCATTTGTAAAATAGCCAGCGAAAAACAAATTACGTGGAAACTTACTGAAACCTGGGCTAATAAATCTTAAGTGTCACATATCTGCCACCCGAGCTGAAGAACTGGCAGCAGCAATGATCTGTCTGGGCTTGGTTCCAAGCACCAAATGGCAGCGCCGTGATCACAATCTCCTCTACCTGTTTCTTCCAAACTCCACTATTCTGCCCTGGACGAGGTAACACATCCTGATCAGTCTCTCCCCTCACTCCCAAACTTCAGTTTTAGTGCAAGGCTGAAAGGCAACAGGCTTAGGCTACAAAATAAGGAAGCAGCCATCTCAGGTTCTCAACTATATATGTAACCTGGTCTCAAGCATCTTCTTCAATATTACTTCCTTGCCCAATTTGCCTTTTTGCTCTCCTGGTTCTGCTCACTCCTTCAGATACATTTTCTCATCCCCATCATGTCTTTCCCTCTGCCCACTGGTTCCTAATCCCAGCATGGATCCAGCTTCCTGACTCTAAACTAGTGGTCTTGTGGCAGCTGGTCAAGAGCTCCTACATTCCCCACTCAGCCCCTGATTTCCTTAAACCAGGCCATCTCCCCTCTTTTTCCTGCCAGGGAAGCAGCAGACACAGGTTGAAAAAAATCCAGTACGTTCATTTTAAATAAACAATTTTTTGTACCAGCCTTCCCTCTCCTGCCAACCTGTACTCTCATTATTATGCCCAGATTTATCTCCTCCTAAGGCAGCCCTGAATTGCAAATGCATGGAAAGTCCTGTTGAATTTCACACAGCCCTTATGTACTGAAACATCCTCAGTGCAGCCAAACTCAATTTTCTTCCTTGGAAACTGAGCAATAATAAAACATTTCTAAATAACTCAGTTGGGCACAAGAGTATTTTTCTACTGTTTCAGTCTTGGAATTAAAGTATTTGGAAAATTTCAACCAAAAGGATTCAAAATAAGGCCAGCAACCAGCACAACATCTTTAGGCCACACACTCAGAGCAGCTTTACATTTCCCACCATAAAGAAACAAACCTTTATGAAATAAGCTTTAGTAAGGTTTAGAACTGAGTAATACAAGGTCATCCTAGATCTAAGAAAGCTCATACTTTAAAAAAAAAATAATTATAGTTTATTTACAAAAAAAAACCACCAAAAAAACATGAACCAATAACCAGCAAGACATTTTAATGTTAAAAATAGTAGGAATGCTAATTTCAGCTCAGTGCAAACTTCTGTACCAAAAGTGTTCATCCATCTTAAGAATCAAAACATCTAGTGTCCTCTAAATATCAGCATTGATTTAATACAAAGTAACAGGTATCTGACTGTTACACAAAAGCTGGTGTCAAAAAATCCCAATGAATGCCAACTAAGATACATTAAAATTCTTTTTTCTCTGCTTAGTAGTATGTGTCATGAAAGTACATGCTGTGACAAGTTTGGGTCAGAACTCTTAGAACAGTCAAAAAAAGATCAAGAGGGGAATATCTGAAGTCTGGAACTTTTCCTACAGGCCTCTCTTTCTTCCATCCCTAGTAGTTAAGAACTCTGGGGTTTTTTCCATTTTTTAAGATTCCAGATTCACTAACAAATACCTACCTATTTGATTGCTGAGCAGATTTTAACTTTATGCATATGACATTTTGAAAAACTACTAAATTATGACTGATCACATTTCTTGGCTGATAACCAAAGGCCAATCATGCAAAATTAATTGCAAAGACATTTGTTATTTGCTGAAAAATGAATTACCAATGTTTGCATCTAAAAAAAAAAAAAAAATTAACTTCTTTTCCTTCTTACAGTCATGAGAGACTGACCTCCATTTCTTTCCTAAACCAGCTTTGCTTCTATATCCCTAAAGATAAAACTTCTGTCCTAAATAACAGTAAAGCAGGGAGAAGGAAGCATTTATTTTCATATTTTACATTGCTGAGATGATTCTTCTGAAAAAACTTCCAGAATAATTCCAATTGTGTAACTGATTCATATCACACACTACATTGTGAAACTAAAACTCTAACATTCAACTACTTCCAGACACACATGAACTTTTCTAAAGAAAGAAAATATGTAAACTATGATGGTTATTTTCTTAAATTATGAGGTCTTTTTCTATTATTCTCTAATGACATTACTTTTTTTTCAATACAAATACAACTGTATTACCACTTTAACTTTTATTTACTCCAAATTCTAATTGTCCTAAAACCAGCAGAAAGTAATATAACAGTTTTCCATTGCTTAAAGGTTTTGAGAGTGGGCTTGTTTTTTTAGTGTGGGGTTTTTGTTTTTTTTTTGGGTTTTTTTTTGTGCTTAACAGTAGTTAAACTACAATTTTAGTAGTGGATTATTTTACCATTAATGTTAAACTCTACATTCTGCAAGTATTTGTTGCTAATAACCCCCAAGTGCCCTCTGGTATTTGGTAGAAAAGACCACTCAGAGCTATTTAACTTCAAAAATTAATGAAGAGCAGGTGCAAAAGCCAGGTTTCATAATGGTCTATTTTTGATAAAATAAGCATACTGTAACATAGATGCATAATAAATCTTTATATGCACAGTAGTTACTCCCATTTTTCATGGTTTTGCTATCCGGACAGTTTCAAATTACACCCAACTATTCAGTACACACATAAGCTAAGAGTGACTGCAAAAACATTTTAACTATTACTTCACCATTATTAAATCTTTCAGGAAACCTCTTTATTCAGTGTTCAGAACACCTATATTCAAGCTAACAGGCTCCAACCTAACAAAATAACATTGTAAAGTCATACAATCAGCCATGGCTCCAAGGTTCTACATCTCAGTCCAACACGGGAGCCAACTCTAACACTGAGGGAAAGGACAAAAAATGTAAAGTGCCTTCCCAGTGAGATGCCACAAGGTTGGTTCACATTCATACAGAAACAGGTACCATGACAGCTACCAGAATTCCCATAAGAATGACCCAGCACACATCTGTATCTTTTCCCATCTTTAAGGAAAGCTCTGAACTCCATAATTAAATTTATCCTTGTAAAATTTTATTTTGAAAATTTAATAAGGAAAAAAGGTGGTGCATAAGAATACAAGATTTGAGGTCTAGAAGGAAATGATACTGGAAATAGGATTCTGTGTGGATTTCTTAGGAGAACACAATCACAGACTTTTCAGAAATACTTCAAAGGAGAAGATAAAACCACAATGAACTGCTACTGACAGGTATTTTGTCTTAAATCTTTGATTTTGTGATCTTTACTGTTACCAAAAACGTAACAGTAACTCTTCCTCCCACACACAGTAATTTACTGCACTTCAGACTGACATTTTCATACAATTCTGAATAACTGCAGGTTATACAATTTCCCATTTTACTAACTTCAATTACTCAGTAGAGCTAAGGCCTAACCTACACCTTATCAATCACTTTGGAAAAAAAAAGGCAATGCAAACTTGTGTCTACAATTCATTAGAGTTGTGAATAGCTCATTGAACATGACTTTCACACACTCATGCAATCCCACCTCCTGAAAGAACACGAGATAAGGTTACTTTAATCCTTTCAAAGAACTGCACTATTTTGCCCTCCTTTTATCCCTTTAAATATCCTTCCTAGTTAAGAAATTAACATTTTCTCTCATACAATTCTTACACAAATTGTACTTTTACTTTTCTGCATCTCTTGTTAATTACATGATGTTATCTCCAGTAATCTATTCATGAAGCACAGATAACTTTGGTTACCAATAAAAGGGAAAACTTAGCATAAATTGCTTAGCACAAAGTTAATCTTATAAAGCAAGGAATAAAGAGGATCTAACAGCTATTATATGATTTATCAGCTTCTCTAAAAGGGTCACTCCACTTTTTTCATGAGACTAATTAAATACCTTAACAATGTCATTGAAACTTCATGAATCTTTCAATAAAACACACCCTGCCTGTACAACATGTTTTCATTTATTAATCTCACTTAAAATGCAAAGAGCTAGGAAAACCCCATTGACAGTTAAGCAGGGCCACTCAGTTAATTCTTCTTATATGGTTTAAATGCAAAGAATAATGACCACTATAACCTATGACAATTAAAACTATAGCCATCTGTCACAAGATGTTAATCCTCTTATTTCAGCAGCCCCCAGATTTTTTGAAAAGCTCTCCTAAACTGCCTACCTTCTGTGCAAAGAAGTGACTTTTCATCTTCCTGTGTAGGAAACCCTGCTCATGTATCTTGGACATGGTTCAAAAATTTACAAGTAGGAATATGTATCCATATCTTCCACAAAATATGGGTCCTCAAGTTTAACAGTCCTTTCTTTTAGTTTGCACAGCATACAGAAAGGAATGACTCATGGAAATTTTTTACTATAAAATTAATTTTGATACTTTTAAAATACAGTTTCAATGACTCAGTATTGTTTCTCTGATGTCTATGACAATCACATAAGTCCATTAAGGCAAACTAAAACTTAGCAAGCACCATGGTTTTCTCAAAAGATTTAGGATAAGATCACCTAATATAAAAGACACCTTGAATTCGTGGACAATCACGGACAAAAAAGTTCAGTGCCCATAAAAGTCCAGACAAGAGTTTTATGTTACCCATATTTGAGTCTTTCCAAAGTTTCTGGAATGTATTTTCTGGGGGTAAATGTAGAAATAGCCAATCACTGGTTAAGGTCCGTGGACTGCTCAGATCCTGGCACTATAGGCTGAGTCAAAGAGAACAGGTTAGTATTTTCAACTGAGCTGAAAGTAATTTTTAGTATTAAAATGTACCACACAACTTGGACAAGATCCTCTTTGATACTACATAACTCCAAGAGATAAGAAAGTGTGTTGGGAGGCTTAGTACAGGTCATCTGTAAGAGAAATCACCAATACCCTACTTCACTGTTTAGGGCCTCAAAATCAGAATTCAGCCAACATGGTAAACCAGTACAAGCAAGGAAAGAAAGGCCCTTGTTATCCTCTGTTATTTAAACCACCTAATGATCAAATAGCTAAAATAAGTAACACAGGCAATACAGAAAGAGATGGGTATTCCCAGCAGGCTGACAATCTCAAACAGTTCAGGAGACTAAAGCTAGAAATTAGAAATACTGTATACTACAAGTGTCCCTTTTCAGCAAGTTTCAGGGCATCCCCACAATACATTCAGCAGTACCAGATTCATATTGCAAATGGGGACAAAAACACTTCCAACTTCAGTGTGTTTCTAAGAGAAGCAGCAAAGCAGACAGACTGAAGCACTTCTCCACAGGACAAGTGCTTCAGTCTCATTAATGAAATACAGACATAGAAAATGTACTGGTAACTAGATCCCAACTCCAGACTTAAATTCCTAATTTAAAATGCTGAATCTGTGAAAATACTACACACTCCTATCCATCTATTTTGTATGGATGAAGGAAAAGTGCCTCCAGCAGAGACAGGCCATAATGAAAACAGTGTGACAAGACAAGCTGTTGCCACTTGCAAAAACTGGAGGAAGAATAAACCCAAACTTCTCAAACCACAAACCTAAGGAATTTCTTTAACACTAAATTCTAGAACTGGAGATTCAGTTTCACTTCCAAGCTTAAAGTTGCAATTACAATTTATTTACAATCTGAGAACCTCAATGTGACCTGGGGATGATGCTTCTCCCTTTAACAAAAAGTGATCAGATTGTTACAAAAAAAAAGTCAAGAAGCAGCCAGCTTTAATAGAAAACAAACATGAGAATTGCTGCTAACCTGGACTTGGAAAGGGACCTGATTATTTATAAAATAAATCAAATTACTGAATTGATATTTTTAGTTCTGTTAGGAAATCTCATTTTTGAGGTGTTCTGCATGTTTCTGACCTTACAAACACACTGATGTGAGAACTGTATATGCTCAGAGTTCCCAATATGCGTGCAGATACTATTCATGCATTGGGTAAGAAAACCTGAATATTTTAATCATTTTTCAGTATCTCACAGTCAACCCAAAATTTTGAATTGCCTTGAATTCTGAATTGCCTTATTTTAGTGTAACAGTAGTGACTTACTGCTTTATAATAAAATTAAGCATTTTCACTTTCACATTCCAAAGAATTAGCAAAAACTGAAGACACAGAAGGTGAACAAATACCAGTTAATAGATTTACTCTTTTTCATATTGTGATGACACAAATGTTCCGAGTTATCTTTTAAAAGGACATTTTCCCATCTCAGTGAAATAGCTTAAGATAACCCTACTATCATCTAATACTCTCTAGTATTATAATAGATAATGTTAGTTCTCTATTCAGTGTTTAAGCTCTAGATTACTCTTACTGTATTGTACTCAGCAGACTGTATATTTTAATTGGATTTCTTTACAAGTCTTGATTTCTGCAAAGTACCTCTTAAACAGTGCTTAAATAATGGCAAAAACAGCATATGCATAATAATCTGCCCCTCTTTGCATTGATAAAAATAAGTGTTTTGCTTACAATGGCTTTTTAAAAGCTTCACATTTCATTCATAGAAAACCCGAAGTACAACCTACATATCTAGAGAAACCAAAACTTTTTTCCTGTGAGGGTGCTCTAGCACTTGCATCATCCTTGGAGATATTCAAAAGCCATCCACACGTGGTCCTGGGCAACTGGCTTCAGGTGGCCCTGCTGGAGCAGAGGGATGGACCAGGTGATCTCCAGAGCCATTCTGTGATTCTGTGTTTAGCAGGTACTGAAGCTGAGCTTGGAAAAAACCTACCATCATTTTCACAAGACAAAAAAAAATCTACAATACTGGTTTTTCTTGGCTGTGCTAAACAGCAATCACCTAACAGAAAGATAAATGACAGTAACTATAAAATATAAATGCACAAGTTTTTCTGCTCCATTTTACTGTCTGCAAAGCACGTGCACACTGGAGCCAACATGACAAGTTAAAGGGTTACTGCATTTAGAAACCAGCTATTTCTCTCTTATTTAATAGCTGTTACCATCATGTTTAGCTGCTGCTGCTCCTCCTGCAGATGGGAATTCATTGATATGATTAAATTTGATGGTATGATAATGTATGGTAATCGTGATTAATCAGAAGCCCACTAGCAAATGGAGGATGTTGGGTATTATGTCACCTGCATTTTAAACTGCATTCCCTCTATGGCAGCCTGACAATATTTGACAGCTGGAGCGATCTCATGCTGCATTTGCTTGCTACTACTTATAGATCTGATAAGAGAAAGTGCCCATCATTCCTTCACTATCTTAAGTGTTGTAATTACAGAGCTTTGCAGTCAAGTTGTGAAAACGGTACCTGTTAAAAACCAAAGCCTTTTGCTAGCTGCTGAACAAGCTCTGTCTCACATCTGCAAGGGCTATAATCTGAAAGAAATGTAATTTGATGCAGCAGCCTCATTCAAACATGATTTGCATGAAATGCTGTGTAAAGCAGTATCCAAGAAATGTCAATCAGCACCACCTGATACCATCCATGTATTCTGTTAAATGAAAACAAAATGCTTTCTACACTACCTGTGATCTGCCACTACTACACAGTGATAGAGGGAAAATTTCATTTACTGTTTAACTCATGATAGTGAAGCCATAGCTAAAGCAAAATAATTGTGAGGAAGTAAGAGAATCATTTTCCCAAGTGGCTTTTTATTTCCATTAACCGTTTGTCTCCTACATGCCTGCCACTGCAAACATGTACAGGTTACTATGTATCAGTTTAAAATGACTGCCTGTGGTCAGATGCAGGACTATTTATAATTTGTCCTTACTATGAGTACTACAGAATATGAGCCCACATTAATAACAATTGCTAAAAAACTCTTACATGTAGCAATTTATGATTGAATTTGAAACAATGGGGGGGAAAAAATCCTCCCTATTTGCATTTCCCACAAAACAGAGCAAACACTTTTACAAGGAATTTTGTTTTCAAAAGCACTGCAAATTTCTGCCTCTACATCCTGTAAAAACTGGTGCAGCCACAGACCCAGGCCCACTGTAATACCATTAAGCCAACCCATGACGATAAAATAATTGTGGGGTGATCCATGTCAGTCCAGAGATCACCCAGGAAAAAAAAAGTAAGCTGTATTCTAATGTGTCTTTTATAATAAGTTTGTATAGCACTAATACATTGCTTTTTTAAAAGAAATCTTTCAAGCAATTGACCATGAAGGACAGCAACTTCTGTTCTGAGCAATGACTGGTCACTTGTTTAAAAACCTCTCACAGGTTAAATAATAAAGAAGTATTTAAAACCAGTGTCTGGAACACAACACTCAATAGATCAGAAATCAAACTACTGTTTCCAGAAATGGTGGGAAAACGAATCAAAATCGATCAACTGCCTTTCACAGCATCCATTTGAGACACCACCTGATGTGCTGGAGATCAAGTGGAAGAATGCTGAATGAGAACACAAAGTTGACTGAGGTTTTTGCTGTTTAAGGAAAAAAATATGTATTCTTTGAAATAAAGATTATTTTAAAATTAAGTTCTAAGTTCCAAAAACAAATAATGCCACAATCCCCTGGGAATAAAAAAGACATACAACATAGACTATTCACAAGGGCCTGAGGATAAGTCACCCTAATCAGGTCCTACAAATACTAAATAAAACAAAATTTATGTCTTACAATTCATCTTCTTCAGACATGAATCCAACAGTTGTCTGAAAGACATCCACCTAGTGCACTAGTGTCATATCAAAAGAGAAAAGCTTTGTGCATTAAAAAATAGCAAAGCCCTCCTGGCACAAATTACTCAGGTAGACACCAGTGCCACTTCATCTTGAGGTCAATGCCACTCCAGACTGATCCCAACTTCAGCTCTCAAACTCAAGTTGACCAAAGCTGGCTGTGGGCTGGGCACCTGCCTGGCTCACACCAAGGTGACATCAGCTAAATGAGAATTTATGCCAAGTCCCTGAAATTTTTCCTGGCTAAAGGCACACATCTCCATTAATAGGTTCTGCTCTCTCTGCAGCAGCTTCAGAGGAGGATCCAGGTCACAGACAGAGGGGGAATGGTCTCAGACCTGAGGAATCCTTTTCTTCTGCCTTTAGCAGTGGGAGGCAGGTTCTCCCCAGCATCCTCTTCTCGTCAAATGCCCCACACTCCAGCCACAAATCTGGATGCAAGGGATACCTCACAATTTCTGGCTGAAGAACACTGACACCTTCCATCCCAAAGTGGGCATGGCAAGACTTCTTTCACTTCTGTATGTCCATAAAATACTGCACATGTGTTTCATGTAGTAGTATTATTACTTCACTGTTCATTAAATTAAGTGATGTTTGAAACCAAAAGCTTCTATAAATTTTTCTTCAGGAAACACTGAAATATTTCAGACATAAAATGTGCTGGTGGACTCAGATAAGCTGTTGGTCCAGATTTTTTCATCCCTTCACTTCCAGCTTCACACTCACTAATGCTCTGACCTTTGTAATAGTCAGCTAGCAGCAGCCTTTATATAATATAAATGTTTAGAAATACCTCTTCCATTTTCTATTTAATCTCTTCCCTTGTTTTACCCCATCTTTCTTCACAGAACACAGGAACTGAAAGAAAAACTACCCCAAATAACAAACACTGGATGAAGGACAGGAATCACAGTGGTCCCTCTTGTGTAATATAAGACCGCCGTTCCCCAAATATAAAAATATAAAATATTTTATAATATTTATAATTTTATATATAAAACATAAAATAAAATAAAATATAAAAAAGCTCCTTCCCTAAACTGGGGCATCCGCAAGAATTAGTAAATTGGTCAGAAAATACATGAATAGTTCAGAAGACCCATATGAGCAGTCTGTGAATAAAGTCTTTTGTGTCCATCCTTTAAATGGACAAGTCCCCAGAGTAAACTGTTGTTTGTGAAATACCAACTGTGACACTGGGACAGGAACTCGAGAAAAGGCCTCTTAACCACTTTAAAGCAAATGCAGATGATAAAGCCAGACCTTCAGAAGGACCCTGCCAAAGAGGTTATTTAATCTATTATTTAAACTGTTCAAAGAAAACATGCACTTGGCACTTGCACAGGTCCAGGTTAATTCAAACCATGCTTGAAGACTGGATTACTATGAACTACAGCCACGAGCGCTGTGCAACTCAGACTAACAGAATTCACATCCTTAACTCCCAAATCCCACAAGCTCACCATGTTTCTCAGCTGTGACACACTTCAGATCCACCATTTATTCAGTCCTTATCAGTTGCATATAGCTCTCAAACACCATTCACACCAAATCACCTCAAATGCTTGAAGAGTAACAGATAAGCCAACTTGATTACTTGAAGATTACTGTAAGTATTAAAATAACTCTGTGTAGGCAACACAGATTAACTCCCTTGCATCTTTTCCAGTACTCCCTCTCTAAACGTTCCAGGAGTTAAGTTTTAAGAAAGAAATAAGTGAACAATGAGCTCTACCCTGAAATACTAAAATTGAGATTCAAGGTTAAGGGAATTTAATCAGCCCCCACTCTAAGCAGGTTCAGTCCTGATCAACACCAGCCTGACATAGCACTACATTATTTCCTATAATTTAGGTCTCACACCATATGTTAACATGCTCATTACAACTTTGTTCAACCCTTCAATTACATCCTTCTGCAGAAGGTTGTAAGAATTAACCATTACATAGTTACAAGTCATTTCATCAGCCCTAAATTAACAACACCTGGTTTCCAATAGATTATGACTGGCAATTGATTAGCTCTGATTGAAGTTCTTCCCATATTTGGAGCACACAGGCTCTCTGCATTGAGAGGTTTCTCTACTCCATAAAATAAAAACTCAGAGACAAATTTTTTCCTTCAGTTATGGCATTGCCCACTTCTGGTCTCTTGCAAGAATTTAATTGCTTTACATGTTTCCACCTCTGCCACATTCAATCAAAAGAAACCATCCAGTTCAAAGTTCAAGGGAAAAGCAGACCGCAAATATTTAATTCTAACCCCACCATCTTTTAGAAGCAAAGCAATTGGAAAAATCAGTTAACTATTATCCTTTGATTATGCAATCCTGAAAACAAGAGCAAATTCAAGTTATTACATATTCAGTGATTTTTTTATACAATGAAGAAAGGGCTGAATGAACTGTATGTAGTCTGGAGTAAGTCTTTGATCTTTTTCAAATGGCTTGTCAAAATTGTCTAACCATTTCTGCATTGCTTTAAGTCAACATTTATACATAAACAAGTGAATTATAATAGCACAAAGGCATCTGACATGTAACAGCAAAAAAAGGTAGTTCTGCAAGATAAAATGTTAGTTAGAAAGTAAATTTGTCTTCAGCTCAAGAGCTAACACACTACATTTAATAAAACAAACATGAGATATGTACACAGTGACACTTAATTCCTAATCCTAATATGACTGATAACCTATGCAAAATTTATAAAGTACTTCATAAGGGAAGTCCACTTTATAACTCAGTGAGCCATGGAAATGAAGCAACTTTCTCAGGGTCATGCAGCATGTTACTGCTGAAGTAGGAAAAAAACAGTCAGGGAAACCAAACAACAGTGCCAGATCCTCCTAGTTAAGTCAGCCCTTTTCCTCCTCCTCATGAAAATTTAATTAAACTGACTTTTCTGGCACACTGCTTATATATAAATAAAAGGCAGCAAGAAATCAAGTTTGTCCTGCAGGCTAAAGGAGCAAGGGTCCTACCAAAAAATGTTCCTTTTACTTTATTCTCTTTAAAAACTGTTGCATACTGATTAATTATGTTTGCAATACTTCTCAACTTGCAACCACAAAAGTGAACAGAACTAAAATCTAATTTCAGATTCCATTTAAAAAAAAATTAATTTCCAATTTTTCTACACTGTTGTAAACACATTTCAGAGATGCCAATTACACTGCCTTTACAGATATTCCTTATCCTCCAATTTCTTTTCTATCCCGAATTATATTTATTGGCAAATCAACTCAGTATCAAAGAAAAACAAATGCAAGACACTTGTTTTCATAAAATATAACAACTAAAACTTTTCAAAATGTAAATAAGGTTTTCCCATAATACTAAAGGCTGTTGAAGATAACTGTTTCCTCTGAAAACCACAATATTTTTAATTTAAAAAAAGCTCAAAAATATTTTATTGAAGATAAAATAAAACATTAATATACTTAATTAAGCTGTAAACCCAGAGTTTCATTTCTTTAAGACTTCACAGAGGAAATGCAGCAATGTAAAGACCATTTCTCTGCAAAATACAGACATCACAATTCCTCAGCTGAAAGTCCTTTATGAAAAATATTCTGCATTAAAAACAACCAGGTCTGCACTGGGCAATCAAAAATCACAGCAGGTTTCCAAATGCTGCTTCTTTTCCAGCACATCTCATCTCCACACCAGTAATTTACTCTGTGATACTACACAGATGTTCAGACATCTATTTTCTTCCTTCAACACTGCACACATCAACAAAGGATATTTTTTTTGGTGTGTTTTATGTATTTGGGAATCATAATATACAAGTTTTTACTTGAAAACTTCAGGTAAATTGTAAACCAGGTCTTTTGCTTATTTTGATATTCTGCTATCCATTTCAACTAAAAATTTAGGCTAACAAAACTGGAATGATGAGAAAAGTTCTAGAAGCATGCACTCTTTGCATTCACAGATTTTAAAAAATTATCAAGTGAAATTATCCTAGTGAAGCAGCTAAATGTCTTGTTTGTTTTCAAAATTAGAAACATAAAAGAACACAAGGTCATGCAATGCCAGTTCTATTTTTTATATACAAAACATGAGAACACTGAAATACCTTTAGTAATTATCAAAATGATTGCTGCATTTTACAATAAACACATATTACTGCTTTTTAAGCTTAGGGATTATTTCAAATAGCTTTTTATTATATCAAATAAAATAAGGATTCTATTTATACAGAAAGAGTCGAGTAATAAAATGAAGCCCATATTCCTTAAGACAGGATGCATTCATGCCTTTCCCACTGGAGAGACTGGTTCAACAATTTTACAGTTAAACAGAATTAATTCTACTCTCAAAAATCCATTGACCTTAAGCTTTTAACAAACATTTTCAACTGCAGAGTGTATTGTCAATATTTACAAATCCTTAAAATTATATTTCACTAGAACAGCTTTTATTTGCTATATTAATATTTCCTTGCAAATGTATGCTTATCCATATCAGAGAAGAAGAAACAGCTGCTACTCACAGGAAATCTCTGGGGTCCTACAGCAGGTCTTGGCTGGGCAGGAACTGGCAGCAAGGGCACTGAAACAAGAAGCACCTTTTAACACCATTTGTTTTACCTAACAGTTGTTGTAGTTATTTCCAAAAGCAGTTGCAATAAAAAGCCATTATTAAAATCTGCTACTTTTACCATCACATGTCACAGTTCCTACAATTAACTTTGAGCAACCGTTCCCTCCCTTGCAACACGCAACAGGGCAATTAGGATTCTCCTAGTTAATTTACATAATTTAGTTCTGCATTTTCCAGAATTAAATTGCTCCTTGTTGCAGGAAGGCAAACTAGAATAGTTATTCAGCCAAAGACATCGCAGACAAAGCTGACAGA
Source organism: Parus major (assembly GCF_001522545.3). NCBI lineage: Eukaryota > Metazoa > Chordata > Aves > Passeriformes > Paridae > Parus > Parus major. The sequence continues at coordinate 7,753,558 of NC_031769.1, read as the reverse complement.
GACACTAAAAATAATTTCATGTCTCAAACAGAGGGATACATGATTAATTTGACTTCTCAGCTTCACGCCACTCAACATCTCCCAGGCATCTCCCAGTCTCACCACCAAGCTACCACAAGAAGCATGGACATGAGAGACACTAACTGGTATAAATCACTGCTCATGAGGGTAAAATGAGGCAGGCAGCTGCAATTAACAGCACACAAAAACTACTTAGTTTGGCCTTGCCACCACAGTGGTGTGATCACAGAACTGCTGATCTCAGATGAAAGACTGTGATTGCATAGAGACACCAAAAAGAATTAGGAAACCTTTTCCTGGAAAAATAACCTCTAAAACTAGTACTTCAGGGAGATTAACATGAATGATTTGTCCTTACAAGTGCACTTTGAAATGCTAGTCACAAAAAGCTATTTCCCAAAACATTCCCTTAATGTTATGGCAAAATGCACAAAGTGCTACAGCTGGATCACCTTGGGAACTGAACCTATATTTGAATCTCAAATAAAAAGTGTAATGACAGCTTTCCCATTTTTCAGAGCACTTTTTATTTCCTCTCACAGTTGTGTAAGTAGTTAAAAATACAAACATTGTCATGTTAAACAAAAGGCCTAGAGAAGCTAAATAAAGCAGTTCATAACACACAATGTATTTACTCATTTACTAAAAGCTTTTAGTAAGATTCTTCTCCAGTTTGTTTTCAGCACTTCTGAATGATAGGGAATCATTTTCTGGACAGGGTTAAACACTGACTTTGCAGACAGCTACTGTGTTACACTACAGAGCAAGAAAGATACTGAGAAATACTGCTAGTTTGAGAGAGAAGTCCAGTGAGTTTCCCAACACAGAAGTTTGCTAAGATGCCTCAAAAATCCTTTTTCCCTTGGTAACCAAGGCACAAGAACTAATGCATTAGTGGGTTTTTTTCAGTTCATGTCCATGTCTGGCTTCTATCCACTTTTGTTAAATACTTGTGGTTTGCTGGTTCAGAGACTGATGAGGTAAACTAATTGCAGCAGTCTTTCAGCACGGGAGGACTGTGTGCAAGTTTTGTATCACATTACACGAGAAAATGACTGGAATAGCTTCATCCTGGCTTCTAATGAACATCTGTCGGTATCAAACAGCCAAGGCCACACAGAAAAAAAATTGACAAGATGCTCCTGATTGACCTAATCCTAAAATAGTTCAGGTATTACAGGTCAGAGAGTCACTGAGAAAAATAGAATAAGGTGGGAAATGTAGAGAAATATGAACTGAACAGAGCATTAGAGTCTATTTCAGTATCCTGCCTCCAGCAGTAGCATATAAACCCATATATTTATATATTTTAAATTAATTTAATACTCATTAAAGATAGTAGTTCAAACTCCGTGCCCTTTCAATCCTTGGACACTTGCTTAGCAGCAAAGAAGCCTCAAGCCCTCATTTTCTTGATGTCAAATATTCCATAGGTGTGAAAAGTATGCTTCAAAAATAATACACAGCATGTTGTAAGACACTATTTTAAGAAGATTAAATTGCTTCTTGCTATAAATTCCAACACTATACTTGAAAAGATGTAGAAGGAATTCCCACACTGATTATTCAGGAGAGTTCCAATGTGATTTTTCCCAAGACACCAAATAGTTTTCAAAAGGTAAATGGCATACTGAGCTGCCACAAACTGCTCATTAGTTCATGTCAATTTTGGCAGTGTCACACTATCCCTGAAATAGTTACTTACGTATAAACATTTAAGGGGAAAAAAAATGCAACACCTATTATCACAGCTTCAATCAGTACTTCACAGTACATCTATGTACAGTTCTCCAGCACTAATAAATTGATCATACTCAAGTTTGGACACACAGTCAGCAAAAATTCCCACCTACAATTCAAAACTAATTTGTGGAATAGGACACAAAGAAAAGATAAAAGTAAGTGACAAGCTAAAAGATACGGGATTTAAATGCCACAGGAGGCACAGCTGAACACCAACTGCACAGTACCTGCAGCAGGTATCCACAGAGGCTCATCTTTTAGGGGTTTGATAGACCAAGTCCTTAATCATTTATGAAGCTTCAAAGACTAGAAATAGTACCAATTCATTTGAAACAAAACTGACTTGAAAGTAACTATTTTTTCAAATCAGGATTCAAGGCTAGGCAGGGAGATGGTGGCTACTGTAAAGAAATTTGCCTTTGAAACATCAAAGGAATAAGCCTATGATAGGATTCTTCAATGGTGTTTCTACTCCTTTTCAGGCTGAAGTAGCTGTCTACTAGAGCTCTTATACATGGTATTTTATTCACATGAAAATTTCTCAACAATTTATGGGAGGTTTGAGTTTATTTTAGAAAATACTGATACAGTCGACGCATTTCAAGACTAGCTCAAACCAAAAAGATGTTTAAAAAGTGTATTTCTATGATCTGCAGTTAGGAAAAGTGTCCCTGGTGCTGACAATTAGAAGTGTGAGAGCTTTATCCTGCCATAAAATTAGAGAGGAAAAAATGCCAGTCTACACTAAAACATGACAGCACACCATTAAAATTACCAGAACCTAAGTGTGCATATCATGCACTTCCAGACATGGCATTTTTAGCTTCCAGGCATCACATTTTCAACAACAGAATCCTAATAAACTTTGCACCTATCTGACTGTATTTTCCAATGTGCAAAGCCCCTCATGTATCTGGAAATATGTTCAGCCAAGAAGGGGCAGGACATCATCAAGAACACGAAGTCAGTCTGATCTTTCATCCTTCCTGTTACCCTGAAAGAAATGATGCTGCAAGTGAAACACATCCTTATGCTGTCAACCACCAGTCTCTGCCAAATGGGGCTTCAAGTAGATGGATTAAAGTAAGACTTTTTTAAGAAGAATTTTGGAACAGCACTCTTTACACCTGAATTTCTATGTACCATTTGACTGCTCTAAAATTCATCTTAATATGCAAATACCATTGAAGGTTTTAGAATTATGCTCATTTATCTACAGAAAGCTCCTGATTTCAACACATTTTCACATTTTCCTTATGTTGTGTTTTGACTTGCACGTAACATAACTGTACTGCTACAGACTGAGATGGCCACTACTCTCAGTCACTGCAGGAGACAGCTTCCAATACATGCTCTCTAACCAAGATTAGATTTCTACAGCGACTTAAAAGGTTGTATTTAATAGTATGCTGCACACCTATTAGTGGAAAAATTCAGTAGTCTTGCCAAGGACTCTTTCAGTAAAATGAATGGCACAAAGGGATTTCATATGAAGCAGCTGCCATCAATACACAGAGCAAAGAATGTCCTTGCTGAATGCAGGTTTTAACACCATTCAACAATCGATCATTCTCCAGCGCTGCTCAGTCTAAGAGAATGCCTGGACTTTCAGAAGTCAAGAAATGAATGTATATGATGCATATAACATCAGCAGATATAAGATCTCAAAAAACCCAAGAACCACCCTCCCCCTTACAAATCCAGTACTGAATATCTCCTAACCTGCAGGAGGTACACAACCTTCTGGAAATGAGGATGTGAAGACTGAAAAAGAGACTATGATCAAGATCAAGCAAGAGACCTGCAACAGCTACATTGCCTCAGACATAGTGGTAAAGCTGAGAAGAGCCTGAAGCTGCCCTAGTAATGTGAAAAATACCTCCTCAGACAGAAGAAAATACACTGGGATACTTTTGACATTAGGCAAAAGCAAAAACCCTCAAGTAGCCATTCCCAGGATTACGACCACATTTGCTTACCTAGATAGAAAAGATCTGGTACTATTTCACAGGGAGAGAGAAAAGGCATCTAGAATAGTCTAAAAGCAATTTTTGCTTCTCATTAAGCATTAACTTACTTTGGTAGTGCTACAAAAATGCACAGAAGGCACAAATCCAAGAGTAAAGGGTGTTTTGGAGTGCTTCCAAATAATCTGTCCTGATGCATAATTTGGTGGGAAGCACCACAGGGAAAAGCAAAATAAGCTCTCTGACACAGCTACTACAAAGCCATCTGTGAGAAGCAAAACAGACCTCCATATACTGGCAGTATTCTACCCTGCCAAACTCCTGCTTTTCATTGGTCAAATAAATGAAGCAAAGATAGCAATGGCTTGGAGTTCTGCTAATGTGAAGGGGGGATAATACAGAAAACCTAATTGTAAATATGTATAAATATTCATGTATTTCTTTAGTCTGTCTTGTCCTAACATAATCAGAAATCAGAGCTATGCAGGTGTCTTTTTTTAACCCTCTTTGGGATTAAACACCTCCTACATAAGCAGTAACATGAACAGCATTGCTGAGAGCTACCCTAAGAAGCAGAGTCCAAATGTTTGTGTTAACTAAGAGAAAAAAAACATATTTGCAAATGAAAACAATTACAGATGTGATTCTGTGAAAGGAGAATTGAGTGTATGTATCTTGTCAAGGACGGTAAGCGGTATCCTTAACAGAGCAACTGCACTGCAAGCAGTGCCTGAGTACCCTCTTACCAACACAGGTGGATGATCCTGAGAAATTTACAAATTGCAGTACTTTCTTAGTTTTGAAAACCAACATTTATTGTTTTTTGAAAAGCACGTTCTCTTTTCAGTTTCCACTTTTACTGCTCTTCTTAGGCTTTACATTAGAATAGCAAACATGATAAAAGCTGAAAAGGCTTTGCTTGTTCAGTTGGCCATAGTCCAACAACATTATGTCTTACTTCAGGCAAAACATTTGTTTCAAGCTTCAAGAAAAAACAGCAGCCTGAAGCACATTTCCATGAAGTGATAAACAAACAAATTGTTCCATCTCTGGCAAAGAATGAGATGAGTCACGCTTGCATGACTGGGAAGGTGTTCAGAAAGCTCACCTTGTACAGGCGTCACTACCGTCCCTTTGAAATGTGGATTTATGTGTATGTTCTTCGGTTGCTGAGGTGTCACTGGAGGGGGAGTCATCATTATTCGTGGTGTTTCTATCTGAGGGGGCATATGTAGCCCTGGAGGAGGAGAAGAATGATGCTGATGCTGTAAAGGAAGCAGAGATTGTAACTGTTGCTGCTGCTGCTGCTGTTGTTGCTGCTGCTGTTGCTGTTGTTGTTGCTGCTGCTGCTGTTGCTGCTGGAACAGACTCATAACAGGTTGCTGGTGTGTTGGAATTAACCTCTGTGAGTGAGTCTAAAGTCAGACAAAAGAACAGAGTCACTAGGCTTTAAAGTTAAAATATCCTGACATAAATGAACACAAAACCAAGACATCTCTGGAAAACAATTAAGGCCAATTATGAAAAGAGAAACTTCTTTTCCCTATAATCAACTGGAACCACCAAAAACCATCAGCACAGGAAAGCAAAGGAGCAATTAAAAACATTCATAGGAAGGAGATGAGAGCAAAGCAGCACAGGAAATGCAGACACACTCATTCATTTTTAACAGCAAAACTGTCTAGTTTCATACGTCAGGGTTCTGCATATGTCAGTGTTACTAACTGCATTAAGATTTATTATGATTATTGTGAAGATCACTAGAAATCTGAGTCCTAGTATCAAAACAAACCACTACCTTTTCTCTCATGTCTAGAAGAGACTCTCTGAGATAACAGACCTAGCACTAGCAACAGAAGACAAAATACAAATTCAGGTATCAGTGCAGCACAAATTCAAGTACTCTTCAGGTATCGTGCAGCACACCTATCCATACTGCTTGAAGAAAAAATTCATTTGAAGATACCTTTGAAAGGTATCTTTCCAAATAATAGAAGAAAGTCTTTTGCTGCTCAACTCTCAAAATCAAATGGCCAAAATCGGTGCTAATAATAAAAACCTCTTGTGTATCTTTTCAGAGACATTCTTCTGCCTCTCAAGTCACTGTTACCAGATCTCAATCCTAGTCCAGTAACTTCCAAATGGCAGCAAGAAACCCAAAGAGCCAACCTTTCAGCAACAAAGGTGTGACAGATTGTTTCTTTCAGCAGCTGTATACATAAAGCAAAGCAGCCACACAGTATGCACAAGAAGACACTGTGATGAGCACAAAAATATTTACATCTAAAATCAAAATAGCTTGCAAGGACTACAGCAAAACAGAAAAAAAAAATAATTCAACCTTCACTGCTTAAAAAGCACAAAATGTACTGTAGGGCTCTCAAGTACTGAGATATCCACTGACTCCTGCCAATGCTCAGCACCTACTTACTGCTGTTGGAAAAAATCACCTTTAACACAGATGACCATGTCCTGCAAAGACATACACAGACTTTGTTCTACAATCTCAGCTTCCAGTATATTTTATGACAGTGAGCAAAATGTAAGTGCTGATCTCTTGATCGCTGACTGTAGTTGGTTTTGGTTTCTTTAAGGTTTTTTGAGGGAAAAAGTAAAGCCTTTTATATTATGATACAAAGCACAGCAGAGAAAAAGAAAGTAGTAACAAAGCTAAATTTCATTTGAAATCCCAAAATAACTTATCTAGTAGTTAAGTCATGATTACTGTCCTATTTACCTCCATAGTAGCATAGCTTACACACAAATAGATTTTTTTAAAGTAGTATCAGCAGAAGTATTACCTTGACATAACCCAAGTAGTATTTTACAGAATCATATTTTTTAAACTACATTATTAGGAATAATGGGAGACTGAACAAGTTTCCATGTTGCATGTAGACTTCTCAGAGGAATTCAGTTTTTCCTCCATCCTCATGCAAGCCAGCAGGTAAGTCTGACTGTGATTCATCAGTCAAAATGCACTTTTCATTTGGAGGTCTTGACATTGCTTAAGGTGAAGCCAGTAACAAGACTTAGCACATACTTTACAATCATCAAATCACACAAAGCCCATACTGTCTAACACTGCTCTGCAAGAGCAGAAGGTCTACACTGGAATATATATTCCTCTTTTGCAAAGATTCATGATTTTAAATGTATTTCTCCACAGCTTCCTGAAAGGATGCTCAAAGAATACTAAGGATTAAAAGGTACCATTGTTGATGGCTGGTTTGGCAGCAGTGAAGGCCTGTGATCCTTCATTCTTCCCCTATCATTATTGTCTCTCCTTTGGTCTCCCATTCCATGGCACATAACTGAGCCTCCTCTTCTCCCTCCTCTCCTGGAGCCGTATCGCCCCTGCTTAAGCTGCCTTTCCCTCTCTTCAAATTCACGCAGTGCTGCTTGGGCTTCTGCAGAAAGCTCTGTTGAGAGAGAAATGGGGAAAAATATCTTAGCTTTGTGCTGAAAAGGTGGAAAACACAATGACAAATAAAACACTGCCAGAACTACAGAAGTATCTCTGCGACTAACAGAAAATTTGCAGGCACTTTGATCTCCTTTAGGTGGCATGTTAACATTTCATTAAAGACATCTTTAAAAGGAAAAAGAACAGATACTTGTGTCTTTCACACAGGCAAAAAGCAGCAGAAAAATGAAACAAACATGAACAAAAAGGTTTGGTTGTTTTCTTTTTGAAGATAGTATTGAAGTCTACCTTCTGCTCTAAGAAGAGGCTGTGGCTCCTCTCAAAGTTTTGTTATCTTTAACATCTCACTTATCTGCACATGTCAGGCAAGACAATGCATTTGCAGTAAACTTTACAGTAAAGGATCTGTTGATTCTTCCACATAAACAGATTTTATGCACCAGACTCTCCTGCACATTGGCCTGTTCCAAAGAAGGAAATTCTGCTTGCTGAAGTGTTTTTAGTACATAACTACTTAATTGTTCTTGTGTTGTATGTGGTTTAAGAGCCAGCTGTATTTCACAAGTGGTAATTCAACTGAAGAGAGAGCACACATTAAAATCTGTGCTCAGCTCAAGTCAATCACCTGGCTGCTGATAACACCCACCCAATGCACATCACAGGTAAACACCAGAGAACACGTGGTACTCGATGACAAATTTGCTTGAAACCTTGAACAATGCTGACAACATTAAGCAAGAAATGATGCAGTAATAGACCCAGGTAAGGAAATCACTTGAAAATACAGAAAAGGTTTACAACAGACTTCAGGAAACACACCATGAAAGTATAAGCAGAACCATTCACCAGGTTTCAATCATTCACAAGGGGTAATAAACTAACTCAAATGTGCAGCTGAATCTTTTGCCATGTGCTAGTCAGATCCTTTGTTACCCCTAATATTGATTTCTGCCTCTAACAAGGCAAAATTAATCTACTAAAACCAAACACACTCCTGACAAATAAAAGCAAACTTCGAATTAATATAGTATTTACTTGTCAATACTACATGCCATGGCCATAATATCTGAATATCAGAATTAAAGTAATTAGTATCTGGCAGTAGACATTACTATTGTGTCTCAACACCACTAGATATCCTCTCCCAAGAACACGTAACTAAATCAATTAAAAAATTCTTACAATTTCTTGTGAGTCTAAAGGCCAAAGCTACTTAAACCACCATCTTAAACATCTTCATAAGTAATCTCTATTAGTCTTTGAAGTGGAGGATTGACAGAAGGGCAGAAAAGGGTGAGCACTGAGCATTCCCTCTGCAGCAGTTGTTCTTACTTGGCTACAAAAACTACCTGCATGACTGAGCTGCAAAGACTGTAAATTTGCATGTCCCAGTTTTCAGAGGTATTCAGGACCTCCACAAAGCAGGAGTTTTCAATTTTTTTAAGTTCTGAACTTGGTCATGGCCCGTAAGAACACAGCAAACATTATGTCTAAAAGCCCAGGATCTGCCTGATTTTCCTATTTCATTTTTGCACATTGCTGATAATAAGTTTCTTTACCTCCTTTTCACTCTTACTCCACAGCTGAATGGCATAAAGCCTTAAATACTCTTATGAAATGCTACCTTTGCCCTCAAGACACCTGCACAGCAGAGCCCAAGACAATCAGCCTTTATCAGGAAAATCTTACAAAATGCTTAGAATGAGGGAAGGAACCACAGTCCCTCAAGTCTTAGGTATCAAATGTGCATTTCTGACAAAAATTAAGACAAATGTGCTCAAGGCAATCAAAAGCATTAGATGCAAGTAAAACAACTGCCACAGCCATCTTTGGCTGCCAGGGATCCAAAAAGCTGGTTAGATGGAAAAAACAGAGCTCTGATTTCAAGTCTCCTTCCTCTCCACACCTGCAGCAAGTTGTGTTCCTTCAGCCTGAAACACAGACGGACACTTCCCATATATCCCTGGGGGGAAATAGTGCCACTATGTTGCAAAAGAGTAACACTCTTTCCCTTCTCCTGAAATAATCCAGTCCTGCAGGGCATCCTGGCCGTGCTGCTGCTTGGACAGTTGTCCCAGGAATAGCACAGGCAGGGAAATTTCTCTGCCATTTTCCACATTACAACCCTGAACTCAAGAAAGGCTGTAGTCTCAAAAATAAATCAGTCATTGCAAAAAGTACCTACCACTGATGGTCAAGCAAGATAAAAAGCAAGTTCCTATTAAATGTATTAATTAATACATTTAATCAATTAATTATAATGTATTAATTAATACATTAATTAATTAGATTATTAGAATCACATGTGAGAAAAGCAATTTTTAATGAACCTGGGAAAGGAGCTGGGCTTCCTAAAAATCAAGACCGGCCAACACTCTCAGCTTCTTGGACACACATGGAAGGACACTGAATAGAAACAACTTTGTAAGAAAGAAAGGGCAAAATTCTTTTAACTCAAACAGAAATACTTCAGAGCACTGTGCTGATTAAGCCTGGGGAAGGGACGACAGCATCCATGCAAAGTCAAGTCTATCAATATTCCATGTGCAGCACCACTCTCTTTAAAATAAATGAATTGTCTTCCTCCTCACTTTACAGAAAATTTCTCAAACTTTTGAAGCCATGTTCTTAAAGGCACAGTCCACCCACACTCTCAGTTTTTCAGCCAGAGTAGGGAATGCATCTAACACCAACTTTGGAAAAAATATCCTAAACAAAGCCACACAAAAATTCACATTCATACTACATCTATGACCACAGAAGTACAATATAACTCTTGGATTTTAAAAATTAAAATATTACATCAACATCAAGCATACTTCCCCCACACCATGCCACTGAGGGCCACTGTTCTACCTGTGAAGAACTTTATTTAGACATGTAAGCGCAGGTTCAGAACCTTCCTGCAGAAGTTAAGACTGATGCCATGAGCACCTCAAGTGTTGTATGTAGCTACAGATAACCACACCTCAAAATATAGTCAGCCCTGTTATGAGGGAGGTTGCATATTGAATTTGAGAGCATCATGTCCCATACACAGATATCAAGCAGAGGAGATGGCATGGGAGATGGTTTTTCAAGGAGGGAAGCAACAAAAACACTCCTCCCTGAAAGCAACCTCAGACTGCTTAAGAAAAGAGATGGGCAGAGCAAGAAGAGACTCTCTTTTCCTCTCTGGGCTCTTTGAAAGCACAGCCAGGTATTCACATCAACACAGCTTCTCCCTGGCTAAGAACTCGTGCACAACTACAAATACATATTCATATTCATATATATATATATATATATATACACAGTATGTTGACATTGTACATTTCTTTTCTCCGCATCATCCAGATCTGCAAACTGATTACGCTCTGTGTGTCTGGACACAGCACAACTGGACACATTTAAAACACTTGAATTTTCTAGCCCTGACTGAAATCTTAGCCATGAGGCATCACAGTGAACATAAGCCAACTAAGCAGGGCATAACAAGAAGTACTGCCACATCCAACTGACCTTTGCTAGCACTTTGCAGTTGGTTCTGCCTAAGTCTAAGGGTTTGGGTTGTCTAGTTTTGATTAGAAACAGAGGGAATACTTTAGTTTGGTAATACCTAAGACATTTTTCTTCTTCACATTCCTTAACAGGTAGCTACATGCAGAGAATGACAATTCCCACTCTGAGAAGACTTCACCTACAGGCACTGAAAGAAGGTATGCATTTCTTATCAAAAGTGACAAACTTGGTATTGCTAGAAATCAACTGCACAGCTGTCTTACAATACCTCTTCTGAACTTTGAAAAACTATTCTTGACACTATTGTGAATGAAGAAATGTTTAGGAATGATCTTAGCTACCTTATTGAGAACACTGTATTTCTACATCTTTTTTACCAGCATACACTTGGTCTCATCTTGACTGTACAGTTCTCACATACACAGTTAATGCAGTGAATCAGCAATTATTTTTCTAGTGTCTCTAAGTGTCAAGATTAATTTCACTATTGCTAGTAATAAAATGGTTTCAAATGACATCTTTAATCAGTAAGTAAGAATGCACTCCTCCAATAGAGACAAGCTGTCACAAAAGGTCACCAAAATGTGACAGGATGGAAATTACGTTTGTAACTTCAACTGAAATGTTAATTCCTCTTTAAGTGTTTTCTGAACTATGTTCATATTTTAGAGTAAGGAGATGTAGGTCTGCGATGAAATTTCATTTTTAAACCACAGCAGCTGTAAAAATTTGCTCCATAATCTTAAAAGGAACCAGATATTGACATGCAAACAGAATTTTTTGCGGTTTAACCTTCAACCACATGGTCAGTTATCTGGTCTCTATCAACAAATTATCAGGAAAAACTATGAATAGAAACCATTTCACAACAGCAGTATTGTGTTTTAGGCAAACATTAGCTTCCAAAAAACCTCTTTATAGAATCATCCACATCTGCACTCATCTTTTCCTTATATCTCAGAGCTACATCCCAGATTACTTAGAAGTACATTTAAAAGTCTAATTCAAACCAGAGCTCCTTTAACAGTCAAGCTCAACTACAGGTTTTCTCCTTATTGGCTGGTCTTGTTTTTATATTAAGCTAAAGAATAAATCCACAGACACATGAAAACAAATGCAGTTGTCATTAACCGTGCAATTATGGGCAGAAATTTAGTTATTACAGTGAACTGTTGTTTTTAAAATATTCTGTTTTGTAAAGCCACCAGCACCTTTTCTATCAACCAGATATGGTCTCTGTGTGGTTTGTAGAAATACGGTCTTACGGTTGCAAGCACATTTGGAATGCAAATCAGCTAAAATACTCTGCCCTTTACTATCACTCATTACTGCAAAGCAATCCATTGCCACAAAACCTCACCCAAAGTTTCTGGAATGTTTCTCCTTTCTCTTGTCACATCTGAGAGCCTGATGATTGTTCCTTCTTTCCGTTCAGTTTTGAAACGTAATCGTCCAGACTCTTCATCATCATCCTCCTCCTCATCAGATTCTTCTTTTGTTTCTTCTTGAAGTTCCAGAGATCCAATAGCTGCCTAAATCACAAAAAACAGAGGACATGCAGCCTCAAAAAACTAAGTCTCTTAAACAACAGACAGTAAGTAAAGTAAGGAAGTAAACAGCATAAAAAGCAAAGCTTTCTTTAAAAGCCCTGTTCTACAAATTTTGCTGCCAATATACATTGTGCTCATCTATAATTCAGTAAACATTTAAGAGCTTGGTGGTATTTTTTGAAATAAAAATATATGTACTACATAATAAATAATAAAGTAAAATCTATTTAGGAAATAAATTTGCTGTAATATTTAATGTAATACTGAAACTCCAGTTAGAACCTCCATTTGATTAGTAGGTACTTCTGCACAGACTGGCTATGATGCAAACATTGGTTACTACCAGAATCAAGTAATAGGAACAGTAAAACCTTTTTTTTTTTTTTTTCATCTTTTAACAACTATCAGTACCATACTGTTAAAAAAAACCCAACCAACCAACAACAAAGATAACTTTGCATCTCAACCCCATTTGTCTATGTATGTATGCCTTTAATTGGTTCCTGAAATATTTCCCAGTTTCAATTCAGTAATTGATGGCAAGAATGAGAATAGGACTGGATAAATTTGAAAATATTATATTTGTATTCTGGATGCTACTGGAATGCTTCTGGAACTTACTTTCCAGTTCTCTCTAAAACAGAAAACATTTAGTTAAATAAAACAGTGTTCCAAATGAAAATGGATCCCTCTCCTTCAAATTAATAGAAACTAAAAAAAAATTTCATTTTCCCATGCAGACCTGATACAAATATGCAGAGTGTTACACAAATTATACTGGATTTCTACTGTTGAAAATCAGAAGTGTTCTAACATCACGTGATTATACATAAAAATTTTTGGTTACTGTGTATTTGATTACTTGTACAAGCCTACTCGCTCGTTTCTTAGAGCCTGCTAAATTAAAATGCACATGCATTTTAATTATATACAAAGCCACTAAATACATCATAAATTTTATGCTGCTTGAGGACAGTTAAAAAATGAGCCAAATCTAACATTCAAGAATGGTTTAATCTTCTAATTAACCAGATCAGTGCAGAAATTTATATGAGAAAGGCACAGCAAGTGTGACAGTCTGGTAGACAGATATTAAATCACAAATCAAGAAAAAATTAATGGCATAATTGTGCAAGAGATGGCAAATTTCCCCATCCAGCAGCCTGACTTCACCCATAACCAAAAAGAAACGTGTAAAGCAAGATCAGAGACAGGATGACCTGGCAAAACAGTTTCTGCTTTAAAAGACAGCAAACCTTATGAACTCAAGCTCAAAGCTACTCCAGCTTTGGTCTGATGAAAAAATGATCTGTATACTTGGTCACAGGGCTTTAATGGGCTCCTGATCCCAAGCTGTATTTTATCCATCCCAGACAAATTTTTAAGTGCTACATTTCCTGACCTCACAAAACTGATTTAAGATATAGCTAAGAGAACAGTCAAATTTAACAAAAGGCTTTAAGGCTTTCACATTACAAATATATTTATTTTGGTGCAACATCTGTATCATATTAACAAAAAAGCAGGCAAAAACAACAGGCAAAGCAGGAGAAAAAAAAAATCTTCAAGACTGAAAGAACTCTAAACCTCAAAGCAAACCCAAACTGAGCACAACTGGTCTAATTAACATATCCACATATAATCAAAATACCTTTGAGGGCAAGCAGTTGATACTCATGGAACAGAGGAGAGATGTTAGCAAGGAAAGAGATGCTAACATGGTTTAATGAAAACAAACAACACCAAGAGAAAGACAGGGTCAGCATTTTACTTTGAAAAGAGGGACTCCCAAAAGAGCAAGCAGTAGCAATATCTCTATCAAATCTGTGCTTTTATAAATATGACAAATCCCATAATTTTACTGTCTCACTGCTTCTTTTTAGAAACTTTCCCTTCAGGACCAGGATTTGGAAGTCAGAACCGGATCAGCTGTTCTGCAAGACATGCTTACACTGCACTGAGCCTCCTGCTTTACTCTAAAGCATAAAGCCCAGACATCCATTCTCTACGTCCATGGCCTTAAAAAGCTACACTGGAATTATTAATCAAAGATTGGTCTCAGTCATGTAATCTCATCTGTGAGTGCTAAATTTAACCATGCAAGGCTCTATGGGTAGCTCAAACTTCAGAATTAGGACTAGAAAGGGTAATGAAGTCTAGACTGTCCTGAAAACTACTGCTATGTTTTAATGAAATGCTGTAAAAAGGAAAAAAAAACTGTAGAAACTCTGTTGCATTTTGACAATTATTCATTCTGGAAAAAAAAAAAAAAAATCTTTATTCTAAAAAGAAAACATCCAAAGTTCAGACAGACTACTAGACAGCTACTTACCTATAGAGCAATAAAAAAAAACCCTCAAACTTTTCTAGAGTAGCACTATTCTACTCTTACCCACGTATACCAATTCTGAAGTCTTGGTCTGACTCCCTTTATTCATCAGCATAATGCTCATGCCACCCATTAACCAGTAACAGCCATACAAGCATAAAATATCAAAGACAAAAATCAAAGGAGCCAATGAAAAAGAAGGCACCAAGGCAAGGCAGTGCTGGAAAATGGTAATTGACCCAAGTCCAAGTTTGATAAGACCTATTATTGAGGGATTTACGCAATGGAGACACAAACATGTCTGACAGCCATCCATATGTTCTCTCCACACAGCTCCAGGAAAGGTTGGCTGAGCAGGGTAGGAGCACACACCCTTCCCCTGCAGTTTTTTCTGCAGCTGTAAGATACAAGATTCCTACATGATCCTTTCCAGCCTCCAGATGAACAGAAGGAGCTGTTTTGCCAAGATTAGAGCATGAATGGATTCTATGTTTCAAAAAGAAAGTGCAGACACAGAATTAAGACATATAATTACTTACAGGATTTGCTTTAATACGTGCTAATCGTGAATACCTCTGCATGTACATGACTGGTCCTTGAATGGCCACTTGAGGTCACCGGACTGGACTCATCAACCCAGGCTTCTCAGCAGCTCTCCTCAAAGGGTGCTTTACATTTCCCACTATGACACCTTGCCCAAAGCTACCAAAGAGCTTTGCTGACCCTTATACAGAACCAGAATGACCTTTCTTTTGGCAGGAGGTCAGGGGTTCCTGCCATCTTCATTAAATAACTATGCCATAAATCCCAGGCACTGAGCAGAACTCCACACTGGGTTATGACATGCTATAGACAAGGAGTGAGTGCTCCTGCCCTGAATAGCTCACAGGCAGGAAAGGTAAGACACAGCCCAAGGGAAGCTGCAGAAACATGGACAGCACAATCCTCCCAAACATGGGATCCTCCCTAACAGTGCTCAGGAGAGCTTTGTGCCAGATTCATAAGATGTGCAAAACCAACTAAATTAAAGGTGAAACAAAGAACTTTTACTAACAAGCCATAAAAGAAGAAGCAGAGGCATCTACTACAGGTTAACACTGAAGAAACAGCACTTAGTCAATCCCAGGGGATAAAGAAGTAACAGGGCAGGTAAGAGGACATTATACCTATTCCAAGGACACTTTGATTCCACAGATGAAAAATGAAGCAAAAAAAAAAATCTAAGTGCCTTAAAATATGTTTAAAATTTGTCTGATTTGGACTCTTTTCACCATTTTCCTCCAGGCTGGCAGGTAGTGTTTTCAAATTTGAACAACACAACTGAAGTGCAGAAGTTTTGGCTAAACACAGATGGGAAAATTCAGACACACTGACCTTTTTTTTTTCCAAGCCTATATTCTATCAAAAGAAAAGCAGTATGCAGCACTTCTTCATGAAATGCTTTCTTGATTACTCTTCATTTATTATCAACATAACCCAAGACACGGTTTAAATTATGCAGTGATAAATCCCCCATCATTGACTTCACAGATTACTTCCAATATAAAAAAAAGACATGAATTCTAATTTCATAAGGTTTAATTTTTATGAACATTTCACCAAAGTAATTAGTAATATTTTTCCTCTAAAATATTTAGGACATGATACCTCATGTGGCTGTTCTACTACACCTATTTGCTGCTGAAACTTCTAGGTGCTGTGTTTTGCTTTATACCTTAAGAAGACAAAAATATTTTCTGAACTACTGCTACATTTTCCAAGGAAGCCACACAGGGTATTATTTATTTAAAATCCAAGTTCTGCAATTTAAGCACTGTTTCAAAACAAACTTTACTTGCCTCTTCCTCACTTCTCCCACCTGAGTGCCACTTTTAACAAGTGTCTCACTTCCCTTATTCACTCGTTTCCCTCATCATGTTCCAATTCCCCAACCAGTCAGCTTTTCCCTTGGTTTACAAAAAGATTTCTTCATGCAATATAATATGAAGCTTTAGCTGGTTTTAATGTAGAAACTGCTTAAAATAAAACACTACCCAACACCCCTCTGTTACTCAGATGCCAAATTTCAATCAAGAGATAATAATGCTCTTCCTTTGTACCGTACCCATTACAGCTCCACTCTTGTGTTGCAGAACACCAACCCTTACTCCTGTTTACAAGAACTGAACGTTATGAGATTTAATGAAAAGTGCTATTATATAACACTTGAATAAAGAATAAAACTCTTCAGAGCTGGAGGCAGGCATCTAACCATGCAATGAACAGAAGTGAATACTCTATAAAGGTTCTCTCTCATGGTGGTATTCTTCTTCGGCGAGTGCAACTGTGAGCCTACTGCCAAGTGGAAGCAAGATCCATACTAAATAATGAAGGAACAAAAAGATAGCAGTATTTTGGAAAAAATCCTGTGGCAATATACAAACCATCAGAATAAAGCCAAAATGTAGACTAACTGAAGGTATGGCAAAAACATTTACCTTGTATGATGAACAAATTCCATAAATGCTCCATTTACAAATGGTACCTTTTGAACAAAACAAATTAAATTCTGAATTGGACAAATTTAGACAATGTGATTTTTAGAGAATTCTCAGTCTAGAATTCATATTCCCAAAATGAAGCTGTGCTTTCTTACAGCAATAAGTTTGGCAGTGAATCCCAGCTACATATTTAATTTTACATAATATGTATTGTGCTCATCATCTCGGACTGTGGCTGCAAACATCAAACGCATCAGTCCACTTCCAAAACACCAAAACAAAAGTGTGTATCATCAGTCCAGTGAAGGAATAAAAACGTGCTCAAGGATTTCACAGTTCTTTTGAAGGGTAGAATTAACACTTGGAAAGTAAGAAACTACCTACATGAATGTGTATCTGGTGCAAGATGTTTCACTTGCAGCAGCGCAGGCTGAACAATGCAGGTGGCCCCTTTCAACACAGATCTCCACCCACCAAAATTACCAAGACAGGTTTGATACAACAGGAGCAGCACAGCACACCCAGTTGTCAGAACTTTATACAGTAATGCTGCTGTGTCTTTGAGGAATTAATTTCCTGATGAGTTAAAGCTCCAAAGAGGAAATACACTCTGACTACACTTCTCAGCAGGTAATCCATTCAATCCTATTTAATTAAGAACTGGAATAAAAGTAATATTAAAGCAGATTCCTGGTGGGGAAAGGAAGGAAAATCTTACATCAAAAAACATGCTGCAAATTAAAAACAGTTGTGATACTCTTGCCAAAGAACAAAAGGAAAAACTTGCAACAGAGTTGAAGTGGCAAGATAAAAAAGCAATTCCTTAATGAAAGGTTACAGGTGCACAAAATACGGCATTGCACACACATGACACATTCTACTTTTTTTTTTTTAAAGTTAATTTAACAGTATATCTAGCCTGAACACTCAATAGGAAATCAGTTATCCCAGTAAACCAGCCCTGGGTCAGCTGGTCCAGGGGCTTCTTTGCCCTATTTTCTTGTTAAGTCTCTTAGGTTCTGGTAGAATATAAGATGTCCTTGTCAGAAATTCTATCCTTAAGAATAAGGCAAAATAGAATTTCAAGAATGTATAGTAAGAGTTTGTTAAATTGTGAGAGAGGGGAGGAAAAACACTAGTAACTACACAAATAGATATTAAAAATCTACAAGGCTATAAATATATGAAAAATACATAAAAAACTAAAAAATCTTTAGGCATTATTATCAAGCTATAATTAGCAAAAGTATACTTGGCAGACTTTGGCGTCACCTTTCTTATTGCAAATGAAGGAACTCATCCATTTTCCTTATCAAAGAAGATAAATCTCACAGGAATTACAGTCTCAACACAACTTTCAAAACAACAATCTCACCTCTGCCTGCCTAAAACACCAAAACTTCCACACTTACACTCCTCCTTAAAAAGGGATACCCAAGAATGTATTTACATCCCAACAGTGATCCATCTGGTAAAGGGAAGCACCACAGCTCTTGGAAGATTTAACAGACAGTGCAGTATTACTGTCATTTCCTACCCAAATGGGGCCATGAAGTTTCTAATGTTGAAGACTAAATATGCACATTTTGAACTGTCCCTTATGATTTTAATCCCAAGGGAGAGAGGAGATCTGATGTATCTGACAATATAGATGCTATCACAATTAATTTTATACATAGAGTACTACCACCAATAATTCAACATTGGCAAAATTGCATCAATTCTTACCTGGCAACACGTACAATTCTACAAAATCAAATTGCAGCAGAACTAGTTATTTTACATTTCCATTCAATTCATGACCTACCTCTTCTGATTCATTAGCCATTGCCTGGGATTCTTCCAACTCCTCATCAGCTGCATACTCTTGTTCTTCCATTGCTTGCTCATTATATGATTGCATGTAATCTTCATCCTAAAGCAGTAAACAGGAAGGTGAAAAGACACAAGACCAACTGAACAGGTGGGGTGTGACTGCATTGCTACAGTTTCCAGAGTGGAAGAGGAGCATTGCATCTCTCAGAACAATCAGCTCTAAGTGATATGGCACACATACAGCATAAGTAGCAGAGCTTTTAACTAGACAATAACTTGAGTATTATGAAAACCAAAACAGTTTCCATTCATATCCCAGCAATATTATCATAAAGATCCTAATACTGTTTGCCCCAATTACTTCTATACATCTGCATCCAATGATTAAAACACTACTGGGTACACCCATCTATAGCACATATACATTAACATCAGATTTTACCCCATCAAATATAAACAGTCTTAAAGCATTTTGCAAGTGCTTACATATGAGTGGGCTCAACTCTGAAAAATTATGAACATAAAACAAAAGCAAAATCTTGCTTAAGTTTGCTTGTATTTTCAAATACCTCACTGATCACATACAGTTTTAATTAAGATTAAATCATTTCATTAGCAATTAAAGCCAGTGCATGTTCTCTAATATGCTGCTTAAATTATATTGAATTATGCAGGTGACATTTTCTGAACTAACCTCCAATCTCTTTATTCAGGTTTAGACAGCTCTCAGTTACAAAAAGGATGAACAAGCAGGACATCAATCACTTTGGGATATTAGCACCTTAAAGATGTCTTTAGCAGGTCAATAATCTTTTCACCTTCGAAGGACTTTATCAGATCTTGTCTAAAGCCTGGATAAAAGCTTTTGCATTAAGTACTTCTAACAATTGGCAGTGTATCTCCACCACACAAAGCTGTTTTCTTCCTTAAGGATACAATCCTCAAGGTCATGATTCTCAACTGCTTTCCAGCATGACAAAGGAGCATTACCTACCGCCAAACAAGCTGTCAACACAAACTTTGTCACAGCCTAGATAAAGAAACTGGCAGACAGTGATAATAGGTCTAATTTCCCCTCCTCCCTAGAGAGGTAAACAGATTTTAAATCAGTCTAAAACCCTATGCACGTGAAGCAATGTTATCTTTGAAGATACAATAGAAGGAAACTCACTGGAAATTCATCTAGGGGTTCATTGATTTCAAGGTCTAGCACCTCATCTTCTTCCCCAGGCTCTTCCCCATATTCTATCTGGTCTTCTGTCAGTTCAGGATCATTGCCTTCGTAATGTCCCTCCTCTGCATACTCTGAGGCATATTCTTCAGGTGCTTCAGATTTGTCATAACCAATTTCATCTTCCCCTTGGTCATACTCAGACTCCTGTTCCAGTGAGGGATCGTTGATGGACTCGGAGAGTTCGTACGATGTCAGGATGCCGGATGTGGCGTTGAGGCTCACTGTGACACCTGGAGAGCTGTGGGATAGGGGGAAAATTCAGAGGCTAAAGTCTAACTGGCAACTACTCACAAAGACTTAGCAAAACAAAGCCAGCAAACGTCAAGTCTCCAAGTTGGTGGATAGAATTATACCCCATACACTATTTGACTCCATGCCATGTTCTCATAATGCATACTAAAATGCAGCTTATCACCAGCTGCAGGCTATTTGACCAGGGGAATCAAACCAACCAGATAGTTTAGCAGGTCAAACTGGCAAAAGTCCTGCTTGGTAACCAAAGCAGACCAGATTCAATTTTAATTCCAAGACTAACAAAAAAAAAAAAAAAATACACAAAATTACTGTAACTGTGTCTGTTTTCCCAATCTTTTAGAATACACTAGGAAAATACGTTTTTTCTACATGTATTAATGTTGTTCATATTTCATTACCTTGAATTCAAACTTGCATTTTTATGATGGATTTCATGTTCTACTTAATATAAAATAAACAGTCAAGAACTGTAATTTAAATGATTAAGACATTCTTAACTAGCAGAGACACTGAAAAACAATCAATACAAAAACTTTAAATTTATAATCTGCAGGTAGGCAAAGCAAAGCTCAGAGTTTATTGTGCCATCAACACAAAAAAGCAACTAACCGACAGCAGACTAGTTCTTGATTTGAGAGCTCCAGGTATAAGGAACACTAAGAATTTATTTATTTTTTAAAATAACATTTCTATTATTCTCCATTTTCCTGTGTTTGGGGGAACAAGATCCAGGCAGCTTTGAGCTCTTTGCAGCTCTAAAAGGGAGAATATTTAACACAAAAATGAAGACATTATGCAGGATTATCATTATCCTCTCAAGTACAGAAGCATGAGGTTGACTAGAAACATAAGGGGAAGGGAAAGGATCTCTCTGGCAATAAAACTGCTAAAAATTCAAAACTTGTCTAAAGAAACCTGCTTCCATTGAGCAATATTATCACATTTGAGACACTTTATCATCACTGTGTTTGGTCACACAGCCATCCCTGCTACCCAGGGGTCTCGAGGAGGACATACAGTAAAAAACCAGGCAAGAACTGCAACTGGGATTCCCCTTCTTGAAGGGAACAGTCCAAACCTCACTCCCACAGGGAGGAAAATGGCAGCCAATGAAGAGATCAATGGTGCAGCATTTTATCACACCTTCATCAGTCCAACATAAGGACAATAGTTCCTTATTCTAATTACAGCTAAAGACAGGAGATCTCAGAGATGGAGACAGACCTATGTATGTTATACATACACATACATTCATAGCCCTTCAGATGGTGTGCCCTGCACAGTATGCAATAAGGGAAAGCTGGAAAAACAGGCCAGTAGAAGCAGCAATGGCACTGCATCACTTTGGCATCACAAGCATCTTCTCTCCTACTTTAGTCCAGCTTGAAAAGTAAAAATAACAAGACAATCATTTTGACTTGTAATGCCCATAATTCAGCTAAGGAGCTCTATTACCACAGGGCAGGATCCTCAGTAAACTCCCATGGAAATATCTGCTCCAGCCTATGAAGTCTGTTCAAACTTTTCTACCACGTAATTGTACACAAATATTTAAGTCACAAACTCCTCTCCTTGGAGTTTTAGGAGGTAAGATAAATTTTTAGAAGAAAGATGGCAGAAAAGGACGATATAGGAGTGATGCCTTTTCCTTGGTCCTAAAAATTGAAAGCCAGACACAATTAAGGGATAAAGGGGTTTTAACCTTGATATTTAACAAGGATCCTTATGGCACACCACTTGGAAATGCATACACACAATAAATTGCATACACAATTTATAGACCTTACAAATTAGCATAGCTAACAAGGATGCACCAATGAGAGACTTGAATGAATAGCATGATATCCTCCCACCCTGAGGAATTCCCCCCTGGATGGGCCAAATCTCTAGTTTACAGGATGTACTCTAGAGAGGGCCTTGGTTTCCCAAGACAGTGTACTGTCTCCTACTACAAGGCCTTTAGGATGTCTGGTCTCCTACAGAGAATTTGGCCTAACAGAATACTAGGACTATGCTAAATTATCAGACTTAAGGAATTACAAGTATGCATGCTAAGTGTATTGAGGATACATAAATGCAATATAAATGGTATATAAAAGAAAAAGCAAAAATTCATCTTGGCATCAGGATAAGGAAGCTTACCACAGTAAGCAATATAGAACCAGTAAAGAAAGCTCTGTAAGTGCTTATAACTAATTCTATATGCACAGCAGATGACACCATTTTTTCTTATAAGCTTTTTAGAGGGTTGAATAAATTTATTAATCAAAATGAATGAAAAATAAATTTACTGAAATGTTAACAGTGCTACTGAGTACATTATATATATACATACATACATATATATCACTAAGTAGCTGGCTAGGTGAAAAACAAAACTATTTTAAGTATATAGCAATAACTTTAGTTTAGTATTTATTAGTTATCAGTCATAGGAGTAATTCATAGTTTTGAGTTATCCAAAACAAGATTCAAAAAAGAAATACCGAAATTCTTGTTCCTCTTCATTGTCACTTTGCAGAAGATCATCATTCAGCTCTTCATCTGACAAGTCTGACTGATTCTAGGTTTCAAAAAAAGTCAATTGTGAACATAAAAGATATAAACTTTTAACTAAGTACTGAACACTGAATATTTTTCATGAAGAATACATCTGAAACTAAGACCATATCTTCAAAGAGATTACCTAATTCAATGAGAAAAACCACACAAGATCACAGATCTTAAAATACATTTCAACAATCCTACAGAAATTTACACAACTCAAATTTATCTGATTATCAACACTTCTTTCTCACTGATCCATTCTCAAATACAGCTAAAGATGACAACTCACTTAAGACAGACCAGGTAGGAAGGAAGGAAGGTAAGCTCTTGTACACAGCCCTGTGACCTTGATGCATTAGGCAAGTCAAGAAAATACATGAACTGCAACTTCTAGAGAGAAGACAGAGGAGACTGAAGGAAAGGATATGATAAAGAAAACTGAAAAATCGTGATTAGTTTGTAAGAGAAGAAAAAAACCGAAGAAAATACTGTTTCTCCTCCTAATTTGTCATCAAATTACAAAAATTCCAGTTGTTTGTTTGGTGTTTTTGTTTTTTTTTTTAATAATTATCCCTAGGGAGAGATAACTGCAGTTCAGCTGAGCAACATTTCCAACCCTTAAAGTAATAGGACCAGAAAAGTTAAACAAAGATTGATTTATCTAAAAGTACTAGGATGAGATTAAATAGAAGGAAGTTTAACCTAAATAATTAAGGGGAAACTTCTTGACAAATCCACTATTTCTCCACCAACTGAGTCCATACCCACAGATACTGCCCTGTAATATGAAAAACTAAAAAGAATAGAAAAAACACAAAAAAACATAATACACTAGAAAATCAACTACCGGTTAGTATTTACTAATTATATATAATTATATATATTTTTTATAGATAAATATCATTATCACCTCCATTCAATGTTAACTGCTTCTGGTTTTGGTAACTGTGTAATGATCATATGCAATTATCCTCCTGGAATTTCATTCTCTTTAAACCAGCACATGAGAATAAGGAACTTCCTACCTTTAATAGGAAATGCTTACAGAAGTTATAACAATTTCAAGAAGCTAACTTCCAACATTTAGAGGATGGTTATAAAAATCTACAACAAATAAAACTCAGCTCTTAATACAGCTGGGTTTCTTAACAACCTATTCATATCCAACTAAAACTTAAAAAACTACTTTCAAAATTATTTCACTTCTAAGATAAAATATAGAAAGAGGTGACCAGTCAATTTGATTTCTCAAACAGAAGTCCTGTCTTCTCCCACTGTTATGTGGCAAATCCAAAGATATGTTTAGCTCTTTTCACAAAGTCCAATTCTAGAAATAGGTACAAGCAGGAAGAGTTTATAGCAGACATGGGGAAAACTTGTTGACATTCCCCAGTTTTGGCAGCTCCTGTATATTTCTCCTCACTTTAAAAGGGGAAATCCTCTGCCCACTCATCAGACAGCGAGGTAGCAGATCATGCACACTGAGTGTGAACTCCACAGGCAACACTGACTGATTTTTTTACTTCCTCTCTGGTAAATACTGCTGGTATTTTGACAAGTGATTTTTAATAGGCAAGAAACTGGCACTTGGATTAAATTCTCCATCATGCTAATTACCATTCAGGAGACCTAACAGGGTTGAAAAAAATTTTTCTCCAAGTTTTATTTTTAAAAGCCACACTTGGAGGTATTTCACAAAAGAAACAAAGCCCTGCGTGCAGAATGCTGCGGCAGCAAAGCAGACCTCAGGTACCTGTGGCTGTCAGGCTTTGGGGGGGTGACTGTAAAATACATGAGGTCAAACCAAACACTTGAACTGGCTAAGCTGAACAACAGTCACACTTTTAATATCTGCAACAATGCATATCTCTTACCTTTTTTCCAGTTAGCAAATCCTCTCCAAGCAAGTCATCATCAAGTTCACTGTAAAATAGTAACAAATTTAAGAAGCTGAACTTTACAAACCAAAACCAAAAACCTTACAGGGCATATGCCTTAAAAAACTGCATAAGAACTGCTTCCAAGCCAGCACAAAGTCTACTTTAGTAAAGCATTCAGGGAAAAAACTGTATGTATTTTCAGTGAAACAAGAGACCATACATATTAAATAAGTCTACTATTGCACAGTCATTTCATTTCTATGTGCTCTCCCTTCCATATCCCCTCAACTAAACGCAGCAGAAAAACCTAGCCAAGCACAGGCACAGCCATCCAAAACAGCCATTCTAGAACCTTCACTCCAAGGCCATTTGGACACTTTGTCCAAGCTCATTTTGTCTAAACTGCTGATTTCCAGCTCCCCAGGGAGGACACAAGACAGGAATGTCCTGTGGGCAAGACTCAGTCTACAGGTCCCCATGTGGCCCGAGCTCCCCAGCAAGGAGCTGGGAAACCAGCTGGCTTGGGAGCCTGGATCTTCTGTAAGGGCCAGGCTTAGGCCTTGATCTTGCATAAACTCTTTATTCCCTCCTCCTCAAGTTGAGGATAAGGTCAAACATACATTTGTAGGGTGACAAAATCAAATGCATGTTTCATCAGTTTTATATTTGTGCCTAAGAATTCAGGGAGTACAGAAATATTGGCTTACAACACTTCTGCCATCACAGTGCAGCTTCCCCATAAAAATGATTCAATACAAGGAATTACGTTCTTGGAGAGCTAAACTTTAGAAAAACTGCTTAATTTCATTCTTCCTTCAGTGAAGGAATTATCCAGTGACAGGGATGACCAGATTCCCCTTCTATAATAAACACTTGTTACCTACAAAAGCACGTATTAGAATATGCATATCAATACTAAAAAAAGATGCCAGTGATTTGAAATATTAGCTGTACTTTGAGACTATTTCTACCTGCACACCTTAAAAAAACAAAGAAAACCAAAAAGCACCATGCCTTACTTAGTACATAAAAATCAAATCATCCCAAGGGAGAACAGCCTATATGAACTGGAAAGGAATTGGTGTAGGAGTTCCTCATGACTACGTGACAAATACTTGAAAATGACAAGGCAATCCCAAAACATAAATCAGTTGTTTTTGTAGATGGATCAATCTCTTTCAGAGCCAATTACTGTACAGATGATAGACAGGAGGGAAGGGGTAGTGAGGGTTGTAAAAATCTTGTGGGCTAGGAAAGAAAAAATAATACACCAAAAAGCCCTAAATAGGGCATTATCATCAGTATACAGAACTTATCCACTGTTACTCATCACAAATAGTTCCAGGAATGACTGAACATTAACAAACAATTGTTTTGTGCTCAATGTAATATTAAACAAAAACTGGGAGATAAGATATCACACATTCCAAAGAGCAAACTGACTAGAATGTCAGTTTTCTTTCAGAGACAGGAAACTCTATGCAACAGAAATAGTTGCAGAAGAATTTCCTACTTCAATTTCGTCTCTAAAAAAAAAAAAATCACTAATCTTTTCAACTGCCAGTAATCTGACAAATGCACCAAAATGTTTGAAAGTATCTCCCAGCACTGTGGTCCACCATTAACAGCTTTTAGTAAAACTGCACTAGAGAAATTCCAGGAGATGGCAAGAGCATATGTTACAGCATCATTCAAAGACAAAAACCAAGTTCAGGTAGCAAGAGATTCAGATTAAGGAAAGGAATATAAAGAAAGTGAAAGATTAAATTAATTTATCTAAACATACCTAGACCTATTTATCACATTACTAAAGAGCATCCTTGATGGATTATTTAGAAGAAAATTAACATTTGATCTCTAGAATTAACTGCCAACACATTCTAGATTTTCAGAAACTCTGGCCTATTGCTTGACAGTCAAAAAAATTAACACTAGGATATAAACAAAGTTTGTATCAGAGGCAAAAAGTAGCTCACAAAGTACCCTTCAAAACCTATTAAAATATTCAATGTTATTCAGTATTTTCATTGATAAATTACAAGAAAAATGACCATGAGTAACTTTTTAAATAAACAAAGTAACAGTGAAAAGCCTGCACAGTAAAGTGGAATTATCTCAAATTCCTTTAAAGCAGCCAAATCTGAAGTTGTCTTTAGGAAAAAGAGGGACCACAAGGACTATATCTTACCATTAAAGAACAAAGCAAACAAACAAAAGAATCACCAAGAAAACAAACAGAAAATCCCCAGACTCTAACAGATCTGAGAGAAATAGACAAAAATAAACGGTTGCAATTTGATATCACACATCCACACAAAAGAAATTAAACTGGAATAAAAGTACACATCTATGCTAGTTCCAAAGGCACCTCACCCTTGCTATCATCAAGACACAAAAGTTTTACCAAAACCACAACACTAGGAAATTTTGGGTTAAGATAATTTTGGGTATGCTGCTCTCACAAGAGACTACCCTCCCCTTCCTCAACTCCCAACACCCAACATTTTCCTCACTGAATAAATTTGCTTTCTCAAATAAGAAAAAAAAGCCCAAAAACACAGAAAAAAAACACCTCCAAAAAAAAGCAGACAAAAAGTGGGATGTTTTCAACCAGCACAGAGAAATCAGTAATCTGAAAGAATTATCTGAACAAGTGAATTTCAGCAAAAATCAGCTACTAAATCCAACCTATCATCTTGAAGGAGAGCACCATGAATGTGCTCTCTACACCAGAAATGTAGGTTTTACCCAAATGAAAACTTTGGGCTCCTTAATGAGATAAATGTACAAATTAACATGATAAAGACATCAGACTGACCCTCCTAAGTCTCCAATTTCATAAACATACCTCATTAAACATGAGCAGTAGCAAGGACAAATATTTCACGAAAATAACTTGTAAAAAATGGGAAAAATTCTCCAAGAACAAGGTTACATTTATACTCCCAAATAACTAGGGCCTTCTGACTCTCAGTTAACACCCTCCAGAGTTTGAGAAAGGATGGAGATCTGAGGATTCAAAATTATTTAAGTAACTGGGGATGGGACTCAGTCAAGTAACAACACAGGAAGAGGTGATGGTTGATGAAGATGTGTAACCAACAGAAGTCCATCTCTCCCCCAATCTGATAATGCTTCAGTTGAAAACAAAGCATGAAGGATTAAAACACAGAGACTACTGTGTTCATCCAGCCTTTTTTCCATCTCCAAGAAACTATGTCATATACTGAATTAGGCCAGCAGGTAAAACCCCAAACAATTACATTAAGCAACATATCCATGTACAGCATTTGTAACTGCCAAGACACCCAGAGAATACATCACTTAAAAAGACAGCTTTGCAATTTGAAGAGAATAATATCAACCAACAAATATTCCAACACATGCAAGTTATTAGATACAGTTTTAAGATAAAATTTCTGAATTTATCAGCAAGATGAATCTTCTGGTCTGCATCTGAAACCCCTTCCCTGACAATTTCACTATTGAGTTATTGATCATGTCTCTTTAATCAAATACAGTTAATAATAAACACAAATTAAAATGATTTTCGAAACTACATCCTTGCATTCTTCAGAGTCTCAGCTTGGTGAAAATACTCTAAAACTACTGTCAAGCCCTATTAGAACCAGCACAAGGAGTTGACCACTGGGTAAAAGTTTCCAACTTCTGATGCAACAGCTGTTTGATTCTTCCATATTTTCTGAGGTGATGAGTACGGCAGCTAAACCCAAATGTGACCAGTTAGCAGCTAAGAGCCCACCCATTCATGCAACAAAGGCCAAAAGTTCAGAAAATAGTCTCATACAAAACATTCAGCCTGTAATACTGATTTTAAGGTTTCTGAATAGCCAATCCTGGGGAGCAGCACAGCAGTGACCCAGCCTGAGCAAGTTACTTTAAATTACACTCCAGCCAGAGCAGTTCCTTGGTGCACTTGAGCATCCAACCACCTAACAGCTGTACTGGCCTGACAGAGAGCAGACACGGCTCACCGGCAAACAGCCCAACACCCTGGATATACACCAGAGCTACTGTCCAAACTCCTCAGTCACATACTCACCCCCTGCAGCAGTGAAAACTAACCACTTAACCTAGCAGAAAACCAAGGAAGAGGAAACTAATGCCTCTGGAATGACAATAAATGTAGAGCACCTAATCTACTCCAAGGGCTCAGCTCAGTGGAAAACTACTTACAGTGTGTCATGGGGTAGCTTTACCTTTAAAGCAAAGCTGAGGAAAGAGGGGAAGTTAGAAGTGCTGATGGCTGATGGGAGTTTTTCCTCCTGACTAATTATCAGTCATTTCCAAGAATTGACAGCAGTTTAGGCCATTGAAAAGTGAGATCAACTTGTGAACTCTACCTTAAAGTGTAAAACCAGAACTCTCGGAGTTCTCTTTGTTTGCTGGCGGTGAAAGGTAGCAGAGGTCCGGCCTCTCGCTCTCTGCCCGGCCATGCGGCCGGGCGGGGGCCGGGCTGGGCCTGCTGCATCTCCCGGCTGGGAGATGGGGCCTGCGGGGGGCTTGCCCCGAGCCCTGTCCGGGCCGGGTCGGTTCCTGGCTTGGCTGCAGGTTTTGCCGTGATGGAATTCACCAGAAACTGCCGAGTGAAGAAGGAGAGGGGCTCTGAGCCTGCAGCAAGCAGAGACAGTCTTCACACTCTTCAGAGCAGCCATGAGGAACTCTCCATCACAGACGGCTTCAGTTTCTGCACCAGCCGAAGCCACAGAACTACCTACAACAGCCTGGGCAAGATTTTAACTCTTTCATTACCCAGATGAGACTTGCGGATTAACTTTTTTATCCAGAGAGAGAAAAGGAGAATGATCAACATGAAAAGAGACTTTATAAACTACCAGTGACAAGAAAGAA
Source organism: Parus major (assembly GCF_001522545.3). NCBI lineage: Eukaryota > Metazoa > Chordata > Aves > Passeriformes > Paridae > Parus > Parus major. The sequence continues at coordinate 7,723,937 of NC_031769.1, read as the reverse complement.
AAGAAACTTCAAGAAAGGTAGAGAATTAAGAAGATGCTTTAATTTAGCTGAAATGTCTTTCTGTTAAACTATGGAGATGGACAATGAAGTCCTGGAAAAAGCTCCTTTAATTCATGATAAGTATGCAGGGAGGAATAAAGTACTCAAAGTGTAAACTTGAGCAATTATGGTATAGTGAAGTGCTGAGAGATTTGAAGCCTTGAAAGGCAATGAGAAAACTGTTGTCTAGTGAAGCTCACAGAAGCAGATGAAGAAGACTTTTTTTTTACCTTTGAATACTCATCCTTAAAAAATACTATCCCTCGACTCATGACCCATACACATCTCAGAGTGATGTGAAAATGGGAGGGGTGGGCTCTGATAACAGCAGCTCTGAGCAGCTGATATCAGGGCAATGGAAAACTATAACAAAAATAGTTTTCGTGTGAGAAACTCCATAAATTAACAGGAAGAAACTTCTGTTTCTCTACAAAGACAAGTGAAAAGACTGTAGCAAGAATTAGGACTGTTTTAACCACCAAAGTTCCAAAGTTTTTGTCTCTGTTGTCATGTGAACGAGAGAATAGTAAATAGATAAGGGATGAAAAGGTTTTTCTGGAAGTTTATTCTGGTGTTCTTATTCTTGTTGTTTGTCAATAAACTTTCTTTATTCCTTTTAAGTTTTATGCCTGTTTTGCCCTTATTCTAACCCATATCTCACAGCAAGAAATAAGTAATTTTCTTAGTTATTGGTTTTAAACCACGACACAGTGAAATTTGTTTACTACAATCACTTGAGTGATTATTAGAGAAGACAGGAATCTACTTGGAATATTTTTTTCTCCATTTTCAAGTGAAAACCACTGGCAAAATCTGAACAAGTCTATTACTAAAAAGAAATCACAGAAAAATAACAGATGTAAGTGAAAAAGTTTTCTCCCACAAAGAGTAGACCAGTGTAGATAGCAGCTTGATTCCTGTCTCATAAAAGAACACACATTCTCCCTCAAAATAACCCACAACACACACATCTCTAAATCTTTAAAAACAGTCATACTGTGGAAGAAGCCCATGCCTAAGCTCTCCCCCTCTTCCCCAATTTAAAACTGAACTAGAACTCTGAGGATAATAACTTAAACATCAAGTTAAAGTAAAAAATATTTTAAAAATTAAGTTGGGAAAATTCAAGAACTAGCAAATTCAATTTAAACCACCTAGGTCTATTAAATATTTAAAAGCAAAACCAAAACATTAATTGCAAAATTACACACCACAAATACTTTGTATTTATCCAATTTTAAATGGCATCTCTTCACAATGCTCTATATTCCTCAAGGCAAGTACATGTTTGGCACGATCTAGCATTGGCTGACACATGCAAAACAACCAACATCTTCATTAGAATTTAAATGTGCACTGCTCTAAATGTTAGAGTACAAAATGCCAGAATGGGAAAACAGAACAATGCAATTCAGCATACAGAAATTGAACATGAAAATATTCAACCAACCTGTCCCAGTCGTCATCTCCAGCTCTTCTTCTCCAAGACCTTTCTGCACCAGGCTTATCAAACTGATCAAAGTCATCATCTGTAAAAAAAAGGTGACTACATTAAGTAATTCTTACAGAAATGAAAGGTTGCCAAAGCAACCACACAGATGGGATTTTCTGGGTGGGTGTGGGGGTGTGCATGTTGTTTAGAAGATGCGAAAATACCTTTTCTATTTTTTAATTAACATAAAGAAAACAGATTAACACCAGCATTGAATTAAAGAATCATTAAGGTTGGAAAATACTTGTAGGATTACCAATTTCAACCATCAGCTGAGCTCCACCACCATGTTCACCATTAAACCATGTCCTCAAGCGCTATATCCACATTTTTTGAACCTTTCCAGGGATGATAACTTCAATTCCCTGGGAAGCCTGCTCCAAAGCTTTCCAATACTTTTAAACATCCAATCTAAACCTCCCTTGGCACAACTTGAGGCCCTTTCTTCTCATCCTGTCCCTTATTACCTGGGGGAAGAGACAGACCCACCTGGCTACAACCTCCTCTCAGGTGTTTATAGAGAGTGATAAGGTTCTCCTGAGCTTCCTTTTCTCCAGGCTGACTCCCCCAGCTCCCTCAGCTGCTCCTTGTCAGACCCGTGCTCCAGACTCCTGCTCTTCTTTGGACACACTCCAGGACCTCAGTGTCTTTCTTGCAGTGAGAGGCCCAAAGCTGAACACACGATTTAAGGTGGGGCCTCACCAGTACCAAGTAGAAAAAGGTGACCACAGCCTTTGCCCTGCTGGCCACACACACAAACCAAAATGGCCTTTTTGGCCACCTGGGCACACTTCTGGCTCATGGTCAGCCACTATCAACTGACATCTCCATACTTCAACAATAAAAAAACCCCTGAATGTACTACACAGCTTTGCCAATTCTCACTGCTGCAAGAAGGACAGCCCAAGAAAAACAGAGCATGAGCTAAATCACTGGCAAATTTTGCCAATGAAGGTCCTTGCAGAAGCACCAGCTCCCCAGAAATGCATGAAACCAGGTGCAGTGGAAGTGATAAGAACATCATCTGCCAAATCTTTGCTTGCCTTGGAGGCCACAAGTTCATCTACTAATGCTGAGCCTGCACAGGCACTTTGAAAATAGGGGTAAATGTCAGGTCCGCACAGGGCAGGTCAGCACCAGCAACGCAACACAGAAGAGAGAAGTCAGGTGGAAGGACCATCAATCATCTCAACTGGGGCAGTAAAACCACCAGAAGTCACTGAAGCAGAGCACACTCTGTACCTAAACATGCATTTGCCTTCCAAGAAACAACTGCTGCTCCATATTTCTCTCAAGAAATACCGTAATTTAGCGCACCACTTCCTCTTGCATAGCTTAGTTTGCAAATGACAAATTTTGCTAATTTAAAAATATAAAAAGTTCCATTTCTCTGCAAGAATAGGCAACGGTCATTTGCTCTGTTCAGACATCATGTCTGGTCACCTGGAAACTAGAAGCACATACCCTCAACCTCCACTCTCCTCTGACTACAGCCCAACAGAGAATGCACACCTGGATTCACTCTCTTTTCACACATTTTAACAACTTCAGTAAGATTCAAACAAGTGGACAAATAAAATTTATGCTCAACACAGAGGGAAACCTGCTGCAGTTAAATGGTCTGCAAAATACACAAGGTCAAGCAATCCAGCCCTTGCAGTTTGACACTGAACTGGGATCACTAAGATGCCATAAATCCACTCACCCTCCTGAGCCTATTTGCATTCAACTCTTTGACCAAGTACACTGCCAAGGAACAACTGTTTTATTCAACTGGGTTTTTTGTAATAAACCTCCAAAGCCAAATCCATCTTCAGCTCTTCAAACTCAGCCCAGTATCCTTAAATGAATATTTCCCACATGCAGTGACAAACCTATTCACTTCTGACTTCATCTTATCAAAATATCAGTTAGTCTCTGACCAAAGTGTAAAAGAAGGTAAGAAGATTAAGAAGAGAAAATCTAGATCTTGCAATATCACTGTATTAAGAACACTCAAACCAGAAATTTTAATCATAAATATCTATGGAAGAAAAATTACTCAGTATGAATTATGATGCAACATGAGACAACTATGATAATTATTTTAAAACAGTAGGTTGAAATAATTCACCTTGATAAGGTTCTCCCCTTTACTATCAACAGATATGTCTGCATTTTAATTAATATTTTCTATTTTAACTGATTTACATGAGCTAAAACCATTTAAAACAGTTGTTTTACATTTTTCTGCTCAAACATCTACATATTGCAACCTCCTATTCCAATTCCTCTTTTACTCAGAGAGGAAAGCCAAACAAATACACAAGTATTTCCCATCTTCCTCTTTAAGACTAAATTAACTAATTCTGTGGTCTCTGGGGGGAAAAAAAAAGGGCCACATAGCTCTCTTTATGGTCATTCCAAACCACGCTGCAGTGACTGTCTTACTGCACGGACATTTTAAGGGCACAAATATCCTGCACTGACACTGTTCTTACAGCTGGATTACAGTAATCCACTGACTTAATGTAACCACCACCACCACAACCAAAGATTCTTTTTTAAGGTAAAACAGCTGGTTTGGCAGTAACCCAAATAACAAGTGTCCATATATTGCCTAACACAGCTCAAGATAATGACCACCATCAGGAAGACAGTAAATTCCTTTTAAGATATGGCTGCTCACAAGATACGTTTTTTCATGCCAGGCACCCATTTAGCACTAGAGTTGTATTATAAACCAAGAGCACTTGAAAATCTGAGCTCTTAGCACACAATCCTTCCAGAGATGGACCTTCATATCAGCCAGGTTTAAATCTAGACAACACAAAATTATACACCAAAACTATCTACTCTCCACAGCACAGTGAAACACTTTTTGATACAACTCACAGTTAACTTTTCCAATCCAAATATCAAAGTTTCACAGCCATAAAAATGTTTCAACCTATTATTGCTGCTAGTGAAGGAACTATATCAAAGGATGGTCCAAGTTCCTGGCACATTTCTAGTGTGGACCTGCACTGTCACCACTCACCCAACAACACAAAACTCCACCCTCCAGCTCTTCCAGCCCCTACAAAATTCTCACATGCTATTCCTTATTTATGAGCAACTTCTACCAAAATTCAAAGCTGAATTACATCCAGCAAAGGTCTTTTCCTCCATTGCCCTCCTGAGCAGGACACAAAAAAAACTCAAAAATGACTGGTCCATTTGCCTCTAGTGACCACAGCTTTCAAGAACTGCTCCACATGTCCTTTTCACCTCCCTGCTCTCATCTCTCCTCTCCCCATCTAAACACACATGATATAAAGATCTCCAGGACAGAAGGAGACAGCTTTTCTTTTTTATGCTTATTTATTCTGTGACAGCTGACGCTGACAATGAGCATTACAAATTATGCCATTTTGACATTAAGGCCTGTCAGAGCCCAGAGCAGGTTGTAGCTTTCCTTTAGAAAAGGAGGTCACAACAGTCACGCATCTACAAATAGCATTCTGTGCCAGCTTTATTTGTGAGACAGCAGCCATGAAATGGACTCAGGCCTTGCACCTGCAATGTGATAGGATACCTAACAGACCTCATGAGGCATCATTTTCTCTCCATTTCTGAAACCACACAGGCTTTTATTTTTTTTCGAGCTGTCTAGGCAATAACATTGCAAAATACCAGTAAATAACAATCAGTGTACCACTTATAGCTGCTTCTCCTTGAGAAACTTGTAAGTCAATGTTTGGGTCATGGGTGGTTAAATGCTTGCAAAACATTAACTTGTACAGAAATAAAACCACCCAGCACCAGCAGAGTACACAATCACTGAGAGCAACAGCCAAAGTTTAATTTTTTTTATAAATAATTCTCAGGATTACTGTGTGAAAAACAGTAGGAAAAACAAATGGATGGTTAGAATCCACGAACATAAGGTTTTAAAGCACTAAAATGTCTATGGCAGGGAAGAAGTTCTGTATCTCCTCCAGTAGTGCTGGTGCAGCCGTACACAGCAACTGTTGCTAAGACACGCCAGGCGCTGGCCACAGCTCCTCCTCACAATTCCAGGCATCCAAAGCAAAGCTCACAAAGATGATGCTTGTGCATCAGCTGGGTACCAAATGGAAGATGCTGACAGGTGATCTCTAAACACACTAACCTCCCTCTAACTTCCAGGCAAAACTAGTAAGTAAAACAAAAAAAGCCCCACAGCATACCAAAGGAGATGTATCAAACCCCAAAAAGAATTAACTGAATAAGGAAGCAGAACCAACTAGTTCTAGAGGGAAAAACCAAATCAATCCATCACTTGGCTCTTCCTACTGCAGTTCTATGAAAACGACTGTGATCCAAGTGGCAGGGAAGTTTCAGGATGCTGCAGAGAAGGACTAACACTGGCTGGTTTGTTAGACCAGCCTGCTGTGCAAGGCTCTGGCCAGCTGTGAAGTAGAATGAACACAAACATACTTGGGCCCCACACTAAAAGGTTCCTATTTTATTTATATTTACCCTGCTGCAGCACCAGCACTGATTGCTCCATACAGCTTACTTTCTGGTTTTATGATACATGGCCAAAACTGGTATCTTTTCTCCTGTTCAATGACAACAGATTATCCACACCAGAAATCCACAAAATACAAGTCTCATTTCTTCTCTGGCTGTGCTGATGGCAGTTTCTAACTTTGTGGACACTCCTTCAATAAAATCCCCATTATTTTTTCTGTGTAAAATGGAAGTCTTAAGCTGCACGGTCAAGTCTCACAAGCGTAGGAGGTGAATCAGCAGAACACTGCAGAGCTCTTAACATCTTAAAATGGTACTAACAGCCTAAAAAGGTAGTCACACATAGCAACTGTTGCTACGATGGAGTATTTTACTGCAGTGACATGGCCAAGATTTCTGGAGTAAGGAAAACATTTGATGATTGCAGTTTCAGTTCTCCTAGACCTACACCTGAAAGCTTTCTGGAACACTAACCAGGGGCTGTCTCACAAACCTTAACAGTTCAAAATTCTGTGCTCTGGTTTGTTTCAGCAGTACACTTTAAAGAACATAAAGATTATTGCAGTTTTAAGCACTGAAATGGCACTGAAGACTTCTCATTATCCAAAACAAGATGGAGATGCTGCAATGATCCTACAGTTCAGTGGATAAAAAAGTCCTATACTCTTTACCCAACAGGTATTTCAATGAAAGTAACTAAACCTTCAATGCTAACTAAACCTCACTGCTTTGGGGCAAAATAAAAATAAACCAAATATGATTCTATGATAGGTAAGGGAGCTAGTAAAAGAAAAAAAGAACAAAAAAATTAGAGGGGAAAAAGTAATTTACCACATGAAAAAACTACTATTTCTCTACTGTTCAAATATTACTGAATGTAACAAGTCCATCTTGCTCTATCCCATTCAATACACTAAACATGACAACTTGACAGCATTTCAGGAGCAAGACTCCAGATTAAAAACAGTTTACCAGATTGCCTTTATGTAATAGCATATTTCTACAAAATATTTTTCATCATATTTCATTGCTAAAGGTTACACAAGACAAAATAATGGTAAAAACTTGATTTTCAGCCCTTGAGTACACCATGTAAACACAGCTTAACAGTGAACTGGATTTTGGTATCTCTTACTACGCAATACAAAATAACAGGTTTCATGAGGAATGTCTGTGCCAGTAGCACAGGCTGGCAATCTAACTGTATTATTAACACCAGCTGAACAAAAACTTCTGGTAACAAATCCTGATAGCATCTGGCAGGGAAAAACCCACGAGGTCAACAAGAATTTCTGAATCCAAGTCTGTGCAATAAGCACAGCACTTCACGAAGCCCACAACAAATCCAGTCCCACTTACTACAAAAAAAATTAACCTTTCTACACCATCCCAAAAATCACATTCAGTCTTACTACCACATTGGACAAATACACCACACTCAATTTAGTTTACGTGTTCAGGAACAGACATCAGGCAGCCTTGATATTGGTAAACAATTACTCATAGAAGCCTTAAGTACCTGGTGACTAAGTATTTATAATAGCCTAACAATTGCCTAACACATTCCCCAATTAGAGTATTTCATGTTCTGTTTCCAAAACATTACTATAGACAGTTTAGCCTCCTAAAAAAAAGAAAAAAAGTGAAGAAAAGTAAGTTCTACAGGAGAGAAATTCTTTTTTATCTCCTCAAAACCAACTTTTTTTCAGAGGTTGTATGCAAAGCAAGTCACTAGCAACATGCAAGATCAGAACTAATTAAATGCTGCCTGTAACTGAAATTCTCTAATAAATGCTTGAAAGAAATAGGGCCTTTTCTATTTAATTAATAACCTACATCTAAACCAAACAGCACCAACTCACAATAAAAATTAAATATTAAAAAATAAAAATAATTATTTTTAAATAAATAAAGAATTACTTTCAAAGTCTGATGGAACTAAAAAATATATTTGCCTTGGAAAACTGTAAGTGCCACAGTCCTTGTTTTACAAATGCTGAACAGCAAAGGAAGGCTGAGAGTTTAAATAAAATCCACATGAGCTTGGTTCCCAAATGGATTTGGACACTGATGAAACTGCAACTCTCCATAAACTCTCCAGCATCTTTCACAGTAACCAAAAGTTATAGTTAAAACTGAGGCTGCATTACAACGTAACAGAGGAATCACATCACTAACTTGGAGATTTTTGGTCAATCCTATGTCAGCCAAAATCCTAAACTCTGGACAACAAATTCTATGTGACCTAAAATCTGAGGTTTAATATTTGATACAATAAAGTTTGGCCTGACTTTTGTAAAAACAACTGATATTAAGGCTATGTTTCTTTCAGATGACCTGAAAAGAAAAACCATTCAGAAGACGGAAACTTTGTCAAAAAAGCAGAGAGATTAAAAATTGCTCTGTTTAAAGGACATGTCCCTGCCTCAAGCACATTAAGGCAGCACTGTTTCTTGGCATAGTTCTTAATACAATACTAAGTATAACACAAGGGCACTAGTCCTTGGTACACCCCTGAGCATATTATTTCATGAACTGTAAACTCTATAGGCCTTTAAGACTTGGAGTTTTAGTGTGTGCACCACCTAGGCACAAATGAAGAAGCCCCTGGATGCCACTGCTGAATAGTCCGAAGCACAGTAAATTCAACTGAATTTGTAACACTGGACAATTTCTGCTACATCCTTGGAAAGTGACCCACAACACACAGAATGTACCACACCTGCTGTGCCAGCAGTATCAGCTTTTCTCCACTTTGTATCAACTGCTTCACAAGAGACTTTCAAAGCCCTTGCACTGCTGAGAGTGCAACAGCAAACCTCATACATGCTCAAACGACATGAAGCCCACGACAGCCCCAGAGGCAAAGAAACACCCATTCTGATATTCTCGGTACAGGACTCCCAGCAGGAAGGGACACATGTTGTCAATGGGACCCTCTCCAAGTCCTCCTCCACTCCATCCCGTGTCATGACTCACAACCCAAGGACATCTCCACCCAAAGTCTTCTAGGCCACTAATGTTCATCACAAGTAAACTAATCTGAAAGGAAGAAAATTCACAATAATTTTCCCTTACTGCAGTATAGTAGACAATGTAAAGGTGTTCCTTGCTTTGTTTTGGACATGGTTTGTTGTTTACCCTGTAACCATCTCTCCCTAAATGAGACTGAAATTAAGCTGCACACTGAGTGCAGTAAATATCATGGAAAAAAAAATCAGCATCTATACAAAATGGTTGTTATATCATCATTAAATCACATAATAGTCCAGGTTTGAAGGATTCCTCCAACACCATCTGGTCTCCCAGGAAAAAGAGAGCCTAGATGAGATAGTTTACCTATCATCCTACCCAAACATATCCTGAAAGCCTCCAGTAACAGAGGTTCCCTCATGTTCTGAGGAAATTCTTTCAGTGACTGATTATCCTCCCTGAAAAGTCTTTCCAGTAGCAAGTGAAGCCTCTCCTGGTGCAATTTGTAGCCATTGTCCCTTGTCTTCTCCACATGGCTCCTTGTGAAGAGAAAGCCTCCATCCTGTCTGTACTCACCCTTTAAGATTGTGTTACTCAATATTCAGTGTTTCCTCTGGTTTTGTTTTTGTATGTAAAATTGGAACAAAGTTTGGGAACCATTGCCTTATCAATGAGCAACTATGAGGCCTCAAGGCCCCTCATCACTTAGCACACCCACCTCAACTTCTCATGTTTCAACATGCAGCCATTATAGAATTAGAAGCAGGCTGAATCAGGCTGATTAGCTAAAGAATTTGCCAACTATTATGCAACTGTGAGTTACTCCCAGAGAGCTCACCAACCATCACTTGAAAACTTTCTAGTCTGTGAAACCTAACACCAAAAGAGCCTTAACCTTCATCCTTAGAAAGTTTTGCTGCACCAACACATCTGGTAACAAAAGTATTGTGAATGCTTTATTCTTAAGAATCATACCAGTATTTCCCCAAAGCTTTAAAGATTATAAATGACCAAGAAGTCCATACATGCTGTCCAACAGACAAATTACCCTCCTTCCATCAAATACATTTAAATGTTCAGCCAAGGCAGACATTTCACATTTCATTCTCAGTCCTGCAACACACCTTTACAGAGGACTTAAACTTTAATCTGCATCCTCAAAGCCAAAACTATCTAATTTTGTCAGCTGTTATGCTACAATGTCATCAAATTAACACCAACTTGTATTTCCAATACCTATTTTGTACTATTTTACCAATCATTGACCTTTTCTTTTTTTTAAAAAAAAAAGAAAAAAAAAGTGAGGTGCTGTTATGTCTGTATTTTGAAGTCTTTCCCACACCCCAAAAATTAAAAAACTAAATCCCAAAGATTAGTTTCTACAGTTAAAACTTAAAATGACCAAAACCACTTATAGCTCAGAGCTTCTTTTGCATGATACCACTACTGACTTTAGATAGCAGCCCCTTTCCAAAAACAGTTGCATATTCCATTTCTGTAAGTTGTAGGCTTTCATGACTGGGCTTTAGAAGTGCATTTAACAACCTCAACCAGGATTTTTCCCTGAGTAGTCACATGGACATAAATGTGTGACCTGTAGGTTCCTCCATTCAGCAAGTGCTGCACAATGATCACCAAGAGTGAACACACACTGTCTATATGGGGCAGGGATCATATTTAAGTGGCCACTATTTACTGATGAGCACAGTATGAATGCTGAACCAACAACTGCTTGTGCCCACTTAGAACAAAGGGATCCCAATTCACCCTTGGACACAAATGAGCTCCACAAAAATCAGCTTTGAAATTGCAGTTTCACCACTTTGTTGAAGTTTGTCTGCTGCAGCACACACCCTTGTTTGTGAAAGCACATTCATTCCACTTGAAGCAGTTTTAAACAGAAGACCCAAAATGCTTCCAAAGTGACACTTCCTTTAAATTACTCTATCTTCATAATACCACAAAAACTTCCACCCAGGACATCAATGGCAACCTTACTTCCACATCACAAGTGGAACCACAAGTCTGAACCACAGAAATTAGCACAATGATTTTTGAAAAGTAACTCAAATATTGTAGTATATTTAACACTATTATAACAATGCTCAAGATATTAAACTACTCGCTATTTTACCAGTAGTGCTGTCCTTTCTAGCCTTCTTCCCAAACTCAACTCCTAAATTTGGGAATTTATGTATGGCAATACTTACATAAAAATGTAATCATGTTTATGTGCCTTGCTTACCCATCAAACCAACCACAGAGCACACAGACCCCCTCAGCTGAGTGAGCACTGAACCAGCCATCCCTCTCGTCCTTGACAACAACTTACAAAGACTAAATCACTAAAAACTTTTGTACAAACAAGGACAAGTGGGTCAATTGACCACTCTGATCCACCTTTATCAAAAACTGCTACTCCTAATGAAAGTAAGCACAGAAATACACATATCCTCTTAACTAGATCTCCCCTGAACACTCCGGAGAGACCCCTGACAGACTTCCTTTAATCACCCAACCAAATACTCTCATTTAAAAGTCTGCTTAATCAAAACCACAGAGGGTTTTGAGCTAGTAAAATGCCGCGTGTCGAGGTGCCCGTAGTCATGCAGAAGCACAGTGGAACGAACATCTGAGAGTCTTGGAGTAAAGCACTAAATTTATTTTCACACTTTTCAAGCGAGATCTACTTCTGAACAGTCTATGAAATAAATTATAACTACACCGCAGATTAGAGACGTGTTACTCAAGTCACACACGTGTGCCTGTAAAATCTATGTAAAAAAATACCCACCATCCTAGAGGTGTTTAAGTAAAGACTGCACGTGGCACTTAGTATCACGTTTTAGTTGATACGGTGGTGTTCGGTGATAGGTTGGACTGGATGGTCTCAGAGATGTTCTCCAACCTAAGCGATCCTGTGATTCTGTGAATGTCTTTCAATAAAACACACCCATGCCCCCGAAGGCCCCCCACCCGCGCCGAGGCCGCTGTCCCTCCGGGCCCTGCCCCGGCCGAGGGGCCACAACACCTCCCATGGCCGCACGACGCCGACTCCCGGGACCCGGAGCGGCGCTCCCGGGAAGCTGCAGTGCCAGGGCAGCTCCTGCTCCCCTCGATCCCCGCTCCCCCAGCCCCGACCACACGG